>NC_134832.1:70124334-70489631 GCF_004210375.1 Tachypleus tridentatus
AGGACAAAGGTCTCTGAATTCTCTGTTCTGAATACTTAAAGATATAATATTACTATTTGAAAAGAACAGACCAGGTTCTTGTTATATTAGTTTTACTAAAAGGTCAGGGGTATGGAATTAACATCACTTGAGACAAGATTTGCAATTATACTTTGTCTCATGGGCAAGTACATATATTTCACATTACTGATTGTTTTGTAAGAAAAACTTATTGGTAAATTTCAAGAAGCCATGCAAGTCTACAGATTTTGAACTGCAAAGTCTAGTACACATACACACTAACATTTAAAAATGAATATCTCAACCTCAAACCAAAATCATGCACAAAAAATTGTTTCTAATGCACAAGTTCATAATAACAAACATACTTAAATTAATACAAAAATATTATTAAACTAATTTTCTCTACAGTAAAAGTCTAATAAAGTTGTACTATCAGTTCCAGCAGAGATATATAAAACCTTACTATAATAGACATGGAGTGTATGTCAATAACTATATATGTAATCAAAAAATTTTGTGCTATCTATTAAATGGCACCACAAACAAAAATTCCACAATTTGATATTCAAGATTCAGACAACTAGAATAATAACTGTGGTACGTGCAACAACCATTTCTTTATAGCAGAATATAATTTTAAATAAAAGTACTTTCCTCACAACAACAGCACATTTTCACTATGACTGTATGTGAGAGTTTGATTATACTTTTATTAGTTTTTCCTTTTCTCATGCAGTACTTTCTCCCAAAAAATTCATTTAATAAAATTTTTCATTTTTCTTCTAAATATTTTCAATGAGATATGAATGCTATGATTAGTAATTACTAGTACAAACAGCTGCCCATAGGACACCATTTCTGCTAGTAATAAAGGATGTTAAAAATCATAATACATATGAATGTTTATATCAGGAGTATACATGCAAAATATAGTACATACCATTCCTGAAGTAAAGGATTTGTTAATGGTAATTTATTGATTGTGTTTAACATTAAACAAAAGTAAAATTTTAGAAATATATTCAACTTTTTAGGTGTGTTTTGTACAACAGGGCAGAAGCAAAAAGATTTTTCTAACATTTTTTTGTTTGACAAGCTTTCTTTTCAAAATCCTCCTTGTGGATATTTAGCTTATGAAACGTGTAGTTTAATTAGTATTTCCTAAAAAATAAAGGTTAAGTTTAATTGTTCATTTTCTCATGTGTAGAGATAGCAGTGAAGACTGAATGGTTTATTGTTGTCTATTTTGCAATGTTTATAAATTGGTGGTTATGAATGTAGAATAGCTGAGTTAAACAAGCACCTGACTGTCTGGAAAAATAAGAAAAACAATCAAAACACTGAAATTTGGAAAATAAAGTCTAGCAGAGATGACTCAAGAAAAGAAGCAGTAGTGATTTAAAGATTCTGAAAGAAGCAAAGGAATTAAACTGGTGGACTTAAGAGAACAAAGGCTTTTAAGGATAAGTGTAAGAAAACCTTTAAAAATAATTAAGAAGCTCTATCAAAGAATTATTATTTTTACTTTAGAACATTTTCACTAATATTACAAACATGCTTTTCCATTATAAAAGGTTCTTGTTTGGTTTGATACATTTTTTTCATTGAGGTATCACATTGACTCTCTAAATTACTCAATTAACAAAAACTTTAAATTAAGTGAACATTTTAAAATTTCAAAATAACTCTAAGGAATAGTTTATATAAGCTCATAACTCAGATACATAACAATAAAATGCATTAATATTTTGTTTCACATTATAGGCACCTTCTTTAACAGTTGTCATGGCCCACAGTTTCTCACTAATATTTGGTGTGCTCAAGCTTTAAACTTAGTAGCTTCTTAATTTTTACAGTGATTGACTGTAAAGACATTAGGGCTAACCAGAGGGTTCCCCTCAGTGGGCTGAGAAGATAGCCCGATGTGGTTTTGCTATAAGAAAAAACACAAACACACGCTAACCAGAGATTAGATAATGTTTTTTTGGGTGGGCTTTTCTTGTGTACTTTTGCCTAATGACTGAAGACATTGCATTCTGGGAGAAGCGGCTTTTACTAAACATTTTGGTGAGAATTTTAGGTAAGGCAGACAAATTTTGAGTGGCATGTCACCTTTCGGTATCATATCTAATAAGAGCAATTCACAAAGTGCAATGTTTCAAATATTAAGGCAAATCTTATCATTATTACAAATTTGAAAAGAGAATATTTTCTTCAAAAATACTATTATGGGGAAGATAATCAACAAGCATGATTCTGAAGCTACAGTGAAGAAGAAAGTGCTCTAACTCAACACAGACTATTGTAACATTACAAACAACAAGAGGTTATTTGGTTCTGGAAGACTGTCCTGCACACCTACCCTCCAAGAAAAAGTAAAAACTTAAATCTATTGTTCAATCTTCAAGAAATCATCTATTCCCCTCTTAAAATTTTATTAAATGTTAATCTCAAGTACTGTTAATGGTAATTCATTCCATACAAAGGACTGCTGTCAAATAAAAGTCTAATTCATAAAGTTGTATTTGATTTTTTACATACTTTATAGGATGGAGAATAGGCAAGTACTTTTTTCTAACATTTTGTTCATTGGAATTAACCTGTATTTCTAGCTGTATTGATGATGTTGAGCCACTACAGAATGACTTGAATCATTAGTAAGTTAGACAAATAGTTGGCAAATGACTTAATTATTTGTAAGTGCAAAGTAATGCATTTTGGTTATAATTCACAATCAATTCAACAGTATTGAACAATAAGTTATTCTCTTTTTCAAGTTTTTTTTATTGATTAATGTAGTATATATCAAGTCACTGTCTTCCCAAAATTTAAACCTTTTGTGATATTTGCTTTGTAATTCTGTTGATTTTCCTTGTCTGCTGCATCAGAAGTAGAGAAAAAGAAAAACAATTAGTAAACTAATGACTGGCTAGGAATAGGTACAAATGTTAATAGACAAAACAAGATAAAACTCAATGTTATAAATTTTAATAAATATCAAAGAATTACAAAAATGAAGCAGAAGAAGAAAAAGCCTAATTCACTAAAAAATACACAAACATGCTCAAAATCAACATGATCTAGTTCAAGAAAAACTATTTAGAAAACCCATCTTTGTTTTGCATTTTTATAAACTGTAGTTATAGTAGTTGATCATTAAACATTTATTAATGATACACTACAATGTTCATATCATGTATATATTTGTATTGAACAGTAAAAGTTTAAGATACTACTGGACTGTTAATATAATTTTGAAGAATAAATATTAATGGCAATTTTGGACACTAGGCAAACCAACTACAAAATGATTACTCACCTGAAATTATTACATAATTGTTTATTATAGTAGTGACATTACATCCTTCTCAGTTACTAATTTAAATTATCTTTCAAATTTTAATATTTTACATAATATAGGCTTAAAGGATGACAAAAGACCTTTTTGTCCATCCACTAAATGCTAAAAAACTCAAAGCTAGTCCTTATAATTCAAATACTGATCCAGCTTTCCCTTAAATTAACTGCATCCATCATATGGGAAGGAAACTCATTCCAAAGGCCAACCACCCTGTGAGAAAAATACAACTGTCTTAACTGAAGATGATATCTACCATGCTAAAATTAATATATGCATCTCCATAGTAGCCCTGCCATTTTTATCAGTTTCATTTACAATCTTATACATTTCAATCAAACCACCTCTAATTCTTTTCACCAAAAGAAAGTAAGTTAAAGGATCTTAACCTATTCTCATATGACAATCTTTTCATCCCAGGCATCATCCTAGTAGCTCTTCTCTGAATCCTTTCTAACAATTCAATATCCTTTCTAAAATAAGGAGCTCAAGACTGAAAACCAAGAATAAAGTTGAATTTAATAATCCAGCTATCCAATAATCATCAGATACCTCTTGTATCATCCTATGAAGGATGATACATCCTAACAGTGTGGTTACATTTAGTGTATTTGAAGGCATTCTGTTTCTTACATTTTTATAAAACATTTTGATTTCCCAATTTCTTGTTTGATCAACTCTTGATCTACTATGTCCCTCCAAATTTCCCATAACTGCAATTAATTTAAACTTATATTTACAATGCTTTTCTCTAATTATATCCTTTGTGAGCTAACCTCTTTTGTTTATAAGGAAAATGCTTTTTTTGTACATTTGATCAGCATATCCAAGTAATTCATCTACCCAATTCATAGCAGGTAATTCTTGTCTCATATTTTCAAAATTATAAATCAGAATCTCCATATGTAGCAAAATATCAAGTCTAACAAGCAATGATCACTTGCACACAGATGTTACCCAATTTCTACCCTACCAACTGTTTCTTCATTAGGAGTTAATAATAAATCTAATATAGCATTGTTTCCAGTAGGTTTCCTAAACAAGTGTTGAATAAAACCATCCTGAAGTTTTTAAAAACCTATCTCCATCATGCTTTGATTCTAAAACTGCCAAATTTATATGCCTGAAATTAAAACCTTCCATAATCATAACCTTATTAATAGATAAATTCTTTATCTCACTATAAAGTTTCTCATTAATTTCATCAAGTGGTCTGAAACAAATTCCAACTAGAAACATTCTTCCTTTATATCAGCTAACAGAAACTCAAAATATTTCCATAGTTTTCAATGTATCATGCATGTGGGGAAAGTATTTAAATAAATATATCATTTATTTAGTACTAAATATTTTAGTTTTGGGAAAAATCAAATGCCCAAGAAATTATTAGATCTAAAATGAGCACAAGTGTATGTGTTACTGTGTATGGTAAAGAAAGCTCAGCCAGAAGATTTATTTCTGTGAAAAATCTTGTTAAAATATCAAAATATGTCCTGAAAGGAAATAAGGTTTGTATTGTATGCACAGTGCAAATTTTAAGTAATTTCTAAATACAGTGAATACATCAATCATTATGAATAAAAACTTCTTTGAACTTTGTGCTTGGGGATTTTTTTAATGTACTAATGTTAATTTGAGGAACACAAAATCATGATACAGAATGACAGCAGTGTACAAGAGATAATTTAATATAAAACATTTAGTTCAGTAAGTTGTATGAATAATTAGGTCACTGTTCAAATAAAGTTCATTAAAAAACTATTAGTAACCAACTCTTACTTATTAAATATCAAGCAAAGTTGAAACTATAGGATCAGAAACCTAGAACAAAGTCTATCATTGAAGTCATAAGTACATATGAGATAACAAATAGTTATCCAATACAAATAGACATTTTTTAATCAAATTTATCTCACAAATAGCATCTGATATGAAAATTGTTTTCACTTGTGTGATTATTTTGAAATAAAAAAATTGGTTTGGTCTCTTGGCTTTAAAGTAATAAACTTTTTGTTCAAAATTTAATAACTATTCAGGCTCAAAAATAGGCTACCAAAATCGTTTCTTCACAAACTTTACTTGGACACAATTAGTTGTAACTTTAATACAACTTACAAAACACTCTCTTCGTAGTAACAGTACTAATAGTAAATGTAACAGTACTAATAATACTGTTGTTACTTTTTGAATATGAATATTACTAGTATTAGCCTATTATCGTTATTAAAGTTCCGGTTTGTACTTCCAGAAAGTTCTCAAGGTACATTACATAACATATTAATACTTTGGGAAAAGACTGGCAAATATAATTCATATCTACAGAAACCTAATAGTAGAAGTAGTATCTTATTCCGACTGCAGACGTTTTACTAAGACTGATAGACTGTTACTAGTCTTAGAAGTTAGACACTGTACAGATCCATGTAACTTGGAAAGAAAAAAAAACAAAGGCAAACGACAAATACTGGGCCATTTACACTTTCTCAGCACTAATGGAAATGGCAGTAATGTTATAAGCTTAATTCAATCAACATATATTGTTATCAATTGCTTATAACGAATAGGTCTAAAAGTAAAACTGTGAAGATAACATATTTACATACATATAATAATATTTAATTATTTTATATATATAACATCAGTGACAGTATAATTGTTCTAGTAAAACACGGGATTGTTAACGCAAAAGAAGTTAGAGACATAAATTCTTACTATAATATAACAGCAATACGGTCCAATTATTTATGTAATTTATTAACTGACTAAACAAGTAAAACTTTTAGTTTCAGTCTTACTTTAAAACGTTTCACACTATCAATGCCAAGCGGATACACCTTCACGACGTTTACATTTCGTACACACCCACTCTATCGGAAAAATTTAACGATAACAAAGAATTGTACCGTACCGATCAACGATTTCAGTCATATCCTTTTTCTTATACATATATTTGTGTCTAGTTTTATTGAGTTTCTTCTACAATTATTATTTGTTCTTTTGCTATCCAAGTTAATGAAGTGTATTGCACATATATCTATCTATTTATTGAAAGTCTGGTTTTCACTTCTTTAGTTTATGACGAATGTTCAATAACACTACACCATTTATCATTTTTATCACAATAAATGTTTTCAAACTTTTTCAAACCTTTTGCCAAGAAATGCCACCATCATCGAGACCCTACATTAAATAAAAAAAATAATTGGAGAAATTTTAATAACAACCATAATAATAATAAAAAATATTGAATAAACTTTTCATCTGTTAAAAATAACTGAAACGGAAGGAGGTATAACAACCCATGAATTACCAAATTACAGGAATTATATTACGTCAGCTTAAAGATGTGAAAGGACAACTGTCACTTAACACTTTTATTGCGAGATATACGCATTGAACAGGTCCTTCAAGCGTGATTGAGGCCCGGCACGGCCAGGTGAATAAGCATGTGTGTATGTGTGTTTTTTTCATAGGAAGGCCATATCGGGTTATCTGTTGAGCCCACCGAGGAGAATCTAACCCCCGACTTTAGCGTTGTAAATCCGTAGACATACCGTTGTACTAGCGGGGGGCTGGATAAGGCACTCGACTCGTAATCTGTGGATTGCGGGTTCGAATCCTCGTCATATCAAGTATGCTCGCCCTTTCAGTCGTGAGAGCGTTATAACGTTTGGTCAATCCCACTATTCATTTGTAAGAGAGTAGTCCAAGAGTTGGTGGTGGGTGGTGATGTCTCGTTGCCTTCACTCTAGTCTTACACTGCTAAATTAGGGACGGCTAGCACAGATAGTCTTCGTGCGAAATTCAAAACAAACCAAATCAAGCGTGGTTCTAGTCTATAGTTATAGTTGTGATTGTTTTACTGTTAATTACTTTCCTTTTATTGCTTTGCACTAGTAAGGAAAATCCCAATTCTCAGTAGTACTAAATTGTGGTGCTTGAAAAAGATATGTCATAATTTTGTTGATTTTATTGTGCCATTGGAAGGCTTGTTTACAGTTATTATAGAGTGGCGTTTCATGTCTTAGTGGGGCCCGGCATGGCCAAGTGTGTTAAGGCCTTCGAATTGTAATCCGACGGTCGCGGGTTCGAATCCCGGTCGTATCAAACATGCTCGCCCTTTCAGCCGTGGGTGCTTTATAATGTGACGGTGAATCCCACCATTCGTTGGTAAAAGAGTAGCCCAAGAGTTAGCGGTGGACGGTGATGACTAGCTGCCTTCCCTCTAGTCTTACACTGCTAAATTAGGGACGGCTAGCGCAGATAGTCCTCAAGTAGCTTTGCGCGAAATTAAAAAAAACAAACAAACAAACTTTTGCTCATCTGCTTTTATATGAATCACTCGATTTTCTCGAAGTTTCATCAATGGTTTTGTGAGTTTCCGTAAAACAAATATAATCGATTCTTACTCTCAAGAATCTTCTATAAATTTTGAGAACAGACAGGACTTGCACAATATACAGTAAAAATATATGTCACACGCATAAAGGAAAATTACACTGAAACTTAGACAATAGAATAAATGTACAACAGTAAATTTTTACACCTCCCTCTTTAGATAATTAAAAATTGGCGTTAGAAAAATTTTAACCAAAATGTTATATACACATGTACATTGCAACCAATATATTAAATACAATACATTGCCATAGAATTATACAATTTCAAAAATCATGACAATATAACACAATTAATACAAGTATACAAATAACTTTATTGCAATAAAATTACACAGGAGGTGAAAATGCTTGAACAAAAATGTTATCTTTTTGACTTAACACAATCAATTATTACATGATTAAGATGTTCTTCGAACTTTGGGATAGCTTTTAGAGGAGTAACAGGAATGTTCTGGTGAGGTTTTCTAGCCATTTGATATGTATTACAGATTTAACAGAATCGAGAAACATTTGGCTTAGGTTTTGACCAAAAGAAATGTCTCATAATTTTGTCACAATTCTTATTAACACCATGAGAAGTTCATGGGCAGCCTTTAATATTTTCGAATAATATGATTTTGGAACAACGATTTGATGAATTACAGCCCAGTTCTCTAAGGCTGGCACATTTGGTGGTCTCCATTTTCTCATTAGTACGTCATTTTGTTTAAAAAGTAACGGTATGGAACTTTTTATAGTTCATTCTTTGGGTGTGCACATTTAAATAGTGATGATATCTTTTGATCCTTTTCTTGTTCAGTGTTAAGTTTACTTCTTGCAAACGGAATTTCACCAACTGAATTAGATTCTTCACCTTTATCATTGTCACTCGCCAAAGACTTGTCAGTAGGACAATCATTCACAAGATCCATGTAGGACCCACAAAATGTCTGTGACAAATCTATAATGTCGCCTTCTGAACACGTGTATATATACTCTTCAAAAAAGAAACGCAAAAGGGATATTATTGTTATTTTAAAGAGAAATATATGTAATAACGTTACAAGCTCAGAGTATGTGATGTTAAACGTGTTAAGGCACTGATTGTCAGACCAAAATGACAATAAAAGTTGTGCACTTTGAAAACGGAGGAAAACATCGGATTTTTCGCCAAAACGCATGCGTGTCCAATAAATTTGTTTGAGAGATCTGCATGTTCTGCAAATGCAACATGTGCAAAATCCCTATAAAAGTGACGGGTTCTCGGTTTCCATAGCTCAGTGTCAAGCCACCGACACGCAATACAGTTACGTCAAGACTGACTGAAGCACAACGCAACAACGCCATTGGTCGCTTGAAAGCAGGCAAATCTCGATCAGATGTTGCCAGAGCTGTGAATGTCCACCCAAGCACCATCACAAGGCTATGGAATCGTCAAAAACAACATGGATCAACTCGTGACCGTCCACGATCTGGCAGACCTCGTGTGACCACGCCTGCACAAGATCGCAACACCCGGTTACGTCACCTCCGGGATAGGACCACCACTGCGACGTCTACTGCCTCAACCATACCAGGGCTGCGTAGGATTTCTGATCAGACCGTACGCAACCGTCTACGAGATTCTTAGGCCTCATGTGCAACCCATCATGGTGAACGTCAACGACGTTTTTCAACATGACAACGCCCGTCCTCACACAGCCCGACTCACCACTGTCTTCTTGAGACACCAATTGTTTCCCAGCAATAACGATACACCCTTAATTGGCAGAATAGGTTTTGCTCCAACCAATACTTGTCTCGAAACTAGGTGTGACGTTAAATAAATGTTATGAAGAGGAACATTAACAAAAACATCCCCAATACCATGAGCGATAACAGATTCATTAGCGGAAATAACTCGAATTTAAAAGCACTATACCTTCTAACAACGATAATTGAGTCACCATAATATCACGTAAACTATATGTATGGGTATGGGATTGGCAGTGTCATTTGTCAAAGATACAGAATCAACAGACATAAAAGGTCTAATTTTAGACCTAATTACACCAGCTTTTATATTAGTGGCCAAATGAACAACATCGGGTGATCTGGTGGAACTACGTCCATGTGTGGACACAAACGCATTGGTTTTACAAAATCCAATTATCGGACATAACAGGGAAACTTATATTCCAATGCAGAATTTTTTATATAATTTTTTGAAGCCATTAGAATTAGATGTAAACGTTTAAACTAAGAAATTCTTAAGTTTGTTTGTAGTATTAACAGGTTCATTGACTTCCCTTAAAAGCTTAAAACATAACGTAAGAGTGGAAATCAACAATTAGCTCGTTAATGAAATGTTTTACGAAGCCAACTCTGAGTGCTCTTAATTTTAACTAAATTTGAAGCAATGAAATAGAATGGACGAAAGTTAAAGAAGTAAAGTAAACTTTATTTCAGTACAAATACAAAGGCAAATAAATGTAGTGTGTGGTCAATTTATTGGAGGCCTTTCAGAATGTTTAAAGCAAATTAATATTCCCAATCATTTTGTATCAACTTGTTAATTCTTAAATCTTATTTTCTAGATTGAGAAAACTTGGCATTATATACAAAAAACACTATCACCTTTTTTTTCAGACACATGTACTACGAATTCAACTAATATACACTTTCAGAAGGAAAATAAAGGAATTTTCTATTATTTAGGTGTTACTTCTCTTACTATAAATATTAACAAGTGTAGTTGATATCTGAATTTAATGGGAAAAAGCACATATTAAGTTGTTGTAGTGTTATCATATCTTTAAAATCCAGTATGCGTTAACAAATAAATTAATCGTGGACATATCATTAATTAACGCGGTATTCTAACAAGAGCTCTTTGTAATAGGAATTTCTTAAGTTAACTTTACCAATATTTAAGTTGCTTCTTTATAAATTACACAAGTGATACTAAATTAAATAAATTTGAAAACTAGAAACAAATTCATTTGTGTAACATTATGTTACAGATAATTTATTAGAATACATTATTACAGGAAACAAAACATAACAAAAATCAACGTGTTTTGAATATGGGCCACAAACAGAAAAACTATGGTTTAACTGTATTTACCTGGCTGGGTAATTAATCTTTTGGGTAAATAATATACATCATTTTTTTTAGGAAGAGCAGTTTTGTAAATCGAGTAAGATTACTAACAAAATGTTAAAAAAAAAACCAGAGGATTAATTTTTAAACGATCTTGAACAAAATTGTGTTATAGTTGTATCTATTTTTGTTAAAATAGAATAGAGATGATTGTTTGTTTGAATTTCACGCAAAGCTACACGAGAGCTATCTGCGCTAGCAGTCCCTAATTTAGCAGTGTAAGACTAGAGGGAAGGCAGCTCTTGGGCTACTCTGTTACTAACGAATAGTGGGATTAACCGTCTCATTACAACGCATATCCAGGTTAAATGTTTTCTCATCAAAGAATAAAATTTTCGTCCACTTTTCTATGTCCCATATTTGGTGCTTTTCAGCAAAGTTTAACTGATCTGTTTCGTGGTGTGGAAGGAGGCGTAGCCTTTGAAGACGTTTACGGTTTTTAAAGCTTTTCTCTCGTAGATGCCGTCTTATTGTTCTTGAGCTGCATTCTGCGTCTGTAAGGAACTTAATCTGGTTCAAAAATTGGCTGGTGTCTTGCCGGACAACCCGTCAAATCCTCCTGCTCAATTTTTCTCTTTTCTTATTTTCATCTTTTGAAGCTCTACTCAAATAAGTGGTTGAGTCTAACAACGCAAAATGGATATTTTTTCTTTATGTTCATTGGCCTTAAGATTTTGGGGTATATATATATATATACATGTGATTAATAACCACTATTGTCCGGCATGGCCAAGCGTGTTAAGGCGTGCGACTCGTAATCTGAGGGTCGCGGATTCGCATCCTCTTCGCGTCAATCATGCTCGCCCTTTCAGCCGTGGGGACGTTATAATGTGACAGTCATTCCCACTATTCGTTGGTAAAAAGAATATACAAGAGTTGGCGGAGGGTGGTGATGACTAGCTGCCATCCCTCTAGTCTTACACTGCTAAATTAGGGACGGCTAGCATAGGTAGCCCTCGAGTAGCTTTGAGCAAAAATTCAAAAACAAACAAACAATAACCACTATCATTTCTACAATACCTATTACTTACTATATTTGTTGGAAAACAGTTAAGCGATATTTATTAACATACGTGTTTTTTACTAATTATAATAAATGCTGAAAGTCAAGACTAAACGCACTGCAACATTTATATGTTTTAAGCATTTGACCAGAATAGAAATTATTATTATTGGGAGGAATTCTTGTTATGGTTTAGGTTGACGTATTATTTACTATTTTACACTCTTTAACAATTAATTAAGCATCTGAGTTATTTGAAACACCAATAACAACTAGTTAAAATTGATGGTCAAATCGTGTTATGTAAGTTCTGCTCAAATGTGTTACAAAACAGGTGTATATAAAAGAAATGTTTATTGAAATAAACAGTTTATTGCCACTCTCTTTCTTAAAAGCTTCTGAATTGTGTGGCTGCCGCTCTAAGTATTGAATTATTCATATACTCAAACAGTGGTAGTTTGAAACATCGACTGCAGGAACTAATCATAGACAAAATACGATTTTAATGACTGGTGTATAGTGAAACATTATAAAGCATTGGAATGTGTGAGAGTCTTATGACGAAAGCTTTTGAAGTGTCATAATTTTGTCAAAAGAACCTAGGAAATGTTCTGTCCAGAACATTGTTTGTTTGTTTGTTTCTGAATTTCGTGCAAAGCTACACAAGGGCTATCTGCGCTACCAGTCTTTAATTTAGCGTTGTAAGACTAGATGGAAGGCAGCTAGTCATCACAACCTACAGCCAACTCTTGTATATTCTTTTTACCAACGAATAGTGGGAATGACTGTCACATTATAACGTCCCCACGGCTGAAAGGACGAGCATATTTGGTGTGATGGAGATTCGAACCCGCGACCATCAGATTACGAGTTGAACGCCTTAACCCACCTGACCATGCCGGTCTAGTAGAAGAACGAATTCATACTGACTGTTATATTTTCCAAATTCATCTCCTAACGAGATGCAATCATACATTAGAAAATTTGAAAATAAACATCTTTTTAGGGGTTTAATTTCAAAACTAAGACACAAATAATTATGTTCGGTACTTTCATTTCTTCCCGAAATAAACTGTGTAAGATTCAATGAAATGAAAAGAAGAAGTCTAGACTTGTTAATCATATGAATTTGAAAAAAATTGTTCGGAGTTAGAATGTTATTGGAAAAGTTAAAAAAGAAAAAAAAAAGACATGGAGTGTTAAAATGCTTCAAAAGTTGTTCTATGTTTGAAAATAACAAATAATTAATGAAACGTTATGTTAACTATTTTGCAAAATGATAGCGCAGAAAAAGTATTGTGATATACTATAATTCTTCTGCTTCAGAATTTGTATGATTAAATATAATCATACAACCTTTGTGATATCTAAATCATTTTATATTATCTCGTTTTTCTTTTTTCGCTGCAAAGCAACATTTGGGAAGTGGAAGATAATGATGGCTTTTACGTTTGTCACAATTCTAATGATTTTTCCACCGCTAATGAGTCAGCGTTACAAATTTGGTGCAATCATTGCTTCATCAAACTGTTAATAATGTAGTTCCCTTGTATAATATTAATGTGAAATGCCGAGAAAATATGCATAATATTAAAGGGTTTTCCAAATGATACAAGCTACGGTTTAAAACCTATTTTATTATTTTGAGTGCCGTAAACAGAAAAACAACAAAACATCAATGACAACAACAAGAAAAAACATGAATGTCAGTTTGGAAGAGAAATGATCCTATTTATTTAGAAAATCTATCAAATCTAACATATTTACATGTTTTAAAGGAAGTTAAGTTAATATGTTGTTTTACCGATAACTAACAACAGTCTAATATGCAATAGATTCAAAGCAGTTTTTATGCATGCGCAAAACCCCCCAACAAAAATACACTTTTTAAAGAAATGAAAAGGTTAGACTCGGAGGCTATACACCGTAAGCAATTTTTTGTCCTGAATAAACTAGTTAAGTAACAAAAAGTGTAATATTTACAGAAAGCTCACACCTCATTTGTTCCCACACACTCGTTAAACACCACGTTCTATACGGTCATTATACATTACATTGTGAATAAATAAAATGCATTAAAATCTCACCAATAGATGAATTAAACATGTTGAAAACTAGGTCATGTAACTTAAAACTGTCCAAGAAGAAACTTGCATACAAATAATAGGCTAAGGGAACGTCAACCTTAAAAGTTTAAATAAACTACATGTACAAAGTAGTTAAACGTAAAACAGAATTTAGACATAGACTTCCGTTTATTTAGTAATTGTGATCTTGATAGCTCATTAGTGTTAAGTTTGAGAAATAAAATCAATAGCAACTTGTACACAGATATAGTTGTGTGTGACGAGTTTTACTCGTAATTTACTTTTCCTCTTATTAACGTTAAATTGATGATGGATGGGTGTATTTATTTTGATGGTGTAGCTTGTTTCAGCTCACTAAGTGTCGAGACTTGTTCTAAACTCTAGTTAATTATGTCGTGATAAATAATAATTCTTTAACCATTCACGTAGAAGAGATGTCTTTATAAGTTATTGTTTAAGCACTTACCCAGTATTGTTTGTTTTGGAATTTCATGCATAGCTACATGAGGGCTGTCTGCGCTAGTTTTCCCTAATTTAGAAGTGTAAGCTTAGAGGGAAGGCAGTTAGTCATCACCACCCACCGCCAACTATTGGGCTACTCTTTTACCAAAGAATATTGGGATTGATTGTAACATTATAACGCCCCCACGGCTGAAAGGGCGAGCATGTTTGGTGCGACGGGATTGGAACCCGCGACCCTCAGATTACGAGTAGAACGCCTTAACCCACCTGGCCATGCCGGGCCTAAGCACTTACCCAGTAGTGATGTCAAGATTAGTAGAGTCATTGTTTAGGCATTTATCCAGTAGTGATGTCATGATATACTACGATACAAACAATTATGTTCGGTAATTTCATCTCTTTCCAAAACAAATTGTGTACGATTCAGTGAAATGAAAACAAGAACTTGACCTGTTAAGAATATGAATTTGAAAACAATCGTTCGGAGTTAGAATATCATTGGAAAAGAATAAAAAATATCATAATGAGCTAAAACATCAATTAAGCACTAACCCAATAGCAATAACAGGATATGCAAAGTCATTGTTTAAGCACTAATCCAGTTGGGATGTTATGATATGTAGTCATCCATTAAGCATTAATGTAGTTTGTAACTTTCCATGTTAACTTCTATTTTATATAATTAAGTATTAAGTCCAGTCTTGCTTTTGTTAATCTTAATTCTAAACCAATTTAATTTTTTTTTACTATTCAGTTATTATCACAGAAAGTGTGTTTATTATGACTGTAATATCTGTAGAAAAAATGGAAGTAGAGCAATATTCTTGAATTTTGTACCTTGTGCAAATAGAAGAAAAGAGAAAACTTTCAAATTGTTTACAAAATTTATTAGGAAAAATAAAAACACTGATAGCACTTAACTGTTATCTGTGAAAATATTATATAGTATTACTTTTAACAATATTCTTGTTAAAGGCACTTTTCTATTACGAGTTATTAATAAACCATAATACAGATAAAACATTCCTTCACTAACAGGATCACAGTCTTTTATTTTATTTTAAACAGACAATCTGTTATATTTTGTTGTCACAATAAGTAACATTACGATAAAGCCTTAACAGATACATTTTTATATAATATCTTACAAAGGACCAAAAACGCAGAAGAGATAAATATGAAATATCTTAGTCACGTAATTAAATGAAATTTCACTCAATTTGAAGAGGAATGTAGCTAACTATTATAAGTTGTGATTTTTTTTTTTGTTTGTTTAATAATCAGCCAGTGTTCCAAGTTAGGTAGATATTTACTTGACTAGTTTATAGGAAAAAACAAGTTTCATATACATTTGGATACAAATACTTATACCTAGTATGAACTCGAAAACAAATATACTTCAGTTTTGACATCGTAATTTAACAAGTAAACTTAATGGCTGAATAACTCCAATAAAGGTGTCACATCACCATTTGGTCTGTGATGATGTTGTCCAAAAATCTAACTTTACTTAAATCAAGAATAAGTGTAGTCTTTACTGACAAGAGGGCGCGAGTTAGCCCTGTGGTGAAGCTTGGGATTTTGGAGCCATGTTCAAATCTTTACGATTCTTTAAAATACGAATACAAAGCTTACCAGATTATTTCATCGTGCTACAAGTAAGTAAAACGTTTTGGAAAGTTTAAAGTTTAGTTTGAAACCCAGAATTTAGTGCCACAAAAATGTAATATGTTTTATTTTTACATACTGTAGTTTCTATTAAATATGGCAACATAATCTTGTTCGATTTCTCAGCAGCAGATTACGAGTCGAGTGCCTTAACCACCTGGCTATGCCAGGTCCGTTTGTTCTGGACCTTTAGATTCCATTTGTCCTCCACTAGTAAGTATTTGGATCAACAATGCTAACATGAAGGGTTCAACTCCCTTCAGTGGATGCAGCAGATAACCTGATATGACTATCCTATTAGAAAACACATAATTTCCTCTTATCTCACGTTGTATCCAATAAAAATAACAATGTAATAACTTGACACCTATTTCGTATTGTGTGTGTTTCTTTGAGTAAAGCTACATCGGGCTATATGCTGTGCTCACCGATGGAAAACGAACTCCTGATTTTAGGGTTGTAAATCCGTAGACTTACCGCAGTACCAACGGAGGACTGATTTCATATTATCGTTCAAGCTAACTAGTGAGCGATTTGAACGACGACTGTAATGATCCACAGGAAGTTAATGTTGCTTTAATAATTATTTTACTTTTTTACAAAATAGTATATTTAAATAAGCAATTTTAATTGTAAAACAATACAATTTGTATTGTAAGGCAAGGTATATAAAATATTAAGTGAGCCGCTATATTTATAGTGACAGTTATAGCCTTGTACAAAATGAAAACACCATTGTAAACTTCTTCTGCAAACTACAATAGAAAAACATGTATAAATTACCTGTTAGAAACATCTTACAAACATGCTTTAGTGAAAATTTTGTTACAGAGATTTAACAGGACAGTATTAGCTGCATCACTGTTATAACGTACTCGTGTGTCTTTCAATGAGATCAAACAATAAAACATGCATTCAGGGGCCGCAGACATTGTTACCTTCTAGTCACAGTTTCGATGTAGATTCATAAATGTCAAGGATGTTGACAGATGCAACCTTCAAATTCCTTATATCTATTAATTCACTTTTGTATTGGCAATTGCTGCTGCTCTGTTTTCATTCAACCACTAATATCATTGTGAAAGATGGGTGGACTGATGAAGTTTGAAACCGAACTGAAGCAAATGCTGACAGCTTTCTTTCTATTTGACAAAGTCTGGATTAACAAAACTTCTTAAGTACTTTTTGGAATTTATTTCAATAATTAATTAACATTTTAGATTTTTGGGTATTTTTGCATAATATTATTGTAAAACCTTAAATGAAATGTTTAAAGTAAAACAAACAAACAAACAAACAAACAAACAAAACAACAGAAGAAGGATTATGTCAAATATAAGGAAGGCTTAATAGGAATCACAAGCGCTATCAAACACAACCGAGTCCGTATTTTTTTTTATTGGCTTCACGCAGACGGCAATGGGGGGGGGGATTTTAAACTCGTAAACATGATAAAATGGATAAAGTAAGGCATTTTAGTGTCCTTTCAGGGAATATTCAGAAACGTCTTAAAATTTCATGGTGATCGTAAGCTGAGAAGTTGGAAAACATTTCACTACGAACAAAGCAAAATATACAAACATGCGACGTTTCAGATAACAGATTTAGTATTGCTCTCGTATTTCAATAACAAGAACTCGAATCGCACGACATACGTTGATATATGATTATTCATAGTGTAATGCTGTTACTTGTCAAATAGTCGGACTTAGGTTTGCTTGTTTTATGAATTTACAGTGTAAAGATATTACTTCCTATTATGGGGTTTAAAATAATTTGTTTTGAATTTCGTGCAAAGCTACACGAGGGCTATCTGCGCTAGCCGTCCCGAATTTAGCACTGTAAGACTAAAAGGTAAGCATCTAGTCATCACTACCCACCACCAACTCTTGAGCTTCTCTTTTACCAATGAATAGTGTGATTGACCAAACATTATTACGCCCCCACGGCTAAAAGGGCGAGTATGTTCGGTATGATGAGGATTTGAACCGGTGACTCTTGTAATACGAGTCAAGTGTCTTAACCACTTGGCCATACCGGGCCTAGTTTAAAATGAACTATTTTCTTTCTTCGAGTTTTGAAGGTTGTCTTGTTTTATCCTTCAATTTTGAAGTAGAAGTGTGTTTGTTGAGATTAGAATCTCAAACCTGTTAGGAGTTGTAACAAAGTTTAGAAATTTAATTACAAATTTTGTTTGTTTGTTTTGTTATCAAGCACAAAGTTACACACAGGACTATCTGTGCTCCGCCCATCACAGGTATTGAAACACGGTTTCTAGCAGTATAAGTCCGCAGACATACCACTGCGCCACTGGGAGGCTACAAATACCCTTAGATGCCCGTGGAAAGTACAACACAGATAGTCTACTGTGTAGCTTTGTGCTTAACTTAAAAAAAAAAAAGCATATTATGTCTCACAAATCTGTAAATATATATGTATATATTTAAATAATGTTAAATAAGTAAACAAAATCAGGAGGAAGGAGTGCGTTAGAAAGAGCAAATCATAATCTCTGATTAATTATATTATAATCATAATTTCTAAGCCAAAACAAAACACATTAAAATTAAACAAAATACGCTGCATTTTTTAAAAAACGATCGTAGGGTACAAGCTATTTGGTTATAATATATATGTATATATAGTATGGTAAATAAGTTAGTACGTTTAATATGCTGAAAAATAAGTTGAGATCTTAAAGATGACTAAGTTTCTCCTGTTTAATAGGTCGACGTTGATAACTTGTGTGTTTTCCTTATAGCAAAGCCACAGTGGGCTATCTGCCGAGCCCACCAAAGCGAATCGAACCCTGATTTTAGAGTTGTAAGTCCGTAGGCTTACTGCTGTACTAGCGGAGGACACATTGATAATTCATATGAAAGTTATAAGGTTTATATAAGTATTTTTTTATTTTTCTAAACATGCAGCCGGTTCGTATTTTCAATATTAGAAATACGTATACATTTCAGAGTAATGACATTATTTTTATAACTCATACATTTCAGTTCAATTTAATTAAATATAGATACCATACAAAAAATACAAATAATATATAAAATATAAAAATGATCTATAAGATTTCTCGAGTGTGGATCCTGAATAAATATATTATTAAATTAGCTATTCAGTTCTTTATTGTTAACTTAATGTTTTTATTTTTTCTACTTAACAGTAACCTAATTTTATTTGGAGTATTATTATATAATTTTGGAGCGAGATACAAATAACTTTTTCTAAATATTTCGTTGTTTACTTTAGGAAGTTTCAAGTTCTCATGTATTTCAATTCTTGTTTCGTATATTGATTTTATTTTTCCAGTTTTAAATATCTTTACTGAATTTGTTTATAGTGTTTTAGAGATAAATAATTTGCACAATGATAGCGTATTTAATTTTTTATTGTAATTTAGTTTGGTCATATTATGGTAATGCTTATATGCATCTTATAATATTAATTTATAATTCCTAAGTTTGTTAGGTAGGTACCTCTCCAATAAACGATATCGTATTGCTCATTGAATCAAACCAAACATAGTAAATATTTTTCATTTCATTCTTAGATAAATATTTTTATTTAATCAAATATTACTATTGATATCTTCAATTTTTTTCTCTCCATTATTTCTATGTATTCTTTCCAATTTAACCTATGATCTAATATCACTAACTTTTTGACTTTTATATTATGGAATTATTATTCATATAATTTTTAATACATAAATGTTTGCAAAGATAATTCTCATAAATTATTGACTGATTTAAAATTATTCGACGAGATAGATGTTTCTAGAGAAAATCTTATGTAAATCGTTTTATTTATATTTAAGCACAATAAATTTACATTAAACCATCTTCTCATGTATTCTAAGCCATTGTTCTTTTCTTTAATGAACTCAGTAGCAGAATTTACATTATAAATTAATACCGAGACATCTGGAAAACTTTTAATTTCTCTATTAAACATACTTTCATAGAAATCATTTAAATATATTAAAAATATTAATGGCCTTACTACTTATCCCTCCACTGGTTAAAATTATTTCATCACTTATAACATTATTTATTTCAAGTACTTGTTTTCTATTTGAAATTTTTTATTCAAACCAGTTTTAAGTAACACCTTTTATTCCAATTGCATTTGGCCCGGCATGGCCACGTGGTTAAAGTACTCGACTCATAACCTGAAGGTCGTGGGTTCGAATTCCCGTCACACCAAACACGATCTCCTTTTCAGCCGTGGGGGCGTTATAATGTGCGGTCAATTCCACTATTTATTAGCAAAATGTAGCCCAAGAATTGGCGATGGGTGGTGATGACTAGTTGCCTTCCCTCTAGTCTTACAGTGCTAAATTATGGACGGCTAGGGCAAATAGTTCTTCAATAGTTTTGCGCGAAATTCAAACCAAACCAGACTAATTGTATTATTCTCTTTTTCGAATTCTTGCTCATATAAACCTATTTTTTATAAACTTTTTGGCTTCATTTTCAGTATTTGTAAAAACTTCAAAAATCACCTCTCACACTTCAACTAGGACCTAAGAGACTTCGAATAATTTGAGCGTTGTAAGGCTTCAAACCTTTCACTATATCAATAAGGAAGGACTGCGATATAGTCATAAAGGTTTTTTCATTAAAAAGTTATAGTTGGTTTGAATTGTATGAAATAATTCTTGTAAAAATACTGTATTGAAACCTGTTGCACCTTATAGGGGACATTCATTGAACAAGTGTTTTTTTAAAGTATTATTATATTTAGTGCACTGAAACAGATATAACACACTAAAATTATGTGCTTGTTTTCAAATGTAATTTTCTGGGTATCTCGTTGACAAAATATTAAATGTTTATGATTTCGACAGTAGATAACGCCACAGTTGATAGGGTTGTTACTGGAACAATTGAAAGACACGGTATGGGGTTCTGCAAAAGAAAATATTTCAAGATAATATTAACCATCTGTTTGAGATGAGGGAAAGTATTAAGCCTACTGCACTCAGGAGTTAGCGGTTGATGCTGGTGAATATATACCTGCCTTCCCTATAGTCTATCAACTCAAAATTACTATACACTAGTATCTATGATGTTTTATCAAATTGTGAAAACTGTTCTTATTATGTATAGGATTGACATATTTATTATCATAGTAAATGTGGCATTTTAATTCTTATATCTCAAGTCCGTATTAGAGCCTTGTAAGACCCAGTCATCGAGACGTCTTTCTTAAAACAGAATATTGTTTTGAATTGTTTGAAATGAGATCTGTGGAAATAATGTTTTGAAACCAGTAGTATCTTACAAAGGACAGTCTATTGAATGAGTTTGAATTTTTAGGCTTTTATCAAAGAGTTCGAATATAATTTGCACGGAAAACACAAAAATCAAACGATTTGTTAGTCGATATACAGCAACTAGTTTTAATCGCATTTTATAACAAATTACATGTGGTTGTTGTTGTTATTTTAAAGTAAGCACAAAGCTGCACAATGGGCAATCTTTGCTCTGCCCACCACGGGTATCAAAACCCGGTTTTTAGCGTTGTAAGTCCGCAGACATACTGCTGAGCCACTGGGGGGCTATTTACAGATAGTAAAATACTACAAATCATAGTAGGTGCGTATTTTGGCATCGTGAGCAATACTTTAGCGTATACACTATATATATTTGGCTCTAGGCGAATCACTGACTATACGATAGTGCAACGACACTCCAGATAGATTTATTAGTGAAAGAATATGACACAGCTTTTTCTGAGGAAGGATGTTTGTATAGCGAAATTGTTGAACGATATAGCCACATTATCAATGGAAGCATTAAAACTTGCACAGAAAAGAGTTTAGTTTAGCAACAGTTTTCCGAAACCATGATTTAATCTAACTTGGAGCAATGTCTTTGTTTTCAATGTAGAGATTACGATGTCGAAAGAGAATCCTTTGATCATTCCTTCATTAAAGCTATATGATAAATCCGTACATATCTCCTGGTACGGCTAACAGGATGATAAATAATAATTTGGTTCACAAGCTTTGAGCACTGTTTTCATGATGAAAAATAGGTGAACAACCAGGATAACAGCAATCTAACCCAAGTATTATTTAACTTTCAAGTTACCCAGTGCAACTCCAATAGAATTTTGTGCTCTTAATCAAATTAAACGTGACCTTGGAATTTGATGTCTATATACAGTGGAGGGTCTCTGGAATGTTAATGATGACCAGGTCATCCTTTTCAGAAGATTAATATAATTGCAATTGTTGTGTTAGATAATAATAATCATGACACCCAATCTATCTACGATAGAGGAAGTAGTTTCAAGTATAGCACGCTACCAGATATATAAAACTGTATAATTCTAATTATTTATTGTTAGATAATCAAATAAAGCTTAGAGTAACAATTTTTGTCTTGAGTTATAGTTATTTTGATATGAACTTACTAATTTTTTATTTATCGATCTATTACGGATATTGAATTCCTAAATGAGTACTTAATGTATACATATATAAATACATAATTACGAATAATTTTACACATTTCACTCATGTAGTCACCATATTGCTATAAGTTCGTACGTTTAGTGAATATGTTCCTCAGAGTGGTTTCACTGATGATATGTTGAGAGGGAAATTGCCCTTTTATACATAACTTTGTTTTTGGCTAACTGCAGGTGTGATGCATTTAATAGAAACACTTTCACAGCAGTATGATCTTTGCCCTGATCATCACCAGGAGCATAATATTTACTCGGTTTATCACCAGGGGTATACAGGGCTCGACAATAACTTTTTTACCACTTGCCCTGAGGGTAATCTTTGTGAAATATTTGCTTGCCTTTGCTTAGCAGTCACTGTCCCAAATAAAAACTGCAACAGACTGACAAACTGACAACAGACAGAGATACCATTTCCGTAACTGACTCAATAATAAAACACAAGTATAACATAATAATCATTTTAATATCTGTAAAACTGAACACTTAAAATGAAAAATACTCAATAAAAACATTGAAACTTTCAGTTGTTTATAGTTACTCCACATGCAATGATTATAAGCATCTTCATCATCAGGTAAGTGCCACTTGAGCATGTTAATTATCTAGACTAGGTAGACTAGAAGGAGTCTAAAAGTGGACTAGTACTGAGTAACACCTGTAAACAGTTACTCTGGTAAGTACACTGGTAAGTAGTAGGTAGACTAGACTTAGTCATCAAGGTAATCAGGCCTCCTGCTACGACGAGATTGAGTCCACCAGTACTCCACTGCTCTCCTGGAGTTAAACTCAACCAATGTTGCACCATCTATTGCTATCCTCATAAGCATGGATAGCGTGACTGGATCCAGACTGCCTCTCCAGTCGAGCTTGATTTTCTTAATAATGGAAAATCTCCTTTCACAACATGCTGGGTTCATTGGCAGTGTGAAAATGATTTGTGCCAAAAGATAAACTTGGGAATCCGTCAGAGAATTGAAGATAAATCCAATTCCAGAAGTAGTAAAGGTTCATGCCTCGAACATTGTCTCGCCTCTGAGAGAATGCCTTTAGGTCAAGCCACTCACGTAATGCTGCAGCATTATCATAGCCTACAACCTGAAGAGGTTGTTCAATATGAGCTGTCACAATGCTAATTTTATCTACCCCAAACACAGCAAGAACTTCTTGAGGTTCATTGAAAGGCCAGTCTGCTGGATCAAGCACAATGGCTGCCTGCATTAGCTCCTTCTCCAGAAAAGGCCTAAATCTTTTCTGACTATGATCTATGACTCTGCAATATGTGTTCTTTCGCATTTTCAAACTGTTAAAGATCCTGCTCATGTTTGGTGAGCTCAATCATTCATATGCTTGAAGCCCTCTATAGCAAGCACAAAGGTATTCAGTGCATCAAGTGAGCCAGTTAAAGTAGCCTGGTCGTGTTGGAAGCTTAAGCTCAGTAGTGACGATTCATGCAAGATAACAAAAAGGAAATGCATATGCAGCAAAGTCTTGTATTTTTTCATGTCCTGTTGGTTTTTCTAGCTCTCCGAACCATTGTAGCACTAGCATTCTTTGACTCAGCTGTATGGTGTAAATGCATATATATGGATTTGAAATTTCTTTTCAGCAGAACTTCAAGTGCTTTATAAAGATGAGGAGCCCATGCTGTCCCTAGAATGTTTACAAGTTTTAATGTTTTTTTTCTTCTAGAGCATCACTGACACTTTTAAATTCCTGCTTGCTTTGGCAGTCAAATGATACTGTCTGTAAAGTCCTAACAGAAGGTCTTTTATGCCCGATAAAAACTTTTCTTCCTTAACAGTACCCACCAGTCCCCTTTCAAATAAGTGAACCACACACCACACCCCAACTAACCATGACATGCCATCTCTAGTAAGAAGTGCGATTAGTCCATTTTCTGCTGCAGTATTGATAGAATGGTTGCCTTTCTTTTCCAGTTCTCTACACCAACTGTCTCAAATGCTTTTTCAATTGCTGTTTTAAATCCTCTGGCAGTACCATTAGGTGGAGCCTCCAAGTCCAAAACGTTTGTAACAACATTTCCTGCCTTAACAAATTTAACAAATACAATTTCTTCTTCAATTACTCCAGTGTCTGTAGATCCATCTGACAAGAAGGAAAACACTGCAGCGTTGTTGAAGTCTACACACAGGTCTTGCATCATGATATCATTAATACATGTGATAAAGTTCTACGCTGATTTGTCATTTATGTACGTGTCTCCTAGCTGCACTCCATTTATTTTCTGCAACTCAAATAAAGGCCCAATTCGAGAAAACGGCTGTTCTGTTACTACTAAGTAATAGGCGGTAGTGAAAAGTTTTTTCAGTTTCTAAACTGATGAGCATGTAAATTTCTCATGCATAAATTCATCAGCTGAACCTATGGGTTAGCTTTAGCATTGGCAGCTTGAAAACACGTAGTATGCCTTCCATTTACATCATGGGCTTTGATCAATTGTAGACGAAATTTACTGGTACCTTTTACAAAGACAATATCTCCAGAGCACACGTTTTTGTGGCTTTTGCATGCCTTGCAATACATTTTTTTCCCATTTCGGCAGGTAACACCAAGATCGCTTCTCCAAGTCATGCTTTTTATTGCGTTCCGCCGAAGACATTGGGTTACCCCTCTTACTGCTTGACCTTGGTGCCGAGGCAGCAGGAATGCCCCCACTATGACCACTGACACTCTCGTGGTGCCTGCTTTTAACCCAACTTTTTTATCCTTTTTAGTCCTGTCATCTTTACTACAGAGTTTCTTTCACTTTCTGTATTCAATTCTAAACTCTCATCATCAGATTTCCTTCGCTTTTTGAAATATTTCAATAAAGCCATATTTTTTGGTAAAACCACACATTGACGACAGACAACAAGAACGGCTGTTCTGCTTATTGAACGCAAAGACGTATTGGGCTACGTAAATTATATGGAGACAGCCAGATATCGGAGAGAGTAGGTCTGTTCACAAAAAAATCGCTGGTCCTCAAACCCTGTGACCCGAAGGTGATGTCATTGGTACACGGAAACTACCGAACAAGGCTGTTCAATTTAATTTACACACGGACCTTGTACTCTATATGTTACAACATGTGTCGCTGGTGTTACACGGGGGATGTCTAATGAAAGAAATCGCGGTATGTTTGTCCGATTTTCAGTTTCATTACAGGCTGTTATCGTCCATTATCGTCAAAGATCCGTTGAAAATTACCAATATAACAATTATTTATACAAAAAATATCACTTGCCCGCTCGCTAAATAGACATAACAAGGATTGTTGCTCGAAGGTAACATTTACACGAATACAAAAGAAAAGTAAGTGACGTGAACAAGAAAAAAAAAAAAGTAACACGAGAAGAAAACAAAACAAACTGGCAGGTTCCTAAAACAATATAAAAATCTTAAAGAAATAAATAAAATAAATTCTACTTTATACTCAGTAAATAACGAAAAAAAAACGAAAAAAAATATTCCTTTATTTCCTCCGAGTGTTACATAGACAGTTTTATTTCAGTTCTCTATATGTTCGATACAAGAAAAACCTGAAACAGGGTAGATGTCCTGTTTCTAAGAGATTCAGTATTGCATTAGTGCAATGAACTCGGACCAGAGCGAGCGACTAGAGGGTGTAAGAATTTGATTTAATTACTACTATTTAAAGCTTGCAAATGATTTGGCCTGTTTTCATAAAAGTAGGCATAAATTATGAATCAATGATGTATGCTGGGGACAATCCAATGAGTTATCGTTAAGGTGGAAATACCCTAACACGTGTACGAATAAAGAAAAACGTTTCTTCCAGGCAACAAATGTGAATTTTGGAAGTAGAAAGTCCTGCAATACGATATAAAAATACGTTTTTTTTTTTTCATTTTACTATCAGAGTTGTCACACAATACGCCTCCATCATTTGTTCCCTTCAGAATCTGAGTGCAAAACTACATAAAGGGATATCTGTACATAGTTATTTCTGATTTTGAATTGATAGACTCACGAAAAATTAAAGAGTTAACGCCATCTACCACCAAGTATTTGGATACTTTTCCAAAATGCGAAACGCGGTTTTGCGGTAAAGGATCAAACGAGCTGTATTTCAAAGCGATAATACCTACCAAACTTATAAACGAATAAAATGGCTATATCTTTTGCAATCACTTATGTTATCGATTTCTTGTATTATGATTCGACTACTTCAGGCCATCATTATTGTCTTGGTATTATGGACATTTTGTCAGTTTTATTTACTTAATAATTTTCATGGATATTCTTATTGACTATTTCTGTTGCTACTTTAAATGTCTAACCGACCTAAAACTACCTCGTGGCTTTTTTGCACGCACACCATATGGATGAGAAACAAGTTTGTTTGATTTTTGCATGAGTTGCCCTATCATAGAGGTATTTGTAATTTGTATACTCGATTCCAGAGTTTACAAAACGAGTTACAGATACTTTTTCAAGAACCTTACATTTGCCATTATCTCTATTTATTTTAGTACGAGAAGATAGGGTCAATTCATTGTATTTTTTTTGTTGCTGTTTTCTTGCCTTACAACTCAAGAAATCTTTGACAAACGCTCACGCTGAATTTGCTGCAAATCTGACCTGGTTACGGAATAAGTCTGTTTACCTGGTGGAAAGCCGATCCTCTCTGAGGTGACGCTCTGATTTGAATTCTTTCAAAGCTACTGATAGTTTTGTTGGTCCAACGGAACTGGCTGTCAGAAATTTTCCATCGTGGTGTTTGTGTGTTTTGTTAACGTTTTCTTTCCTGTACCTTAGAACAGTATGTGGTACTAAATACCTTACTTAACTAGAAATCCATCAAATTATATGCCATATATACTCATCTAATTTTCTTATGAAAGTGTTCTAAGTTTAATATTTCATAAGCTGCTTAAATAAGAAATTTTCAATCATGCAAAATCAGTGGAAATTCTGTGATAAATTAGTGTGTTTAGCAACTAGAACAGAGTGGTGGCTCAGAATGTTTACTGACCATTATGTTTTAGCTGGTTCAAAGTGACAGTGACCTTTTGGGTGAGAAAGTATACCCTGGATATTTCTTTCTTTCTTTTTCTGTTTTTCAAGCATCAGACCCAGTTTTCTATTCTTAGTTCGACTGACCCAGTTGTTCAATATGCAATGTAACGTGATGTCTTTAGGCTGAGTTCGTTTATTTATAAACTTATATTCATTCTTGGAATACTAACCTTATCATATACTAAGCGTTTAAGGATGACCTTTTTCACGACCTACATTTTATTTTGAAAGTAATTTTTTCAAATTCGTAAATTAGTAACAAAATATAACACTTTTTCGTTACAAAATACAATATCAACATTTATGGTTGCAGAATACAGTATTAACATTTTGTGGATACAGATTACAGTATCATTTTGTGGTTACAGAATACAGAATTTTGTAGCTAGAAAATATAATATTGATATTTCTAGATACAGAATACGGTATTAACAATATTGGGATTACAAAATACAGTATTAACATTTTGTGGCTAAAGTATATAATACTGATATTTGTAGATACAGAATACGGTATTAACATATTGGGGTTACATAATACAGTATTAACATATTGGGGCTACATAATACAGTGTTAACATTTTGTGGCTAGAGTATATAATATTGATATTTCTAGATAGAAAATACGGTATTTTTATTTCTCTTTTTTACACAGTTTTTGCTAATGAACCACTGGATTCTGATATATTTCGACAATGCCCAGTGAGGCGAAAGTTGTTCGTCATGCTTTTCATTCTCTGTTTTGTAAAAATGACTATCAGAGAACAAACAGTATACGATAATCAAAACCGTTATCGACAAAGCATTACTTGTACAAAAAATTTACTCTGTAATCAATATTCAACCTGTTTTGCTAAAACTATTGTATAAATGATAATAACAGAAAGAGAAGTATTATTATGCACAATATTTATTAAACATTTAGAAGTATCGTGAAACATTCTCTCATCTTTTACCGGTCCGTAAGTTACCCAGCGTACTTCTGTTAATGGCTTACGAAAAAAGCCATTCCAAAAGTTATTCCAGCTGGCCAGATAGAGTTAAAGTGTTAAGATGGAAAGAATTTATAGAGATTCAAAGGAAAAAGATAATTAGGAACTACAGGTCACAACATTAACTATAGTTAGGGAGCTTCATGCCGCTGTATTTGACGGCAGAGCTGCAATCTTTAAGTCGCTGATCAGATTACAAATGTTCTCACGCTGCCTTGATTAGTGAGCTTGAAAGGTAAAGCAATAAGAAATGTATTTTATGAAACGATTATTGCCGACTTACACACTGATTGCTTTGAATAGGCTAACTTTGCGCGAAATTAAAAACAAACAAACAAACAAACTTTAGTGCTATGTACCTAATACAGTTCTCTAACAGTATAGCTGGTTTATTTTATCGTAAGTCATTAAATTTTGGTTTTTGCTAAGTGCAAAGATATCCAACGGGTTGTATGTGGTCTGCCTGCCATGGGTATAAAATGTCGAATTTCAACATTGTAAGCCTGTAGACTTACAGCAGAGTCCATGAAGGCACACTTAATTAAACATTAGAGAAACTAGCATGCAGTTTCTTCTTACCCCATCGTTCAATAAGTCCTCAGAACGCAGTAGAGTGTAAAGGACAGTGGCATTCAAGACAAGGAATAGATCATAACATAGCCTTTTTGAGGAATAGACACTTAAAGTGGAATAAACATTAAGTATTGTTATTGTTTTGAATTAAGCACAAAGCTACACAATGGGCTATCTGTGCTCTGCCCACCACGGGTATTGAAATCCGGTTTTTAGCATTGTAAGTCCTCAAACATACCGCTGAGCCACTGGGGGGCAAACATCAAGAAACAATGTAATTTTAATCAGATTAAAAATGAAATTCGGTACAGCTGTTGCATTTGGAGCAACATCAAACCATAGTGCGATTTGAATCGTATTGATAACGACAATAACACTAAACGAAAGTGTGTTTTAATTAATTGAATGTTCAACATGCTACATTAGTGGTTATCAAACATTCTTGTTTACGCACAACCTGATTTGTTTGCATTACCTAGGCGGACCATAGAGGGACCCACACACTACCCTACAGTGTTTTTTTCCCCAAAACTTGTAACCTTTCCACGAATCGTCTGAAGGTTTGGAACTGCTGTGCTTAAAGTATGTAAAGTTGTAACGTGTTACATAACAAAAAAAACAACAAAACACAAAGTTGAATTATGGTTAAAAAGCGTCGTACAAAACGAGCTACAACCAATTGTGATCAAATTACGAATTGTTGAGAGTTTTATAAAATGCGTTAATGTCCTGTATTCATGTAGGTGAATTCTTCACTACCATCTTAGAACAGAACGTAAAATGAATAAATCATTAGTCCTTTTATTTCTAACCCCAATACCAGTTCTTCACTGTTGAGCAATTAATATTGGACCAAGAATGCGTGAGAAGTTCATATTGAGAATGTTATATTTTTCTTTTAAAAATGTCACAGTAAGATGTTATGTCCTAGACTGATCTCAAATCGTCTGATGGTAGTATGGAGCTCTTCGTTTTCGCTCGCCACCTAGAATCGGGCGTTGACCCAGTGAAGGTAAAAAATGGGTCGTGTTCTCCTTACTGGGTCGTACGTGTTGTAATACTCCAAACAGGTTAGGAACCTTACGGCCACTAACACACAAAGTATTCGGTAAAAAGCGACTTAAGTTTTTGTTCGTGAATTAGTAGCGCTTGATGACCTACTGAGGGGTTCTGTTGCCTCCTGATAAACACGTATCAGTATTGTTGACGACATTTTCAGTTCTAGTTAAGTTTGTTTGCCAGTAAAGAAAAGACTAAAGTGTTGTAAAACTTAATTTATAAAACGTGTATTTTTTCTTGCTTATACTATACTTGATGTAAAGTTCAATATTTCCTGGATTAACACTTGTAATTTATCATTTTTGTTCTAAATTTGAGAGAGCATTGGCCTATTTTACGTACTCCTACATAGCTTTAAACTTTACTTATATAGGAGCAACAAAATCGATAAAAATTTATTTTAAAAATCCTCCCTCTCTCTATCAGTTGTTTATATTTGATTTAAATCTTTATCTCGATAGGAGGTGTAAAAATATAAAAAATAACTGGAAAAGCATATAAAATAAATTTTTGAACACCTGGGGATATTGATCCGAATATTCATGTTATTGGTAGATTTAAAATATTTATTTTTTATTTATTAAGAAAAGGAAAAGAAGAAGACAGATTTCACCATTTTGGTACGCAAGAGTGGATGAAGTCATAACAAAAAGAAAATCATTTTCTTACGTTTCGAAGATTTTATGTGTAATAACCGATATATTTCTCGTAACTAATGGATTTCCAAGGAATGGACGAAATGGATCAGTTGAGGTTTTATTCTGTTTCAGCATGTATTATTGTTGCTAATTAATCTCCATGGTAATGGGTGGAACAAATCAAATGAGGTTTTGATCTGTTTTGGCACACTTTATATATGTTTCTCGAGGGGCTTTGATACTGTGGTGTTTTGTTTACTGAAGTGAATAATAGTTCCTGTCATTTAAATAACTATATTTGTTGTGTAAGGTCGCTCAAATAAGATTTCTACGTTCTTTGTTTTAACCTTTTATTATATTATTGTACTGCTCCATCCTAACTGGAATGTACTTATTTGTTCACTTCACTTTTACTATTGTTGGCTTGACCGTGTTTGGTAGGTCATTTACTTGGTTTGTTGGCAGAACTTTTAATTCAATTGATTTAAATTTGACAGATATACCCTTACTGTGATTGGCTTACATATCCGAAAAAGATATAAGTTCAATAAATAATAACAAAAAACTTAATAAAAATTGTCATATATTACTGTTATCCAACAAATTAACATATACAAGAACATACATTTGAATGGCCAATCTCCCTCCTAAACATTACAAATAAATTAGACTTACTAATTGAGAATCATAAATACTCCTTTTGGTGTAAGTTAAGATAGTACTTAAGATTTAAAACTTTCATTATCAATTTTAAGTGCCATTGATTCTTTAAAAATATTTTTTGGTAGTTGCTCACTATAGTCTGCTTATAATATTAGTGTTATTTTATAGACAAAGATGTCATTGTAGATGATTTAAATATACCTTTTCTGGTCTCATTTTATGATATTAGTTTAGCTTCTTTCGAACTTAGAACAGTATACGACAGAACTGAAAAATATAATACGTGAATACAAAGTGTAAAGCCATTTTACAGAATACAGGTTACTGAGACCTTACATTCGTCTAACTGTTGTAAAAGTAGCTAGTATTTTAGTTCAACTCCTTTCTTATGCGATGTATCCTAGTTCATATAAAATGAATAAATAATTTATGCTTTATACCTCTGAGTCTTGAGAGGCTGCTCAGAGAGATACATATTTAAGAACCAATGTCTATAATTTCGAACGAAACTCAAGAAAATATTGTACAGTCATATGCCTGTTCAATAAAGATTCACGAATTCAGAGCAAAATTCGAAAAGGAACTTATCTTTCGCTGCCATTAAAGTGCGAATCAAAATAGCAACTGAAAATAAAACGAATTAAACAAAACTCAAAATAAAAAGAAAAGAAACAGTCAAGTTATGAAGTTTCGAAGACGAAAAGGTGAATTCAAGTCATGAATAAGAGAACGCAGAAGACAAAAAACAAAACAACTAAAATCGTAAATTTGAAAAAGGAGAAAATGAAAACTTAAGTCATGAATATGAATATGGACGAAAAATGGAAAACACAAACCATGAACACGAGAGAGGAAAATACGAGAAGGAAAACACAAACTATGAATATGAAAGAGAAAAAAAAAAGGCCAAAGGGAATTTTTAATTCGTGAATATCAGAACCGAGAAAACAAGAAGGAAAACTTTAGTCGTAAAAATAAAAAAGCAGAAGTATAGAAATTAAATTAAAATTTTATAACTGCTTCCGATAACAATATATAGAGGGAACTAGAAATTTGCAATTATTTTGTTCTCAGCTAGTTTCATTTTTCTAAACGTTTGTTTTGGTGCCTAAAAAACAAAAACATGTATTTTCGATAAATCATGAAAGGTGTTATGTGTACACAAAAATCTATCTTTAAAAATCAATAATTGGGATTGAGTTAGTTATTAAAATATGTTTATTTTGTCGTTTGAAGGTAATATAGTGTCATTCAAAGATCAATATTAGTAAACAGCGTATTAAATAAGGAAATTCATAGTTGTTCAAATTATCTAATGAAATAATTCGTAGCACTAAAAAATGATCAAAATGGTAAAGAAGAGAAAGAATAATAATTATTAATATCATAAAATATACACATGTTTACATTAGCGTTGTTACCCTTTACCTGATTATTACTAATTTACGTTGATACATGTAATAATTAGCGTTATTAATACTTGCACTGTGTGAACATGTCAGTTAACTAACTATTGTTATAAGTATTCGCACGATATTGATATTGTCTCTTATATAAGTACCGTTGTAATGACCAACAAATTTGTGATCAGTAACACGGCTTTTGAGCGGTTTAATTGTCTTGAAACTTGTACACTTCCTACAGTAATTATTTTTATGCTGAATCCGAAAATGATATCCATATTCTTCACTCATACAGATATTTCACAAAACTTTATAACTTAATAATTTTCATTTGAATGGATACATTCTGTTACGTTTCAAATGTTGACAATCACTGACTATAGATTTCTCTAGCCCAATCGCGACGCGAGAGTATTATCGATTGTTCTAGAACCCATAAATAACAAACACAATAATAAAAAATGTTCAGTGTGGTAAACAAGGTAATATGTGGTCTAAGTAAGAGTTTTTATCTTCTTGATTTGTGAAAATTTCTTACGTGAAAGGAAAACAAGGACATTATTTTCGAAATCTGCGTAGCTGAATCATGGAAAATCCGTTTCTGAAACACAGACAACTTTTATGAAGTTGAAATTCGCAGCCCTGAGTAATTTCTTCAACAGGTGAAATGTTATTCTTTTAAATCGTCAAAGGCAACATTATTCCTTTATCGATTTAGAATACTTCGTCTATTATTGTGATCACTTTAGGAATAAAGCTATAAAGAATTTAAGATTGGTTTCTTTAGGATATTCTCGCAAAGTGACACAAGAGCTATCTGCACGAGCTGTTCTTTCATTTTAATTGATAGATTAGAAAAAAAGCAACTAGTCAAAAGCACCGTCCATCAACTCTTTGGCTACTTTAAGCGAATGGTGAGGTCTGACTGTCACTCTTATAATGTATCAAACATCAGAAACGGAAAGCAAACTATTTACCTTAGGATTTATATTATAGCACGCTGACCATTAGGCCTAATTTGAAGTTAAAATACCTTTATGAGCATTTTTTTAGGTGAGACTAGAAACAATGAACTTAATATTAATCTTTTTATGATCGTATTTTAAGTATAGCTTGAAGTTGTAGCTTTATCAATTTGTTACTCATATGGTTACCTTACGAACGAGATTATAACTAATGTATTCAAGATTCAATTGTATTGATTAAACTGTTTGTGATATTAGAACTAATTAAGTTAAGTTTTGAATGATCATTAATTTGGATATGAAACTAACTTTAATTGATTTTTCAGTCTAATGACCATTTATTGATGTTCTGTTTGTTTTATGTAAACACGTTATGGCTCAACATTGAAAATATAAATTACAACCCTTAGTCTGTTATAATGTTCTTGATTTCATTTGACTTGTTTGTTTGTTTGGAATTAAGTACAAAGCTACACAATGGGCTATCTGTGCTCTGCCCACCACAGGTATCGAATCCAGGAGCGTGAGTCTGAGGACATACCGCTGTGCCACTAGGGAACGTTTCATTGGCATAATCATAGTTATTTCCTATTAATCATAAAAATTCGAAATATAAAACAGCAATATTGATGTGGGTATAAATGTCTGTTATTTGTTTTGATGATATTTTGAAAATTATATACATTATTGCATAATTAACTTCCGTCGATTTCAGTATTCTTTCATCACAAGTAGGCTTAGTATGAAGGAATTATATGATGGATAGTTTGTTACCTTCTGTGAAAATGAGGGTAAGCAAAACAATTTTTCTTTCTTAATGCTTTAAGAAAAAATATGTTACTACGATACACAACGATATCTTGTAGCTATACAATATTGTACTTTTGTATTGTGAGAACATAACTTGTCAGAGGATATGGTGTTATTTCTTGGTTCGAAAAGATTGGGACAAAATTGTATTCGATTACAAAATGTTATTTTTCCTTTAGCATTGAAAACAATGGTATATATCTATATACGAAAACTGATTTATAGGAATGGTTTACATAATTATAATGCCTATTTTTGTTGATTCTCATCAGTTTGTAACTTTTACAATAAGAAACTACAGTGTTCAATTAAACTCTGCAACAACCTTTCAAGTTTTTATTTTTTGTTTTATAAGTAACTACATTTCAAACTAGCTCTTTCGATTATCGGGATGAAAGAAATTCACCCAGCTATTAAATCGTATTTCTCGATCCAGTTAATAACAATGGTTGTAACTATTTGTTTTGTCGGGAGTACATCAAAAAGTAAATCTAATAGTATGTTTCACTCTAACAATAAAAAAAGAAATTTAGTCGTGCCATTAAATGACGTTATAAACAGAAGTTATTTGAAAATTTGAAAGCAAACTAGTAATCAATTCAAAAAAAGATTTGACATTACAATCTTTAAAGATAAGTCTTTCGTTATACAAGATTTTGACTAATAATCTCAAGGGAAATCTTGATGATTTAGCCTGTACATATCAGTGACTTCCCACAACTAAAAATGTGAAGTGCTTAACAATTAAATAATTGTGATTGATTATAACAATCTACTCTGACAGAATTAGATTGTACGATAACAAGGCTTCAACTAGGTTTTGCGTCCCAGAACAGTGATATCGTGTTAAAGAACGAAATATTTACTCATAGCTTAAGGTTATATGTGAGAGATGTTCGGAATTTCTAATGTATTGCATGACAGAATCCTAACACTATTTTAATTCATGCATGAAATATTTAAAGCTCATTTAGCCGAGTTATAGAAACATAGACTCATCAAGTTAAGAGCGTTTACGTTTAAGACAATAAACCAAATGGATTTCAATGAACACAACAATAAACTGAATGAATTTCAATGAACACAACAATAAACTGAATGAATTTTAATGAACACAGCATAAATTATTCATACTTATTATTTAAAGCTACAGCTTTGTGACCACGAGAAACCTAGTTTTTTAGACTATATATGGGTAATTTGACGTTTTAGAATTCTAGATTTCACGGGTCATTTAGATTTATAGTGTTTAACAAGGGTAAAACAATGGTATTATAGCAAATCAAACATAGTAGGACAGTAGGGCGAGGAAGGTTATGTGTGAATAAACCAAGGGTTTTCAAGACCAATACTAAAGATTTATGCAAACAAGCTACTCACATGTGAAACAGTTTACATATATTAAAGATGTTGATACAAGTTACGTGCGTTTTATATATGTTAGGTGGGAACTATGTAACTTACAGGTCCATAAGTTTCACACGTTTGCTACAATGATTAGGGCAATTATTTTGCCTTTAAACACAGATATTTGTAACAAAATGCTTCGGAAAGGAAAACTGTATTTTAGTTAACTCTAAACTAAAGAATTCTAAAATCTAAGTGTTTTTTTATTGAGATATTAACTTGAGTGTCAAGTGACTCATATATCAAAGGTTAGTTAAGCCTATTTAAGAATAATACTTGAAAGGGATTAAAACACAGGAGACTAGTAAAACAGATGTTACTCTGCAGTTATACTTGTTGCAAGTCTTCAGAAGGCTTAACAGTTGATAAAAAGTCATATTACTACGAAAAACTTTACAGCAAAGATTCCAATAGTCTTAGCTGCTGATAGAAACAGATATTACTTAGACATATTTATAACATGAGTCTCTAAAAGGTTTAACTGATGATAAAAGCAGATGTTATTTCGGATATATTTGTAACAAGAGTCTCTAAAAGGCTTAACTGCTGGGAAAAACAGATGTTACTGTATATATATTTATAAGAAAAGTTTCTGGAGGTTTACTTGCTGGTAAATACTAATGATAGTATAGATGTACTTACCACAAACATTCCTTCCTGAAAATAGATGAAATATTGTAATATGTTAACATATTTAATGTTACTTACTTCACTGAAATTTTGTATTAAGTTATACAAATATCATCACTCGCATCTTTCATAACAGAAACTTCCACTAATACACCAAAAATTACCATTTTATAAACTTATCTAGGTATAACTTCCGTATCTACGAATTACCATTTTATGCGTTATTTATATTCTACTAATGTATTCAAGATTTACCATTGTATAACTTATCTACGTATAACTACTAATATATCCAAGAATTACCATTTTATAACTTATCAGCGTATAACTACTACTAATATACCCCAAGAATTGCAATTTTACAACTTATTTATGTATAAATTACAGTAATATATCCAAGAATTTCCATTGTATGACCTACAAATAATTTCCACTAATATACTTATACGGTATCTTAGGTCATTGAGTCTTATTTTTCCTTTATATATATATTATTACTAACCAACTCACTTATCAAAATGTTACTATTAAACAACTTATCTAACTCTTCATTTACAAAAGTATTATCACTAGAACTTTAGATGGTATGGTTGTCATGAATTTTATTGCTAGTTTAAGCCCTACAACAGCTGTTAGTGTATTTTAAAAATAAAATCAATAAACATTATAATATCAACCTATGAATATAACGTATTTGACTACTGAATGTGATATATTTTTAAAACTGTAAAATATGCAGAGAAAGCCGCTGGAAGCAGTGTTTAGCGAAACAAGCTGTTTTAAGAAACCAAACTGTGGATTTTACAATTTATATAAGTTTTAAACATATATATTAGCGGTTGTTTGTTTTAAATTTTACGCAAATCTATTCGTGGGTTATACGGGCTAAATATTTCTAATTTTGAAGCGTTAGGCACTATCCATCGCCATCACTTGTTTTGTTTGTTTGTAATTAAGCACAAAGCTACACAGTGGGCTGTTTGTGCTCTGCCCAACACTGGCATCAAAACTCTGATTCTAGCGTTGAAAGACAGCAGATAAATACTGCTATGCCACTGGGGGGCCCAACTCTTGGACTACACTTTAACAACGAACAGTGGAATTGACCGTCTCATTTAAACCCTTCCACGGCTGTAAAACTGCGTTTGTTCGGTAGTGAGATTCGACCACGTAAAACTCAGGCAAATATGCTTAATGAATAAGAGCTTCGCTTTTAAAAAAATCTTCAGATTATGGGATGTATAGGGTATTATTGTTGAAATGTCTACTCTCGTCTGTTCACTCGGTTTACAAACTTATTGATGACAAGTTTTATTTTAGTTCACTAAAGAGTTGGACGGTGGCATTTTCAAACTTACAAAAATGCAAAAAAGAACTGAAGTGGTAGGTGCAGTTAAATGTCTGTATATATAATAAAAGTTACTTGAGAAACTGCTGCAAAAACTCCAGAGCTGGAAATTTAAAGTATTTGTAGAAGGTTTTAAAGAGAGATAATTCTAACCCATTATTTATAAATGATACGTAAACATGAAATAATTTGTTATTATGAATGTCACACGCATTTCATGTGGTTCGTTTTTTTCGTTTTTACAGTCTCCTATTGCTCCAACAGCCAAGGAACTGGAAGTGATACTTAGCGTAGTGACGTTTGGTCACCTGAGGTCGCTGTACGCTTCGCTGATTATTTTGCTTAATGGTGAGGCAATGCTGTTCCACCTCTCATGCTTCTTGAATTTCATTCGATGCAACGTAGCTATTGCGTCACGTAAATTTTGCCTATGAAAGGGAAGATTATCAATTTAAGGTTATCCACAAAGAAATATAACGGAGTTAAATTCGTAGTTAAGCACATTTTGCACGCGGAGCTCGTGAGGTAACATTCAGGGTAACACTGGGACCAACAGTATTTTAACAATGCATTTTCTTGCTGTTGTAATGACAGGGTGCCTTCTAGCAGGTAAGCCTTGACAATAACAGCCTAATAGTATTTCATGTTTACGATATAAATTAGTTTGTTTTTGTTGAGTTTAATTTAAAACAAACGGATATTTAGAAACAGTAAGTTTATATCTTTATACATATATTTGTGTAAACACTGGGGAATAAGGATACAAATATCTAGACGATAAAGACGTTTTAACTGTTAGGCCAATTCAAACGAAATGACAAAAGCCTTAAGTCCGCCTTTAAAATTGTATTGTTTTAAATTAAACTTGACTATGGATTATTGACTTGCCTCCCTCTCAAAATCTTATTTGTTTATATTTGATACCATAACATAAACCTATGGAATGTTAAATCTACAGATATAGTTTTGTTTCTGCTTACTTCTCATCTATGTTTTATTTGAAAACTGCAGAAATAAGAGATATGTTACTTTAAGATAGTATTCCATACATTTATCCTATATTTCTATCTGTTATCTCTGGATTTGTCCTCCGATGATTCGGCAGTAAGCTTCGTAGCTTATGAGGATATAATTCATGGTGTCGATTCTAGTAATTGTGCATATTTGCGCTTAGCAATAAAGAAAGAAAAACATTGGATCATTTTGCTTCTCTTTTACATTAATATATGTTTCTGGTTAGCCTAATGAACCACACATTGTTCTATAATGTAGGACAATGGAGAATATCTTGCAAAATTATATCCCACTTTCTTTTGAGCCATGAAACGTTGTAATCATAATAACGTATAACAATATTTTATGATAAGAAATTCCAATTAACTTCCCATCACTTCTTTGTGAAGTGATTTCACTTTAACAGATTTTTTTTTTCAGTTTATCACTTGAATTTTTACTTGCACGATGGTAATTTGAAATAGTCGGAGTTTCTAACATCACTATTTCGTTAATCGATGCCCCCCGCTAGTAGAGCGGTATGTCTACGGATTTAAAACGCAAAATCAGGGATTCGATTCCCGTCGGTGGGCTCAGCAGATAGCTCGATGTGGCTTTGCTATAAGAAAACACAAACACACACACTCGTTAATCGACATAATATACGTGCATTATTCCTAACTTCTTAATACATACTATTTTCATGTCATAATATAACCTTTCATTAATCACGAATTTACATAACTTCCGTTCAGTTAGCGCAGACATTTCTTCTTCACTGTCAATCTTTTGTTGGAATCCCATACAATGGGCTATTTGTGTTTTTCTTTACTGCTGGAAATCAAACCGCGAATTTTAACGTTATAAGTCCACTAAACTACCCTGACCCACTGAAGAACTGGAATGTTGTTTCGTGGTGAAAATAACTACTGTTCGATAACTGTGTAAACTTTTCTTTTGTTGAATAACTGACTTTTGTTAAATTATAAATGATTACTGTATATTACTTAGTAATAAGATTTTGGTGAAAAAGGCTGCACGTGAAAACTACTATTAGTAAGGTTTTCGTAATCTAGTAATTTTGATAATAAAATTAGCTTTATTTACAAAATCAATGTCTTGCTAACCCAAATAAACAAAACGGAAAATTTAATTTTTGTTTCTGGGTTATGTGGGTTCTTATAGCTATAGTTTAAGTTGCACTACGTTTACTAGATCTTTACCAAGGTATAATGCTTATTAGTTATGTTTCAGTATCAGAGTCATTTAAGAAGCTAATTCTTACTTTGTTCTTTGCCAATCTATTTTTAAACGAATCCGAAAAAAATAACTATTTAGATAACCACCGGCTATTTTACTAATATATGTGCAATAACACACTTCGCTTCATAAAGAAAAAAATATTAAAATTTCTCTCCTTTGTAGTTTATGCTGTTACTAAAATTAGCTCACACAAGCTGACCCTCTTGTGATGAGTCAATGGTCTACAAATGATTAAAAAACAAACAAACCAGTGACCTACAAAACGTCCTATGGCATGTACCAGGAAAAACAAGAGAAAAGAAAAGTCATCGCTCTGGTACACAGGTTGTACTAAAACTTGGAAGTTGAATGACATATTTACGTTAAATAAGGGCCAAAAAGTGGGAAATAACATCGGATTTGTGGCAATATTAAACTGCGTTAAATTTCGTTAGCTGTTATGTTAGAAAAATATTTGTAATTTCTCCTGCATATATTTCACTTCATCATTAAATATTCACAGCACAGTTTATCATGTATATCGTCCCATTTTTTGTATAATTAGCAAAGAAACTAAAGTTAGAACATCTGGGTATACCGAAAGATGTCTAAATATAATATATCTGTTTAATCCAACTACTGACGATTTCAGTTTCATAACAGTGCAGAGAGAGTTTAAAGATCGTAATATAAACTGAAAAGTTCTTGTAATTTGTGTGATAAAAATGATCTGTTACTTCAGAGTGAATATAATTGTATATTTCTGATAATAGGGGACAGAGGTTAATCTTTTGTTTTTCAATGTAGACTCTTTATGTACAGTAGCAGGCCGTATTTTTATTACCATCATGTTTAATTGTTGTTGTTGTGAATTAAGCACAAAACTACACAATGGGCTATCTGTGCTCTGCCCACCACGGGTATCAAAACCTGAATTTTAGCGTTGTAAGTCCGCAGACATACCGCTGAGCCACTGGGGGGCATTATGCTTTAAAAAACAAACTAACCCTTAAAAACAAAACGTATCCATGCCTGTTAAAGTGATAAAAGAAAATCACAGAGTGTACCATTCATTTCATTGCTACATTTAGCAAGGTTTTTGAGTTAAAAAGAAATCATAGCTCCCCACTGGCACAGTGGTATTCCTGCAGATTCACGCTGCTAAAAATCGGGTTTCGATACCCTTGGAAGGTAGAGCACAGATAGCCCATTGTGTAGCTTTGTGCTTAATTCTAAACAAACAAACAAGAGGTCATAATTCGCCTGGTACTCGTTTGGTTTATAATATTAAACAATCCTTACATTTATTGTGAATAAAATAAAATATTATTTAAGTATTTTATTCTTTTTTTACTCTGTATACTTTCGCACTCTTTCTCTGTTTAGGTTTTGCTGCTTGTCAGCTATCTCAACCACATTTATTCAGCCCTTTTCAGCGATGTAATCGCCAAGAGATGGCAGTAATGTATCAGCAGGTTGCCCAGTGTACAAATAGCGTTACTGGAAGTAGCAATTTTAACGATGATCTACTGAACAAAACACTAAGTGGCGATCTTCAGTTCATGTGCAGGTAGGTATGTAAGTGACTTTAAAGGATTTTCAGTGCAGGCCTTTAGAAAAGCGATTGTCTTGAGTCGTACTTTTTAGATGTATTGTGATATTCCAAACAAACAAATTTTTTATTTTGATTTGTAGTCGATGACTAGATTAAATTATACGATTTTGAGTGCTAACTAAGCATACACAAACAAATAAAGCGTGGTTATGAGCGTGGCTCATTACCCTGCTAATTGTGGTTTGGAACTTGCTAAGGCACAAGGAATTTTAAACTTAAATAAGCTCTCCTCAGATTTGCCGCTGATTTGTCGATTTTATTGCAATAAAAAAACACTTTAGGCATTTATTTACATTAATCTTTTGTTTTTTAAAAATTAAAGTGCACAATTTGTTTGAGCCCAAAACACAAACATAAAGTTAAATGTGTCTTCAACATCCAAACTACACACTGTAGTTGTTTTTTTGTCTAAACTTCACCGTATTCTTTCAACAATCTCCAAATTCTAATCAAAACTCTTCGTCTAAAATTAAGAGCCCTAACTGTCAAAGAAATTTGTAGTTCGTATTTTTTCAGAAAAAAAAAAACAACCTCCGGCGGCTCAATGATAAGTCTGAGGGCTTAACCCTAACTATCAAGTTTCGATGTTTTTGGTTGGCGCAGTATAGATAACTAATTTTGTAGCTCTTTGCTTACCAACAAACAAAACTAAAAACATACACATATATATATGTTTAATATCGGTAGTTCTCAATATTCTCCTTGGCAATCTTGTTGTAAAAATACAAAATATTGAACATTTTTGCAATTTTTCTAAAATTTAATTTCTTTCGAGTTCTTTCCTTTTTGTATTAAAATTATATTCGTACAAATATTCTAATGTTTTTTATAGCGGCCACTTAATATTATTACATCTGTTTGCCCCTGAAAACAATACTTTTTCTCAAATCTTTTACTCTTATTTTACCAATCTCCAAATCATATTACGAATGTTTTGTAACCGATTACAAATATTAAATTAAATCTATAAGCAGCTTCTCAATATCCAGTGACCTTCCCATAATTGTATATGAATATTAATTGAGTACCAAATATTTTAAAAAAATGTTTGATATTTCAAGACCTTGTAACGTTTTTAACTACTTTTACGTGCTCATAGTACTACTGACTTGAATTTCCAGAACAAACTTACGCGCTGTTACTAAACTGTTTCACGTTAAATATAATATTCTTATCCCAGAGTGCTCTTTAAAATTACATGATTTCTGTTCTTTCAGAATTAACAAGTGCTTTACTCGAACAACAAGTAAATACATGTCGCGGTTTGGTTTTGTTGTAGAAATTAAAACAAAGTCATCGGTGTATAATAAACAATTTGGAGAAATAAATAAAACAGAACATCCAAGGATTCAGCTAAATAAATTATTCATACTTAATAACAATAGAGGAACAGTAAATAACTCTCTCTAATATCCTTTTCAGTTTCAAATATGTTTGATGTATAAACTTTTTCACAGCTCAAACGGATTTTGAACTATTTAAAAAGTTCAGTATTGTTCTTTATATATATTTTATATGTAATAACATAAAATGTTTTGCAATAATTTAAAACGATTTTTCAACAGATATAGCCTATTTCGGAAACCGCCCATTTATGGTTATTTCGCTAGATCTCGATGAATGAAGCTGACCACAACTTCTAAGACAAACGAACAAAGCTAAATATCAATGAAAATATGATGTAATAAAATCTATACGGATTACACTATAGTGGTACCATACTAAGCATTATAACATCTTTACTACACTATAGTGGTACCATACTGAGCATTATAACATCCTTACTACACTATAGTGGTACCATACTGAGCTTTATAACATCCTTACTACACTATAGTGGTATCATACTGAGCATTATAACATCCTTACTACACTATAGTGGTGCCATACTGAGCATTATAACTTCCTTACTACACTATAGTGGTATCATACTGAGCATTATAACATCCTTACTACACTATAGTGGTACCATACTGAGCATTATAACATCCTTACTACACTCTAGTGGTACCATACTGAGCATTATAACATCCTTACTACACTATAGTGGTACCATACTGAGAATTATAACATCCTTACTACACTATAGTGGTACCATACTGAGCATTATAACATCCTTACTACACTATAGTGGTACCATACTGAGCATTATAACATCCTTACTACACTATAGTGGTACCATACTGAGCATTATAACATCCTTACTACACTATAGTGGTACCATACTGAGCATTATAACATCCTTACTACACTATAGTGGTACCATACTGAGCATTATAACATCCTTACTACACTATGGTGGTACCATACTGAGCATTATAACATCCTTACTACACTATGGTGGTACCATTCTGAGCATTATAACATCCTTACTACACTATGGTGGTACCATACTGAGCATTATAACATCCTTACTACACTATAGTGGTACCATACTGAGCATTATAACATCCTTACTACACTATAGTGGTACCATACTGAGCATTATAACATCCTTACTACACTATAGTGGTATCATACTGAGCATTATAACATCCTTACTACACTATGGTGGTACCATACTGAGCATTATAACATCCTTACTACACTATGGTGGTACCATACTGAGCATTATAACATCCTTACTACACTATAGTGGTATCATACTGAGCATTATAACATCCTTACTACACTATAGTGGTACCATACTGAGCATTATAACATCCTTACTACACTATAGTGGTATCATACTGAGCATTATAACATCCTTACTACACTATAGTGGTACCATACTGAGCATTATAACATCCTTACTACACTATAGTGGTATCATACTGAGCGTTATAACATCCTTACTACACTATAGTGGTACCATACTGAGCATTATAACATCCTTACTTATTACTCTTCATTGTAGAAATGTCATTTTTAGTTTGAGAATTGCCAGAGCAATAATCTAATAATGGGTCTTGCGTCTGCGTTAATTAGAACACTGCATCTTTAGGCTCTACTTCACAAAATATTGAAGCTAATGATTTATTATATATGATTCCAATCCACATTTTTTTTTGAAAATAACGATGCTATTGTACCCGTTTGTTTACGTTTTGCTGTCAGTGCAATAATCGATTGATGCATCTCAGATTCAGCTGGTATGTCACTTTGAATACGTTCTTCCCTGAACGGACATGGTCCCACAGTTAGCTTATTCGCTACAAGTAAAGCAACACATCCTTAACCACATCTGAAACGTTTCAAACATGTTTCATTTCTACATAGTTTTACTTTACATTTATAATTTAACTTATCCTTGTCGGCTCTAGACTCACGTCACAGGTCTGGTCCAGTGATCTAGACATCGAAATTAGTGCTAAACATCGTTTTTTTGTCTAATCAAAATAAACAAATATTTCCGAAATGGCACTTTTTTTTATTTAAATAAAGATATCGGACTCGATCGTGCGGCAGGTTTTAAATATCATAGGGAACGAAACGCTGTAATTTATTTTAAAGTACAAAATTAGAAGAGGAAATGTTTTAATAGCTCACTGGGGAACACTCATTTTGTTGCATTTAAAAAAAGACCTTTCTATAGTCAATTTGAGTGTGTTGATTTCAAATCTGAAGTCAGTTTTTGTCTGCAAGCTACAGATTTTATGCAATTTGACATTTTTATTTATTTTTTAATTGTTCGTTATTATAGGAAATTATAGGAATAGCTTATCAATTTGTTTGTGTATTTTATTCAGGTAGGAATTTGCGTTTGTAACTTTTGCGTTTGTACACTTCATCTGGACAATCTCGTTTAATGCTCCAGCAGTAGTCAGCCATCATACTTTTGTCCCAGCGCCCTTGGTAGTGTTCTTCCATGACCTTTAGGTCTTGGTGGAATCGTTCTCCTTGTTCGTCACTCACAGCCCCCAGGTTGTCAGGGAACTTATCAAGGTGGCTGTTCAAAAAATGAAGCTTAATGCTCATGTTGCACCCGAGATCACGAAAAGCGAGGAGCATTCTGTTCTCAAGTTCACTGTAGTTCTCCGCCTTATTGTTTCCAAGGAAGTTCTGAACGACTGCCACAAAGGATAACCATGCTGCCTTTTCTAAAGCGGTCATCTTAGCAACAAACTGATCATCAGAATTAGGGTTCGAATCTGTGGGCCATCAAACACGCCTGCTTTGATCTTCTCAAATGATAACCCTGGTAAAGCTGTGATGATGTGTTGGAAACATTCACCTTCGGGTTCCAATTTGAACACAAATTGCTTCATCAAACCTAATTTGATGTGAAGAGGAGGAAAGATGATCTTATCTCTGCTTACAATTGGGTCTTGTATGATATTTGGCATGCCTGCTTCAAGGGTGTCACGAATAGGCCAGTCCTTCTGGACCCAATGTCTGTCTCGTGCTCGGCTGTCCCACATACAGAGGAAACATGGAAACTTGGTGAAACCTTTCTGTTGTCCAAGAAGAAAGTTGACCATCTTTAAGTCTACACAAATGACCCAATTGTGCTCATGATATTTTAATAAGTCCATGACCATTCTCATATCATCATAGTCTTCCCGCAAATGCACTGAGTGACTGACAGGTACTGCTCCATAAACATTCCCATTATGTAAAAGAACACACTTTAGACTGCGTTTTGAACTGTTTAAAAAGAGTCTCCATTCAGCAGGACTATAGCAAGGTACACCCAGTTCTTTGAGAAGCCCTTGGATGTCATGGCAGTAAACAAACTGTCTGTCTTCTGAAAAGAAGGTCACAAAAAGCTGGTCACGCTTTCTGAAATATGATACTTTAACAGAGTGATCAACAAGATTTCTGCCTTGTAATCTTGATGCCAAAAGCTCTGCTGCTTTCTTTGAAAGACCTAAATCCCACACTAAATCATTCAGTTCAGCCTGGGGAAGAGGCTTGGGGACGGGGAAAGGTTCAGTGTCTGAAGAACAGTTCTCCGATTGTGTACACTTTTCTGACAATTCACTGTCACAACTGTCTTGTTCGCTTGTATCATGTCCAATGTCTTTATCGTCCAATGAAGGCAAGCCTTTGAAAACTGGAACAGGAACTTCTTCAGAGTGCGGAATAGGCCGAATAGCTGAGGGAATGTTCGGATACGTAATCTTATGTCGGTTTTTCTTCCCAACACCCGTTGTGTTTACCATGCAGAAATAACAGTCAGTTACATGGTTGGTGGGTTCGCGCCAAATCATTGGAACACCAAAAGGCAGACCATATCGTTTTTTTTTTGGTCCAGTCTCGAAGCATTTCCTCACAATTGTGGCACACAACATGAGGAGCCCATTGCTTGTCTTGATCACCAAGATGAACTTCAAAATATGCCTTGTAGGCACGCTTGACGAACGAGGATATGTTACGTCTCTGACGATTGAGTGTGTAGCATCCACATATGTAGCAGAAGGCATCAGGCTTGTTTCTGCAATGATATCTATTTTTGGAAGCCATGTTTGATCTGAAACAAAAGAAGAATGATCAAAATATTAGAAGCTATCTAAATATATGGACGTGAAAATGCTTATACATGGTTTACGTAAGTTCACATTTGTACAATTTCATTAACCTCAAATTGCATACAAACTAGAGCTCGTAGAGAAAAACTAATTTCAGATTTGAAATCAGCGTTTAAAACTCCTTCAGAATCAGTTAAAATATCCAAGGCAACTCAAAGTTACTGAAAAAGTGTTCCCCAGTGTAGTCAATCAGGCCATCTTAATTCCCTTATTCAACGTAAGAATTACATTAGTAGACCAAATGAGTGATTTAAAAAAATACATTTTTAGAAATAAATTAATAAATCGGTAAAATATTCGTTGTACTGTTATGTGCAGGTGAAAGATTTTGACAAAAAACAAAACTTCGAATAGTTTTGAAAAGTCACTTTTGTTCACAATTGAAGATTTCAAATAGCCAGCTGTGTGCCATAATTCAAAACTGAAGATAAGGAAAGTTTCTTCACTGTGAAGTGTCCCCCGTTGGGGCTGTGGTAAGTGTACGGACTTAGAACACTAAAAGTTGGGGCTCAATTCCCCGAGCTGGACAACACCAGATAGTCAAATGTAGTTTTGCTATAAACAAGCAAACAACAGTGAAAGATCTCGAAGTGAACGGGGTGTAAAAGGTCACCGTCGATCAGATAGAATATCTCGAAACTGTTGCTTATGCTGCTTTTCAAGACGAAAGGTTTCGAAGTGTTTATTTGTCGTTAAGCACAAAGTTACTCAATGTTATTTCCATACCTGGTATTGAAACCACATTTTGAGTTTTATCGTTGAGCCATGTAAGGGTTTTTGAATGTCTTCAAGTCAAATAATGCTTTTACTTTTTCCATAAATCTCTTTTTCTTCTGTTATTTAACTGTAATTTTTAAACATTAAGTGATATTTTGAATCTTGTTTCGTTTGCAGCAAGTTGGATGAGATTCTCTCATGTTCCAGCTATGGTCATCAAATGCCCTGTCTAACCAAACCAGAGCGAGATTACCTCTACACGAGTTCTAAGGCACAATACGCAGGTCTTCAATATCTTTGTGGAAACAACCAAGCTAACTTTAGAGGTACTTACTTAGTATTACTAAAGGTTTTGACACTAATCTTAAGTTTGGACTCGACTTTTAAATACATTAAACAAAATTTTGCATATTTGAAATTATTAATTAGAAAAGTTAACATGTTTGACATAAATTAATTTTGTTCCATACTGTACGATTACGACTTGGTAAGGTGTTTGTCTTCTTTGGCTGCATCGGATTTTATAACTTTGGTGATTGTAAATGGTATTTAAGTACCTCTCCCCCACATCCAATATACGAAATCTGAGTTTCCATTCTTTCTATTTAGCATTCCTTAATATTTTCTGTGGAGTTGAATACCGTTTTTTTTTCTGAAAATATGATAAATATAAAATTTGTTTTCTTCATGAATAACTATAACAGTTTAGTGTTTCAGCTTGTTGATTCATCAGTGGCTTTCGACGACAGTGTTTCTCTACTCTTCATATCTTTAGTATGTAAAAATAGGGTAACAACACTATGTAACACAAATTTTGTTCCTGGACAGTATGTGTTATTTCTTAGTTGTTTATGTTGTAAAAGTACAAAAAATCGCCATTATTCCCTTCAAACATTGCTTTTGTGACCTGGATAACGAAATCTAGAAATTAACCTATGTTCTATGTAAAAACGGGTAAATTTGCACATTTTTATTTACATAAGGTCTGAATAAAACAACATATGAATCAAGATTTACATGTATTTATACTAAAGTTATACAAAAATGAACAAATATGTTTAGAAGTGAGTAGTTTTTCGAAATTTACGACTGTAATGTAAATCACTTTCACGTATCAGCCCCCAAATATAGTATCCTATCATGTTTTCGTTATACGCTCCCAGGTCACAAAAGCAAAGTTTGAAGAGGAATATAGGTCTTTTCCATTTATTTCAGGCATAAGCAATTGGAAAATAACACTTTGTGCCCAGGAACAAGAAAAAGTAAAAATTTTGTTACACAGTGTAATCTGTCAAATTCTCTCGTTCTTTAGTTATTGGAAACACCAACTTTCACTGTTTCTCTTTATTATAACGTTCCTGGAAAAACGTGTAAGAAAAAATACTTCTATGTTTTTAAATGTGTTGTAAAGGAAGAAAAACTAACTAAAACCGACTTCTCAAACATGCTAGTTTAAAAAAACACAAAAAATATTCTGAAGTTTTTGATTTCTACTGAGTTGGTTCAGCTCATCCGTAAGTTTAAGTGGATTAAATGAAAGACCAGCAGTGAATGTAGTTAAACAGTTTGACCAAAATACGTGTACATAAAATATATTTATCATCTACTTGTAAACCTACGTGTTTGTTAACACTGTGCGGCTGTGATATGTTAATATACAAATTTATTAACACAGTGCAGCCATGAGATGTACGTTTTTCCGAATTAGAATAACTTTTTCTTCCTCAGCTTTTATTGAAAGTGGTGGACTTGACTGTGCTGATGATGTGGATCCTCGGAAAACTTCCGCTTGTCTCCTTCAAGCCGCCGGAATTTTTTACGGAGGAAACTTGGCCCTCGAGTTTGACGACAGAATGTGCGGGTATGTTTTAAGGAAATTTATATCATGTATGTTAAACTTACAGTATGTATAAAAAAATAGATATTTAAGAGATAAGAACTACAGAACTTTCTCAACCAATGTTTAAACAACCTGAACATTTTTGTTTCTTTTCTTACAGACTCACACGTCGCTCCATGGGTTGCGTAGCTAGTTTGTTTGGTCACTGTAACAGCAACGTCCGGAACATTATTAGCAGAATGATTCAAACAATTGTAAGCGAGACGCCTTGCTCAAGATCCACTGCCAAGTATCCCTCCTCCAGTCAACCAATAGCTAGCTTCCTTAAAGCACTTTCATCTGCCGGCTATCAAGCTAGACCATCTAATGGTGCTCCAGTTATTTTGTACTAACTTTTTATTGTAATCATCATATGTTATTATGCACTAGATTCTAGTTAGTCATACTTAGAACACAATTTCACGCGTCGTAGGATACAAATAATGCAGTTGATATATAAAGTAAATACTGTTACATGTTACAATTGACTCTATAAATATTCAATTTAAAAGTAGTACAGTATTTTAAGTTAAACAAACTAGCACACATATTTTGTAGCTGTTGATAGAATTTGAGAAACGGGAGATATTAATCAAATGCGAACAAGTTTCGCGTGTATCTCGGAGATTCTTTGATTTTCACTGTAGTGTTATTTCGACTCAGCAGGCTGAACAAGAAAGTGTTATACCCAAGGTCAATCTAGGCCATCATACCAATTTACATCGTATACTTTTGTATTCTAATCAAATCATATCTCAATTTTTCTGCCCAGTGTAAATCACCTGTATATGTTCATCGGTGATTAACTATTGGTATTTTGTTCAACAGTTCTACTTAATGTAATGTTAATAAATCAACTTATAATTGGTCTGTTTATGTATCTTGTGGTATTTAATTAATCAAAGTAATACGTCATTTAAATCACTTTTTTATTAAAAAACATTTTTTCTCTATGTTTCTACCATATTTAAACCATCAAAACGTAGGATGAAAATAGACGAGACAACAGTATATATATTTAGAGACTGAAACTTTATAGAATGGATGGCAACTGCTTTCAGAAGCTTCGTCATCTATAGTTATTTCCACAGCAAGCAGTAGCCATCCATTCTACAAAGTTTCATCATGAATACTCTGGCTAAACAACATATCAAACAGTATTTAGAGAATATTAATACTGATAGAGTTAAGTAAATTAAAAAAAAACAACCAACTAATTGGTTATAACAAATTAATATATATACGCACATATATTATATTAAGACATGCTATAGAAGATAGACCAGCATGTCTTAGTTCTGATCCAAGGACGGTCAACAGGAGAAAAGAGTCATTCGAAAGCCAGTGATTTAGTCAATTCAATAGATCTCGATGAATGAAGTTCAACACAACTTTTACAATAAAAAAATATATATATACACATATTAATGAAAATATAACAAGGTAAAATGTGAATATATTATATTATGGTGGTACTATACTGGGCATTAATACACATATTAATGAAAATATAACAAGGTAAAATGTGAATATATTATATTATGGTGGTACCATACTGGGCATTATACTCCTTCTTCATTGTAGAAATGACATTTTTATTTTTAGAATTGCTAAGGAAATGGTTTTATGCGTCTAGCATCTGCTTCAAGTGCAATGCTGCATCTCTGGGCTTTACTGTGCCATTAGTTTTAGAAGATATTGAAGATATGTTAATGTGCTTGTTTGTTTATGTTTCGTTATCAATGGATTAATCAATTGATAAATCTCAGATTCAGATGATATGTCACATCGACTACGATATCTTCTAATACTTTTTTCCTTCATCCGACATGAACCCACGATTTAACTACAGCGTTACACTTAAAGCAACGTCACCTGCTGGGACAGCTGTAAGTCTCCGGATTTACAATGCTCAAACCAGGGGTTCGTTTTCCCTCAATGGACACAGCAGATAGCCGGATGTGGCGTTGCTGTAAAAGAATTACACAGTTACACTTAAAGCAACACATTCGTAACCACATCCAGAACATTTCAACCATGTTTCAATGCTACATAGTTTTATTTTACATTTACAAGTTGACTTATTCATGTAGGCTTTCATGGTCTCAGCTCAGGTCACACATCTAGTCCAGCGACCTAGACCTCGAAAATAGTGTTAAATGTCGTTCTTTTTTTATCTTATCAAAACAATCCAAATCGTTCCGCGATGACATTTTTTTTACCCATATAAAGATACCGGGTTGGGTCGTATGGTAGGTGTGAAAATAACACATGGCGTGTGCCGTGTCAACATAAGTATGAAACAATGTACAAAATATATTGTTAATAAATACGTATACATGTTCATGCATTGCTAATCCAAAACGACTGAAGAACTGAAATTCTTAGAACTTTGGTTTTATTTAACAAATATTCGTCTGTTTAATTATTAACCAGAGACTCTCTTAAATTCAGTTTAGTGTAAATAACAGAAATATTGTTTTGTTTTTTTAATTTCGCGCAAAGCAACACGAGGGCTATCTGCGCTAGCCATCCCTAATTTAGCATTGTAAGACTAAAGGGAAGGCAGCTAGTCATCACCACCCACCGCCAACTCTTGGGCTATTCTTTTACCAACGAATAGTGGGGTTGACCATCACGTTACAACGCTCCCACAGCTGAAAGAGCGAGCATGTTTGGTGCGACGGGGCTTCGAACCCGCCACCTTCAGATTCGAGCACCCTAACCATTTGGCCATGCCAAATAGTATTCATCTAAACGACATTAATTTTAGGAATTGTCTGACTGACGTCAAATTTGTTGGATTCACACTTTGTGTTTTGTTAAAAATTCCATTTTTGGTCCAGAGCTGTTATCTTTCAAGAAAGGAATAAGACTACATTATTGTTAAGATGTTTACATGCGATAACATGCAACATACACACTACATTAAGGATTCAATATATTTTATTGACCAAATTCATTCTTTAAAACTATACCATAATGACGTTGTTGTTTCATTAGACACTGTATCTTTATTGACCACAGTTCCTGTAAATGCAACCATTAGCTGTTTCGAAGACAGATTAAAACAAAATCGCATATTCTCCCTTGAAATTAACGATATCCCAATTTGGCAAAAGTTAAGGTGGTTAAGGCACTCGACTCGTAATTCTAGGGTCGCGGGTTTGAATCCCTGTCACATCAAACATATTCGCCCTTTCAGCTGTGGGGGCGTTATAATATGACAGTCAATACCACTTTTCGTTGGTAAAAGAGTAACTCAAGAGTTGATGGTGAGCGGTGATGACTAGCTGCCCTCCCTCTGCTCTTACACTGCTAAATTATGGATGGCTAGCGGAGATAGTCCTCATGTATCTTTGCACGAAATTCAAAACAAACCAAACCATGCCAAATTCTTTTATAGGAAAATAAATTATAGTTTTCAATTCAAAGATTGCCCATGGAATTTCCCCTCTAACCACTACTCGGCGACATTTTTATGGACAATTCTGAAACCACTGTTCTTCCCAAACTGCCACATAAACCAAGACTTTGATTGAGATAAGAGGGCGACATGTTTGGTGCAGATTTTTACATCAGTTAAATAATTCAAATAGGAAAACTTGTTTAAATATATAGAGACAGTCGAATCACTTATAAACAGACTTCTTAAAAAACTTTGCAAACTTCATATTTCACTAAAATATAACAGGTTAGAACGAAAATGAAATTTATACAATAAAATGTGAACATAACAGTGCCTATAGAGATCGCACAATTCGAAAACTACGATGTCTTTCGAATGAACACAAACTTGCTGCAAGTAACAAAAATTACACTTTCTTGAGTAGCAGAACAAACTGTTTTACCAGTGATGAATTTCAGACAACAGATTAAGTCGGATATGAATTTCAAAAAGGAGGTGAGGCCAGCTGAAGATTTCAGACAGGCTATGGAGTCAGCTATGGATTGAGTCAGGTGATGGAGTCAGCTATGGATTGAGCCAGGTTATGAAGTTAGCTATGAATTGAGTCAGGTGATGGAGTTAGCTATGGATTGAGTCAGGTGATGGAGTTAGCTATGGATTCAGTCAGGTGATGGAGTCAGCTATGGATTCAGTCAGGTGATGAAGTCAGCTATGGATTCAGTCAGGTGATGGAGTCAACTATGGACTGAGTCAGGTGATGAAGTTAGCTAAAGATTGAGACAGATGATGAAGTCAGCTATAGGATGAGACAGGTGATGAAGTCAGCTGTAGAATAAAACAGATGATGAAGTCGGCTATGGATTGAGATAGGTGATGAAGTTGGCTATGGACTGAGACAGATGATGAAGTCAGAAATATTGTTTTGTTTTTTTTTTATTTCGCGCAAAGCAACACGAGGGCTATCTGCGCTAGCCATCCCTAATTTAGCATTGTAAGACTAAGGGAAGTCAGCTAGTCATTACCACCCACCGCCAACTCTTGAGCTACTCTTTTACCAACGAATAGTGGATTGACCGTCACATTATAACGCCCCCACGGCTGGCAGGGCCAGCATGTTTGGCGCGACGGGGATGCGAACCCGCGACCCTCAGATTACGAGTCGCACGCCTTAACACGCTTGGCCATGCCGGGCCATATAATAACCTTTATCTCAGTAATGACTTTCCAAGTTTCTTTACAGTCAAAAAATAAGGGTTAATGTATCGTACACCTGCTCTGAACCTTTTTTTGCCAGAGGCAAATGGCCTATAAGGAGAGATATTTAGCTCTATACAAGTTATCATGTATAACAGCGAAATATCCCTAGTAGATAAAAATAAAAGAATAATATTTTTCTCAAAGTCCCAGATAATGTGTTTATGCAGAAGAGTTAAAAAACAAAGGCTGCAGTAGCAACCGTGCTTTAGGCTTAGGTATATTTCAACTCACTGGTAAATCATTAAACGTGTTAAATTATCGTGATCTTTAAACTAGTTTATTCAAAATATTGTGTTTTAATGATTTATTATTGGAACTAAAAGTAATAAATTTAATTGTAATGAGTCTCTTCTATTGAGCAACAAATTTGAGCTTCAGCAGACAACGAACACTTTTATTTGGAGAGTTTGGTTTGTTTTTAATTTTGTGAAAGTTACATGAGGGTTATCTGCGCTAGCCGTCTCCAATTTTGCAGTGTAAGACTAGAGGGAAAGCAGCTAGTCATTACCATCCAACGTCAACTCTTGGGCTACTCTTTTACCAACTAATAGTGAGATTAATCGTCACATTATAACACACAGACGAATGAAAGGGTAAACATGTTTGGTGTGACCGGGATTCGAACCCGTGACTCTCAGATAACGAGTCAAGTGCCTATACTATCTGGTCATGCCAGGCCTTGATTTGGAGAGAAAGAAGACAAAAAATTTAGAAAAGGAAGTGAAAGATAAACTTGAGGATGCTATAGTTATAGGTGGTTCCCTGACAAGACGTGGGTAAATAGGGAGAAAAGAATCAGATTTCGCCACCTAGGGAAACAGGTGAGGGATATAACTGCCAGAACAGGCGACATAAAGGGGTTAGCAGAGATAAAATCTTTGCGGTGCATGTATACGAGATAGTTGTCAGTGCTAAGATAAAGTAAGTGCAAAAAGAAATTGAGGCAGGGAAACGTTTCCCATTAGAAATGGGTATAGAAGTTGTCATAATGGTGGACGTATAAAAAATGAAATTGATTACTATAGAAGTGCATGGTTGAAAGAGGGAAATTTGACATTATGAAATAACTGAGAAATGGTTAAACATAAATGGTTTTGATGACACAAAATCTTTGAAATATAGGATTATAGGCTATTTAATAGGAATAGAGTACAAAAGAGGCAGAAGGGTGCATTATATGGAAAATATGAGCTAGATCATGTAGAAGTTGAGGATATCAAAGACAAGAGCATGGGGATTAAATCCATTTGGGTTTCTATTTATCATAATAAAGGACAAAGAATTTTAGTGAGAATTTGTTACAGACCATTAAATTATACGTCACGAGCAAAAAGAAAACTATAATGAAACAAGCGTTGGCATTAAAATAAACGTACAACGATAAATCCGTTGTACCTCATTCCTTAGACATTTAAAAATTGACGTAAGACAATTTTTACTGATATATGTATATATATACACACATTAAATACAATACACTGTCAAAAAATCATACAGTTTTAAATATCACGATAATTAATACAAACAATCATATGAGACTAAATTTACACAGCACGTGAATGTGCTCAGACACAAATGTTATCTTATTGTCATAACGTAATTAATAATTACATGACCTAGGTGTTTTTCGAAAGTTGGGACAGGTTTTAAAGGAGCAATGGGAATTTTCTGGTAAGATTTTCTGACCAATTGACAGATATGAAAAGGTTTACAAAACCGAGAAATCTCTTGCCTAGTTTTTAGCCAAAAGAAATGTCTTGTAATTTTGTCACACGTTTTGGTGACTCCTAAATGACCTCTCATGGAGAGTTGATGAGCTACTTTCAACATATCACAACAATACACTTTTGGAAATCAAATTGATAAACTAGCCTAGTTCTCTGAGGCTGGTTTATTTGGTAATCTCCATTTTCTTATGAGCACACCATTTTTGAAAATAATACCGCTTGGAACTTTCTTCAGTTCATCTTTTGGAAGTGCGTATTTAAATAATGAAGATATCTGTAGATCGTTTTCCTGCTCAGTGATCAGTTTACTTCTCGCAAATAAACTTCACCAGTTGAATCAGATTCCTCACTTTCACGGAAAACAAAATTTTCCGTGGCCAAATCCTTTCCCAACAATAATGACATACTATTAATTGGCACAGTAGGTCTCACTCCACCCACAACTGGTCTCGAACCTAGGTCTGATGTTAAATAAATGTTATGAAGAGGAACATTATCAAAGTTACCTTCAATACCCTAAATGATGATAGACCAGCAATGGCAGAACTCGAACCTAAAGTCAATATACCCTTTAACAATGGTAGTTGAGTCGCTCTAGTATCACGTAAAATACATACGGGTAGGAGATTATCAGTGTCGTTTATGAAATTACAGAACCAACAGACACAAAAAGTTTAAATTCCTCCCTAACTATGTTAGCCCTTCTATCAGTGGCCAAATCAGCAACATCGAATGGTCTGGTAAAACTACATCCATGTGTGGACACAGATGCACTGGATGTTGCCTCTTTTTCCTTTTAAAACTCCAACAACAGGGCATAATATAATAAGGTGTTTATAGAAATGGAAGACAGGCCTTGATGATTTTGATGAAGTTTTTGTCCAATCTGGCAGAAGATTTCGAACAACAGGAACTGCATTTTTAATAGAATCCTCAACTTTAGAGGAACAGGTTTTTGCTTAGCTGGTAGACATTTCTTTTTATGAAAAGTGGTTTTATGAGTTAAAGTGTAATAATTGGAAAGAGCAGCTGTTTCATGTAATGTTTTAACTTTATTTTTGAAGAAATAAGTTTTGAGATCGTAACTTGTGCAGTATTTAAATTCCTGAATTAAATATAATTGAGTTAAGTTACCAAAACTGTTACCAATATGCATAGAACTACAACACCTATCAAAATAAACCTCTTTTTTCATGGGCGAATTCCATATAAGTTTGACCATCATGATTGTAGTCACCTCGAAACTTTTGGCGATAAGATTCTGGAACTAGGTCATATACTTAAAGGATAACTGCTTTAGTATTATAATAATCTGTGCAATCTTATAGAAAGAGAACAACCTTAGCTTTTTGTGTGTGTGTGCGTTTTCTTATAGCAAAGCCACATCTGGCTATCTGTTTTGCCAGTCAAAACACTGTAGCAATAATGGCCATTTTCCGGTGGGCTATGCCATGATTTAAGCAACTTTCTCCAATTGTTCTAAATATTTATCAACTTCATTTTCATTAAATTGTGGTATCTTAATATGCCGACTGAATTCAGAGTTCTCATTTTGCCTTTGTCAACTGAAGTTGAGTCTAAAATCTATTTCTTTTGGCCTATCTTATTTCCTGGCTTTGATATAGTCTTGTTCAGCCTCGAGATGTTTACTTTCCACTTTGATACGTGCTTCCTCTTTCCGGGCTTCTTTCTTTCCTTAACTAATGCTGGCTTTTCTAAGCTAGTCTCACACCCTTTTTATTTACTGTTCTGTGTTTTAACAAAAAACAAAGTTTAAGAACTTATTTGTAAACAGTAATAACGTATATATATATATATATATATATAATGTATTATAACTGAAAGATAATTGTATTCTGCAAAATGTTGATCCACTCAAACACAGCCGAGACAGATCATTTTGTGAAAGTCAGTTTTATAAGTCCCCCATTGGTACAGTGTCAAGTTTACGGATTTACAACGCTGAAACCAGGGATTCGATTCCTCTCGGTAGACTCGGCGGATAGCCCGATGTGGCTTTGCAATAAAAAACATACACACACTTAAGAATAGTAAAACTTTTGAGTGCGGAAGTCTTGTAATATTTACTGTTAATATGCAAACTTTCGTGAACATATACATAATAAATAAAAAAATTATAGCATGAACACTATAAGCAGCACGAAATGGTACAAGGTCAGTCTCCGTGATCGAACCCATGTTGAAAGAGTTAATGAAATCATAATTATGGGTGATTTAATTTCAGGCACATAGATCGAGAAAGACTAGAATTAATCCGTTTGGGAGATAGGTCTTTCGAAAACTGTTCAAGATACCTTTATTTATAAATTAACCTCGGAACCTTCTAGAAACAATTCTACATTGCAGTCACAGACTATTTTTACACTTTAAAGTATGGGTTTGTTATAAGAGTGACAGTCAACCTCTTAACGTGTTTGGTGAATTGTAGAATGTTATTGCATGACAACTTCCCCCTGGTAAAAAAATTTAAAAAAAGACGATGGTAGATTGGCTTTACTGTTGAGTACAAGCACAACTATTGTGTTGTTTATTTAACATAATTTTATAAATGATTACCTTCTGAAACAACATATTTTTGACATTACAGTGGTTTGACATATTCTGTGTAAACAAAAGAAGTCTTATTTCAGTTTCTAAGTTCTTTGTCTACTCTTTTATCCAATGCTTAGTGGGATTGACCATGACTTTATGATGCTCCCTACAGCTGAAAGGACAAGCATGTTTGGTAGAATGGTGATTTGAACTCGCAAATGTCAGATTGCAAGTCGTGCATCGTAATCACCTGTGCATGTTAGGCCTTGTCAGTTGGATTCTGAAGTTATTAAACAAGCGTGTGCGAATGCTTTAGAGGAAATGAGAGTTATTTGAAGCTTTATAAACAATTGTGATACACAACATTGTACCAAGTTTTTGTCATATGTGTGGCTTTACATTCATTTGACTTGTTTGAAATATATTATTTTTGACATGATTGAATTTTGTTATGTTCATTTATTGTTCAAATTCATCACCAACTACAGAGTATTCAGTCCCATGAACCTGACAATCCATAATAATACAAAAAAGTGAAGAAGGATGATTAAATATATAAGAAAACAGGTTTCTATTTACAAAAAAATCTACGAAAGTATCTTCTGAAGTCTGCATTCAAACTAAATAATAATCGCATACTGCATAAGCAATATATATATATATATAAAATATCTAAATCAGCTATTACTAACACATGAAGAATGACAAAACATGAATGATTTAATACTTTGACTAATTTTAATATTCGAATGGTGAGGCTATGTTTCTTCAAGTGGTTTATGAAAATGTTTCTTTCTGCTAAGTTATCAACTGTAAGTTAAATAATTCTGAAATGTTTATGTAGTATATGATGAGATACTTGTTCTTATTCTAATAGACATTTTAACAACGTTAAATACACACAAAAATACAGCACACAGAATGCACACTTACAATTCAAGACTGTTTGTTTAGAATTCGGCACAAAGCTCCACCATGGTCATTACGTGTATCGAAAATCCGGTTTCTAGTGCTGTGAATCCCAAGACATACCACTGTGCTACTGGGAGACAATTCAAGAGAGAGAATTGCAGTTTTGTATTAGAAACAATCTTAAACAGACCTCAGTGGATTGATATTAACCTATGTAATTCGTCAGACTATAAGTAAGTGTGTTGTCAAATGTTACACCAACTTATCCCGAGTAAACCGAGAAAGTTCTCACTCTATATTAAATAATGTAGAAACTAAATAGTATAGAAAGAATTTTTAGACAGAAACGATGTTAAAAACCTCAGACAAGAAATTTCTGGTCTGATGTGATTTCTTTATGCAGGAACAAGCACTGAGCTTCAAAAGTGAAAGTGGATGATACTTGGCCAATTGAAGGATATTACCACCATGCTAGGCCAGGATCTGTACAGAATGTGAGTAGTAGTTATTAATTTTATATCTTAGCCTCTAACAATAATGAATGATCTCTAACAACTAGAATAAAACAATTATCTTAATATAGAGAGATTGAATACATCACAATATTGTTACAGTCAAATAATGTCTGATGATCAAACATAGTTTCTATTGGAAAAGGTTCTATTGTAAGACAGCTGTGTAAAGAATACACCACTAGTCGTTGTCTGCTTTCCTTAATCAATCTCAGTGTATAAGGTTGATAATTCTTCATCAGTCTGATCAATGGATGATTGACTGTTATGTCATTGTTTGTTTCCAGATGCTTTAGATATGCAATGATTGAATGGATTTATTGTGAAATAACATGTGTATATGTGACTTCTGGCACTTTTGAGATGGACATAGTCTTTTATTATGTTACATGCTGATGAAGATGCATTTCGATACTTACTGACATCCATATTGATGTTTTCTCATCTGTTGCAAGATGCTGCACTTTCTGTACCATGGGTGAGGGGTATGACTTCTTTCAGGTCTCTTTTTGGATGGTTTTGACGTTGAAAGTTGATCTGTACATGTATTCTTTTGTTTTCCAATGTCAAAATTTCGTGTAGAAATGGGGTGTTAAATAACCTTTCTAAAAGTGACAATTTTTCAGTAGCGTTGTAGTTCCTATGACACCAAACAAGTTATAAATGTCCTTCACTTACATACCTTTCAACCACTACTTATATTTGCTATGGTTATTGCAACATTTCTTGAAGTGATTATTCAGTAAAATGCACTCAACCCTGTTTATACTCTAAATTTTTTTTAAATACCTAAACTGAACCCTCAGTTTACTCAAATGTTTGGTTTATAATGTACCCAACTTTTTGCAACTAATGACCCCCATTGGTAACTCTCAGATTAATTGTATAATTTCTGCATTTTAGTTTTATGGAAACAATTTTTTTCTGGTTATGTGTATAAATGACCATGCTCTTAATTTCACCTTAAAAGATGATCAGAGAAATTTTAAAACATAAATATTACTTGTCTTAATTCAAGGATTTTTCTTATGTGGATGAGTTTACGTTCCCAAATGCATTTGAAAACGTTGCAAGAAAAGTAAATGTCCTGAATAAAAACAAATGTACTTTCTGCTATAAGATTACACACAGAGATGCTGACTTTCACACACATGCAGTTATATCTAATATTTTATTGTTCACCCACAAAATTAGGTTTATGAGAAAGTTTATTCAGAATTTGTGGAAGCAATTGGTGTATCACAATAGTTTAAAAAAAAACACATCAGTATACTTTGCTAAACGTTTTCTTATAAATTGGATGGACTTTGAATGTTAATTCACTGGGATCATTTAAATTACTTTTATAAATGTGACTCGACTACTAAATTTCATATAAACATATATGAATAATTAAGTTGCAAACTGCATTATATCTCAATAGCAATGAATCAATTAGTGGTGAATACATTATTTTAAATTACATTATCCTCTATATATTTTTCCTTGTTACAACAGTGCACATATTACTAAAAGTTGGGAATTTCTTAATAAACCACATACATACACATACAGCAGTTATATAAAAAGAAACAAATCCAATATGTAAGTGGTGCACATATACTGTACTATGATTAGCACTATATAGCAGAAACAAATGAATAATGGGACTTTTCAATTTCATATTATTTATTAGTGGAGACATTATTACACCCAGGGTAACTCCACTGTAAGAAGTAAAATCTAACACTGATAATTGTTCATTCTGTTTAACTACACTGGATACACTATTTCACAGTCATCATAACCTGTCACTAATTTATATAAGCTTGTTCATGAATTATTTGAAAAAAATCTCAGAACAAACATTTATATATGTCATTGACAGTTTATTACTAGTTTTATTTATAATATACACAAACGAAAAAATATATAAAAATACTGTATGATGCTCTCAGACCTCTGTAAATAACATTTTTCCATAAGCAAAAAAAAGATTTTATAATAAGAAGAATATTGAACAGGGAATATATTTATGTCATGGTAACAGGAGTGGAAAAGTGAAATACAAGGATGATAATAATCACTTTAAAAAAACATTTATTAATTCCATGTGGTGCAAAAATTTAGTTAAAATAAGTTTATGTTCTTGGATTTTGCAATGATACCTTTTTATGGGGATCATGTCATAATACCAGTACACTCATGTTGCCAATGCCATTGTGATTTGTGAAGTTGAGGTGTTTGAGAACTGAGGGGTTAAGGGTGTCATTGCGAACAAGTCAGAGATGTTTACATCTAGTAAAGCAAATAAATAAATAATGCACTCTGATGTAAATTGGCCTTTTACATGAAAGGTAGAACTGGAGAGATTCGATAAGTTAGTGATATAATCACATGCAAGACAAATAGCTCGCCAATACAGACCAGTTCTGTTAGTTTGTACAAGTGAAGGTGATTGATTCTGTCTGTAATTTGGAATGTACTGGACAATCTTTGAAATTCTTTTCACATTTGAAAGAAACTGAGAGTGAAGTGATAAAAATGTTGAGAGATGTGTTTTCTCTTGTCAGTAAGGTAATGTTGCATTGGACAGTTCCACTACTCTGTCTAGTTGAAGGAAGGTATGTAAAGACTAAAGGATCTCTGTCACTATGTGGTTTGTCTTTAGACCAGAGACAGCTTGCGATAAAGAATGTGACAAGTTTAGCCTTTTTATTGGTGTTGTTGGGATAATTCGGATGTCTAGAAATAACGAGTAATGTCGTTTGTACTGTCAGAGTATAGACATCTCAAATGTAGGAATTGACCCTTAAAGGTAGTGTTTGTACCAAGAAGGATAGAAAGAATTAAAATGTAAATAGAAAGAGGTGTCAGTGCATTTGTAATGTACGTTAGCAGCAAATGTAGATGTGGAAATGCCAATAGTGATGTCAAAAAGATTTGTATATTTAAGAGGCTGAGAAACAACAAAATGAGACCATCTTCAACAAACCCTTCAATGACAATCTCATTCTCTGTTTAAAGAAATTCAAGACAAAGAGTATAGAAGAAATTAACAAATCTTGGTAACAGCTTTTAATGTGTTACTTCTGTTCAACAGTAAGTGATGCTTAGAAGTGGTGGTAACTGTGTGTCTCAAGTTTGTTTAGGTTTTGTACCAGCTGTTTACCATGTCTGAAATTTGTTGAAAATAACTAAAGTTTAGTTTTGGTATCAGCTGTTTAACTCCAAGATTGTACAACATGAACCAATGTTTAACCTTGAAAGAAACTGTTTAACACATAGACTTTTCAACAGGCAACTGTTAATGTTACATCACTTTTAATCTTGATGATAACACAGTTTCTGACTTGTTCAACAGGAACTGATATAAAAATATATCATTTTTAATCCTATTAACAGATGGATAGGGTTATTTAGTATGCTTCAACATAGTTTAACAGGAACTAACATAAGAATGCTAAGCTGTTGTTAACCAACAGTTATAGACACCATTATTTCTTTCAGTATGACATACATACAGATTTCTTTTCAACTCTCCTTTCATTAAACAACAATGATGTCAATACTACTACAAAACCATTATTAGCTACAATGTAATGGTTTTTCAATTACTGATGTTGTGAAAATTGGATGATACCTCTTCTCACTAAACAATGAGAAAATAACTTTTATTGAAATATTATACAGTTGACATGCTGGCAGCTGCTTGAATGATGCAATTACTTACTGCCTCCATGCAGTTGTTAACAGATGGAAGACTAACGACTGCAGGACCAAGTTCCAAAAGAGAGGTAAAAAATGTCAGTCAACCTGGTCCAACTTTCACCATGGCACTTAAATAAGAGGGCACTTACCACAACCAATCTCTCTTAAAACAATGGGTAGTTTCACTTTTCCTCTTACCATTGTCAACTCTCCAAGAAAGGTGAAGGGGAACATATAGATATGTAAATCAACAGCAGTAAAAGAATGACTAGGTGCATGGAAATAGGGAAAAGAACCACTACTGAAGAGAGATAGGTTGCGATCTGAGAACGTATTTTCAATGGAACAATCCCTTATGTATATATTAGTACTACCCCACAGGGGAGCGTCTATTAAAATCTCTAAAAATGAAAAAGGGAGATGGCAACTGTTCTGTAACACCATCAAAGTGTGACTGATTGTCTCTCAGGAAGACAAGAGAACAAACAATGATGGTATTCTACTTACAGTTGATTGTTGGTGTGTGTTTGTGTGTGTGTGTGTGTGTATTGGTCTACATGCCCTATCCACAATCTTGTGGTTACAAATGAGTTATAGAATCTGTCCAATTGAGGGTGAGAAAGTATATAGTTCATTATACTTACATTTATACATGACTAGTGCTTGCACCTATTGATTCATTTTTCACACATTCTACTTTAATTTCCAACTTACTGTGCAAAGAGCATACCTGTTCCAGAAGTACTCCATTTTTGTGCTTTATTCATCTAAGAGTACACCTGTTCATTCTGGATAGTTAGTTATTCTGCTGTGCTTCTTAACTGACCCTTCTACCAAAACAGAGTGGAGATAATACCATATCAGAAGTTATTTTTTAACACCAAAATATAATTTCCCATAGGTAATTCACACCCATCCTCCTCATGGCTGATGCTCTTATTTTAGAACAGACCAATTCTTGAAAATGAGGATTAAGAAGGAATAGTAGAGGGAGACAGATGTGCCACTACTGGTGGAGAACAGTCGCATGATATGCACATGTTTAGAAAAACATAAAGTTGATAGGGTATAAAGACTGATGCACTGATTGCAAACATATTTTTTTAGCAATGCTTAGAGTGCAAAAAATAATTGAGATAGCTTTGTGTGATAGGAGATAGGTACCTATCAAAAGTACATTGAACTGTTACTTGATATAACTGTTATGTTATATTTAATTTAATAAAGTAAACGCTTAACATTACTTAATACAAATTACATAAGTTATGCAAAATAATTAATCAGTAATGAGTTATAATATTGGACTTAATGTATTTTTGCCCGTATAAATATAATCGTGATTTACACATTTCAGAAGAATGACAAGAATAATTAGTAACAAAAAAAAAATTGTATTTGAACTGATCGGAACATATATCAAAGATATACAATTAAAATTATAAGAGTTGTAATTACGAAAGAGTTGTAATTGAGCACAGAAAAAGTGCCCTCTGTACTCTGTCCACCACGCCTATCGATACCCTGATTTCAGTTTTGTGAATCCTTTTCAGCCGTGGAGGCATTATAATTTGATGCCAATCTCACTATTCGTTGGTAAAAGAGTAGTCTAAAAGTTCACGGTGGGTGGTGATGACTAGCTGCTTTGTTTTGAATTTCGCGCAAAGCTACACCAAGGCTATCTGCGCTAGAAGTCCCTAATTTAGCAGTGTAAGACTAGAGGGAAGGCAGCTAGTCATCACCACTCACCACCAACTCTTGGGCTGTTCTTTTTCCAACGAATAATGGGATTGACTGTCACATTATAACGTCCACATGGCTGAAAGGCGAGAGTGTTTGGTGCGACGGGAATTTGAACCCTTGACCCTCAGGTTACGAGTCGAACACCTTAAACCACCTGGCAATGCCGGGAAAAATAAAATAATATCAAATACTAATGCCCACTAGTATTTAACCACTGGACACAGGCAATATAAATGTCTCACTGTCTCCGTGTCTTTGAAACATAATACATAAACCGTATCGTGTTTTTGCACATGAACAAGGTGAAACATCCGAAGACTAACCGATGTGGTAGCAGCGGATGGTCTTAGCTTTTATTACCTTTATCGAAACAGTTTTTGCCTTTGAATAATGATTGCTTGTTCTGTTTAGCACAAACACATTTGTTAACGTTGGTACGTTGCAAGTCAGATTGACCAACTGATGCTTACATCAGGTAGTTGCTTGAGTAACTAACATTTATACCAATACAATGGTACATCGGTTCTCGAACTTAATCCGTTCAAGAAGGCTGTTCGAAAACCAATTTTTTCGATAAACGAATCATTTTTTCCCATAAGAAATACTTTAAATTAAATTAATCCGTTACAGACCTCCAAAAATTACGCATTATGAAGCATTTTAAGTAAAAATATTGCTTATTTATACCTGTATAATAATACTTACATGCATAAAGTCAACCACAAAAACTATAAACACAATAAAAAAACAATAAATGAAAATTTAACTGCACTTTACCTGTGCTGAGGAAAGCTGATGGCGTAAGTGAAAGGTGGTGAGGAACATGGAGGGTAGGAAGGTTATTATTGTTTGTAAGGGGTGTCACCTTCCATAACAACGTCAGGTAACTTTCCTTCTGGGGTTCTTTCTATTTTTTGTCTCTTTGCACTGCGACAACATGCTTGAGACTCACTGGACCTATTTCTCTCTTAAAACTTGTCTAATGAGGTTTGTTTCTTCCTGGAACTCTCCCCATGTCTCACCACACTATGTATGCCACTTCTCTTTCTAAATTTTTCAAACCACCCTCTACTAGCCTTAAAGGCATCACTTGTATCAGCACTCGTTCCAGGGGGTGTTTTTCAGAAAGTCAGCATGCAACTGCTTTGCTTTCTCACAAATGATAGTCTCAGAAATGCTATCACCAGCTAACTGTTTTTCGTTTACCTAAATCAACAGCAGTTTTTCTACCTCTTCCATTGTTTTTGATCTTTGTTTTGTAAGCACTGTCACTCCTTTGATGACCTCTTTATTTTTCAGTATGATACACACTGTAGACTTCACCATACCAAACTGTTTAGCAAGGTTAAACACGCGAACACCACTCTCATACTTCGCTATGAGATCTTTTTTCATCTCTATTGTGGCTCTAAAAACTTTTCTTTTTGGTTTGCTGCTTTCATTATCCTTCTTTGACCCCATGGTGGCTTATTTAATCAGAATATTTAGAAAAACAACAAAAAAACAAAACAAAAAGAAAAACGAGAACGTTCACAGCAGGTTTTAGCGGGGGTGTCGACTGAGCGACAGGTGCGGGTAAAATGTTTTGGGCAAGCTTGGCGTGGGCCGAAAATGGTCGAAGGGTCGTTCGGGTTATTTCGGGGGTTCGGGCCACGACAACTTGGTTCGGGAATCGAGTTTATGTTCGAGAACCGAGACATTTTTTTCTCAAACAATATGTTCGAAACTGAATTGTTCGAGAAGGGGAGGTACCACAAATAAAAAATAAGATTATGGCTTATGAAATGCGAAGAATAAACGTATCCGTAACATTATGGCTTCTTCATCGCAAATACTAGTGTATTATAATATGTTTATTATTATTTTGATTAATATCATACATTACCTACTAAGACTGGTTTAAGAAAGAAGTTGCAAAGAGAAACTTCGTATATATTATATTTGATTGTACCTAAATTTCACGCTGAATCTCAGGAGAGTTTTCTTAGTTGCTTATTACGGCTAATTTACTTGATTTGGTACCGCATAATATATAAACGCTATAATTTTCCAGTTCAGGCATCTTACACACTGAGAAAACAATTAAATTTAATATCACTATTCTCATAGAAAGTTACATCAGTTCATGACATCACTCAGATAAGTATACTTTGTGCCCACAGTAACAGTGTTATTTCACTTAGAAACAGAAAACAAAGCTACATATAAAGCGTACAGTGCAGAGAGAAAGAATTATCTATAGCTATTTTAAGTCAATTAATCTACATTTACGTTAGTTTACTGCTTGCTTCAGGTTCTGAAGTAGTCCACGTAATTGAACGTAGTTCCACTCTTATATTACTCTGTACAATAGAAGCCCGTAGTAGAAGAACCAATTACTTAATACACTCCTCTCAATGAAGTAGTGACTAGTAGCGAGAGAATACGAAGGAAAGATAGCAGCGAATTAGTGTTGACTGACGTACAATTGTGAGACGCATGAATAAACAAACGTTAATATAGTGATGACCATTACAAACGTGATATCACAGGTTATTTCAAAGTTTTTTGACTTTAGGCCTTATTTTCGTTTATTACACTATATTAATTTTACAGCAAGACCACCTAAGTCGAAATCACCCATCTCGCTTTTAAATGTGTTACAGCCATTAAGTTTTCCTTTGACTTTGATACTTCACCCACCATGAGTGTTGATTAAAAAATAATTTATATTGCATATGCATACGTAACATTATGAATATGATAACAATAGTATCACTTATAACTTTAGAATTTTATATAAATGTATTACTTTTACAAACAACCAAGCCAGATGTACATACAAAGAAAAAAGAAAATAAATTATGTGTTATTTATTGTTTGGAAAGTATTTGGAATATACTTTTACTGCCACCAAAAACTTGATAATAAATATTTTATCAATCTAACTATATGTTTGCGAAATTTGTGTTTAAGCTAATGTGCATCCGTTAGTTTGTGTTATGGAATTACTGGTTTTTCTGTTATAAGGCTTAACTGTTAACGAGGTTAAGAGTACACAAGATACGCTCTGATGGATAAACCTCAGGAATCCAAAGTTTTCGCTAAACATTTGTAAACGTAAAGATGTAGGATATTTTACTTATACACCCCACTTTAGGTCGATCTTTGGCGACTGGTGTGCGAAAAGTTTGTTTTAGGTCTACGTTATCTTCAATTTTAAGTGAAGCTTGACCATAAAAACGGAAAATACTTTTTTCTTTATCGATCGTAAAATATATTAATAACATGGGAATTAAATTATTAAGATGGTGAAGCAAAAATCTTTTCGGCTAACAAAAGATTTGAAGAATCACTTCAAGCAAAGATATTTTTTTGCCATATTCCTTTCAAAATGGTTTTACACGTCCTAAGGTTTAATGTCTGAATGTGGCAAAAGAACTTCAGTGGTAAAAAGGGTTTTGAATTAAAACTTTTAATTATAATTTGATTTTTAAATTCAATTTCTCAGATGACTGAAGAATGCTAGATTTTTTAACATTACTTTGAAGATATTTATATTCAAATTGTATAGATGCGTGTTTGCTTTAAGTATAGTGTATATTCACAAAGAAGAAACAGAAACAGAAGCACCTTAAAAAACGTGTAGGATAACCAAAGAGGTATTTTTAAACTGAAAAAAATTGTTAATTTTAGAAGTCACACCAAAAGTTTCCCTGCTGGAGGCTATCATCAACATGGGAAACTGTACCAATCCTTTTTTTTTTGTATCTTAATCACATATGTGAAGTTAAGAAACTGTTGTAAAAACATATAAAACAAGTTGAACACGCAAATATCTGTCTAATAGATGATAAGATTAGTTTGGTTTTAAAAAAGCACCAAATAATTGTTACTATAGTTTTTAAGAATCACAGATCAAATGATTAATAATATATAAAATAATCAGACATGACCCAAAAGAAGGCTTGAAGGAAAGTGAAATAATAATGAAATTCTAATGGTACATTTCAAAATCACTTATAGGCGAAAATCGACTTTGCATTAGATAGAAGGAAAACATACACATAAAATTATATGTTCCTGAAATTGTGTCAGTGGAGTCGTTCTTAAAAAAAACATCTATGATCTTATTTATTTTTGTTCGTAATGGTAGCAAAAGTAGAAACTTTGTCTGTATTTTGAAACCATTTTAACATGATCAATCATGAAATATATGTGGGTTGAACAAATTCCATTCCTTTCCAGAGCAACGTCTTATTGATCACATATTTACAAACAATTGTCAGAATTACGTACCCGGTAAAATACTCTTTCTATTGGTCATAGTAGTCGGTGGTATAACTTAAGAACTTTCAAATGATTGGTTTGAAGGGCGGAGTTGCTCAAGTAGATTTGCTAAATATATTGTTATCTCGACAAATCATAGAAGAGGGAGGTTCTTATTTTATATTTACCATGTCTATATCTCAAATTCGAGTTTCTAATTCTTTAAGTATTTGTACATGTTGAATAATGGGTGTGATGAAAGAGAATCTGAGTAACAAGACAGCTGAACGTATCATGTGACACACAATAATAGATACCGAACTTTTTCTTTACATTTCCTCTTAAAGTAGGAAATTAAAACATATAATTTTAAAATTTAAATTATGAACTACGTTTTGATGCTAATCTCATTGACGTAAGTGGTTAAAAATGTTAGTTCATAAAATTTTGAAAATAACGCTCCAAACGTCGTGACACGTGCAATTTAACCTACATGGGTGAAATAAAGGGATTTTGTTTGTTTGTTTTGAATTTCGCGCAAAGCTACGCGAAGGCTATCTGCGCTAGCCGTCCCTAATTTAGTAGTATAAGACAAGAGGGAAGGTAGCTAGTCATCACCATCCACCGCCAACTTTTGGGCTACTCTTTTACTATCGAATAGTTGGATTGACCGTAACATTATAATGCTCCCACGGCTGAAAAGGCGAACGTGTTTGGTGCGACCGGAATTTGAATCCGCGACCCTCGGATTACGAGTCGAATGCGTTAACACACTTGGCCACGCTGGGCCGAAAAGTTTGTGTGTTTTTTTATAGTAAAGCCACATCTGGCTATCTGTTGAGCCCATCGAGGGAAATCGAACCCTGATTTTGGCATTGTGAATCCATAGACTTACTGCCGCACTCGTGAGGGAAGAAAACAAAGGGATATTTGTGCTCTACCCAACACGACTATCGAAACACGGTTTTTAGCAATATAAGTCTGCAGACATACCGCTGTGCCAATGGGGGCCTTTTACATATTTATCATAAATAGTAGGTTCAATTCATTTTCACCGAGTTGTTATTGACAGTAATAATTCAAATACCATATAAACTATACGAATTTAATAAAAATAATTCTTACAAGAAGTAGTAATAGTGTGACTTAAAACTTACACATATTTTAATATCTAATATATGGTTTGTTTGTTTTTTGGATTTTGAGCAAAACTACAAAAGGGCTATCTGCGTTAGCCGTACCTAATTTAGCAATGTAAAGCGACAGGGAAGGCAGCTAGTCATTACTACCCACCCCCATCTCCTGGGCTACTCTTTTACTAAAAAATAGAGGGAATAACTGTCATATAATAACGCCCCCACGGCTGAAAGAGAGGCATGTTTACGAGTCGAGTGCCTTAACCAACTGGCCATGCCCTAGTATATGCTAAGACTTAATATTAATAAATATTCTTCCTTTAATATTAAGTTTATATCAAAATACAAAAGCTACTTTTGTGAAACTATTTCTCAAATTTACTATGATCTCTCTGTCATACTATTAATCTCTCTGTCATACTTATATATAAAAGTTTGGACATATACAACAAATCAAATTGTGTTTCTAAGCAATACTCAAAGCATTGATCAGATGGCCATGACAGTTTATTACACAATATAGTGCAGGCGTACAACAAATCACCAAATTAAAATTAGTTTACGTTGTAATAAAGTCATTTGAAAGATCAAAGTTTTATTAAAAACGTTAATGGATCAACCAATTAACAAATTAAATAACCGGTTACAATTTTTTTTTCAGAAATTAAAATATATTAAAATACATTTCCAGATACATTTTTAAATTATCTGAATTGCTGACAAAACGACAGTTAATGAGTAGTGTTACCAGACTCTTCCTTCGTAAAACTTTACAGTTGGCACTAAGCATTCAGGAATGTAGCGTTCTCCTGGCATCCGCCAAACCCAGATTCGTTCGTCAGACTACCAGATAGTGAGGTATGATTCATCTCTCCAAAGAACGCTTTTCCACTTCTACAGAGTCCAATGGCGGTATGCTTTATACCACTCCAGCCGACACTTGGTATTGTGCATGGCGATTTTAGGTTTGCGTGTGGCTGCTCGGCCATGAAACCCATTTTATTGAGCTCCCGACGAACAGTTTTTGTGCTGACGTTGCTTCCAGAGGCAGAGTGCAATTCGGTAGTGAGTGTTGCAGCTGTGGACAGATGATTTTACGCGCTACGCACTTCAACACTCAGCAGTTCCGTTCTGTGAGCTTATGTGGCCTACTGCTTCGTGGCTGAGCTGTTGTTGCTCCTAGACGTTTCCACTTCACAATAACAGCACTTACAGTTGACAAGGGCAGCTCTAGCAGGGTAGATATCTGACAAACTGACTTGTTGGAAAGGTGGCATACTTTAACAGCGCCCCGTTGAAAGTAACTGAGCTTTTCACTATGACCCATTCTATTGCCAATGTTGTGTACAAATAAGAAGGAAAAAAGCGAGATCTATATGAAATTCAAGAACACCCTCCACTATCATTCCAAAGGACGACAGTAAGGAATGATAGTAGAGGCACGTTTATGAATTTCAATAATATTGTAATGTGTTTGGTTTATACTGTGTGTATTACTGTTTTAGAGCGTTGATTTTAATTTCATATGAAAAAGTATGGGATTTTAATTCATTACAGTCTCCAGAGTTTACAGAGAATGGTGATAAAAAAATCCAGTGAGTGACAGTTTTGTGGAAAAAACACTTTGTAGCCAGACTCGTTCAAGCTGACAGGAAGACCCACAAATACACAATAACCACTCTTTACAGCAACGATGTGCAGAAGCATCAGCAGAAAACCACACTGGATTTCACTCCTGTTAGCTAAGAACAGGAAGATGAGGCTACAGTTGGTAAGGGATCACCAAAACTGAATGATTGAAGATTGGAAAAACGTCGCTTGGTTTGAAGGATCTAGATTTCTGCTGCGACATGCACACTGGGAAGCACACATCAACAGACAACTACAATACTCCGAGCTGATGCCAAATTCTGCTAAAGGGACACACCAGTTATCGACTCTATTCATACATAACTTGATTAAGTTTTGAAACTAGTTCCTCAACATGTCGGTCACTTCTGTTGAACTGTGGCTTGAATGGACGAGACAGTATAAACTATCTATATTTCACCAATAAAAAAGGGTCGCTGAAAGCAAGTAAAAATTAAGATTGACGCACTCGTGGTTCATCTTCCATTGCTGAGGAGTTAGTATATCAAGCACTGTCTATAATTACAATGTGATAATGTCTGAAACTTATCAATTAGAAGTTATAAGAAAGATGTTTTTCACAAACAAGAAGTACTTCTAAAGCTTCTCACCCAACACAGAATATCTTGTAGCCTCTCTTGCAACACTAATCGATAAAAGTGTACATTTTACCAAATTGTCAATTTTTCTTCTTGGTGACAATGGATGAACAATAAAAGCAACCAGTTACCTCCCATCATACATCTCTGACCACAGGAGATGAATTGATCAGTTTCTTGAAGATGTAAAAGAGCTATAATCAAAATAGTTCTTGTGGCACAAAGTAATTACCTAGCTATATTGGGTGCACAGAGTCTCTGGAGAAACATTCTAGTGTTTGAAGGAACCAACACTTCTAAATCTGATGGAGACAATGAATAAAGAACAAAACTGAAGTTTATCCTAATCTGATAAACATTTCTATCGACACAGTTCCTTCTTTTGGTTTGTGAATAGTTTTACAAGTTTTGAGTCTCTGATTATTACCCTGACCTGCTTATATTGTTTAGTTTTAAATGTTTATATTATTATGAATTTATAATGTAAACTTATAAGTACTTAACTTTAATAGCAAAGGTATGAAATAATGAGATCTCCGTTTAAAATATTTTACAGAGATATAATACAATTTTTAACTTATTTAAATGTTTTATCAGAAACTTAAGGAAAGGAAAAAAGAGATAAAACTTCTACACTTGTGGTTCGAGTGCTGTTTGAAAAGTTAAATGTACAACAACAGTGTATTTGATGAAGAGAAAGACTTGAAAATGTGGAACAAGAACTTAATAAAAACTAGGTTTAAGTAAAGACGTTAAAACTGTAACTGGATATGACTACTGGTAGGAAATATTGAATAATACCTTAAGTTGATAATAACATTTTAACTAAACACATTAATTGTGAAGAACATCATGTAATTATAACAGTAGGTAGACAAACAACGATTTATAAACGTAAAGAAGTGTTTTACTGATGGTAAAAAGTGGTGAACATATGTCTTCTGTTTCTTAAGAAGACAGACCAATGTATTCTTGAAACATGTAATATGTTCCACCATGAATAAAACACTTTTTATGCTTACAGTTAGTTGTTTGCTTATCTATTCTTTTAATCATATTTTGTAGAATTAAGAAATTTATTGTTTCAAGAGATTTGTAAATATCGAAAGTGAATAGTGTAACTCTGGAGAAAAGCTATCTATACAGTTGAGAAAGATTTTGTAAGTGAATAATAATGTATCTTCTTATATTGAAGCCGCATTAGGTTATCTACACTGTCCACCAAGTGGAATCAAACCTATGATTTTAGCGTTGTAAATCTGTAAGCTCGCCGCTGTACCATCGGGGAGCAGAGCGAATAATAGATACATTATTTTACCTTTTGGTTTGTAGACGTTATAAATCAATCTAGTGATAAACTGACAATTCCATAAATACTTTTATTTGTTTTTATACAAATTAACAGAGTAAGTTCAAAATATGATAATAATTACATATATATATTACGATTAAAACATAATTGGACTGTAAGTAAATACTTCAGCAGATTCGATTAAATTGTAAACATAAAACTGGTTCTGTGATGATATAAAAGTATAAACATATAGTCACGTAATTTTCATGCTTATGTATGGAAATATATTTCTGACGTTTAATTTAAAGTATGAAACATTTTTATTCTTTTATGGTATGTTAAGAAAAAGCACATACAAACTTATTCTGTTGATTTTTCAAATAATTAAAAAAATTATAAAGAAGCTTGTAAAAAAAATGAAAGTATTTACAGATAGTGGTGACCATGTCTTTACTGTATCGAATATATCTACATCGCTGGAACAACGACCAGTGTCGGCCCGGCATGGCCAAGCGTGTTAAGGCGTGTGCTTCGTAATCCGAGGGTCGCGGGTTCGCGCCCGAGTCGTGCCAAACATGCTCGCCCTCCCAGCCGTGGGGGCGTTATAATGTGACGGTCAATCTATTCGTTGACACTATAATGTGACACTATTCGTTGGTAAAAGAGTAGGCCAAGAGTTGGCGGTGAGTGGTGACGACTAGCTGCCTTCCCTCTAGTCTTACACTGCTAAATTAGGGACGGCTAGCACAGATAGCCCTCGAGTAGTTTTGTGTGAACTTCAAAAAACAAACAAACGACCAGTGTTAAATTTTACCTCTTACAGTGGAGCCACCCAGGATTTAATAATGTCCCCACATTTAAATAAAAAAATTGAAATATTTACAGGTAGTGGAGAATGTGTCTCTACTATATCAAATGTACCGACATAGCCAATGTTACCTTTTACATTGGAGTTACGCAGGATTTAATGTCTCCACATATAAATAAAAAGAATTAAAATATCCATTATTATGTTTAACATGGTGTTAGTGACACTATGATAAGTTTGTGTACAACTTACGTATTGGTTTTGTTTGTTTTTGTATAGCTTCTATTTGCGTATGTGTGTGCTTTACTATGTAATTTCAGTTAATTCCCAAATTTCTTTATATATATCAGTATCGCATTGTTTTTATTGGTCCATGTTACCAACTTATTGTCATAATGTATTTGTATTTTGAATTTCGCACAAAGCTACTCGAGGGCTATCTGTGATAGCCGTCCCTAATTTAGCAGTGTAAATTAGAGGGAAGGCAGTTAGTCATCACCACTCACCGCCAACCCTTGGGCTACTATTTTATCAACGAATAGTGGGATTGACGGTCACATTATAACGCCCCCATGGCTGAAAGGGCGAGCATGTTTGGTGCGAATGGGGATGCGAACTCGCGACTCTCAGATTACGAGTCGCAGCCTTAACCCACCTGGCCATGCCGGGCCGCGTCAATATGCATCAAATTTGTTCAGTTATACGTAGTGCATTCAAGAACAACATGTAATATGTTCCTGGGAAAGGTAATTTTATATATTTAATATTCATTCTTTTGTGCATCACCAGTTTGATACAAAGTAGATTTGGTTCTCAGTGTTTCCTCTCATTTTGAACAAGATTTTTACGATAGTATAAATAATATAAAAACGAAAAGAAAAAAGGTTCAAAGATAAATTTACTCTACACTTGTCTGAAAGAAGTTAAAGTTTGGCGGTTGTTGAGGATTTCTTCTTGTTTTTGGTATACATCGTTATTTAGTTTTGAAACACGTGTTCTAATCTGACCAGTGGCTTAATTAAAGGACTAAACTCTAATTGGCTCTTGGTCAGAACTTCAGTTATCTTATTGGACAGGCCATGATTAAACATACCGGAAAGGTTTATTAGGATGTTTTCACACCTAGAGATAAAGAAATTAGAAAAATAAAATAGATCCTACAAGTTCGAGGAAAACTAATTCGTAAGTTGAACTAATACTGACAGACTTAGTGGAAAAGGCAACCAGTCATCAGCGACTGTTAACCAAATTTCATGATAAAATATCACTCTTATAACGTACTTGTAGCTAAAGATGCGGCACACCAAAGTCCTTCAGATTATATATCAGTCCAAAACTGTAATTACTAAAACGTATTCGAAATATTATTCCATATAAAAGGTTATTTTGTGGTAAGTCTATTGTAGTGTTCATAATTTAAAACTGATCATTTAGTAGAAAGCTACAATGTTTCAATATGAATGATTAAGTTTCTTTTGAAATTAAGCACAAAGCTACGCATTTCTATTACCACAAATAACAATAAATATATACATATTTCTTTTTATCGTAAGAAGAGATTGATGCCCACACAAGTTAGAATAGGTGATGGACCAAATACTTGACTATATAAAACATGCTGTAATTTATCAGTGTAAGACTAGAGGGAAGGCAGCTAGTCATCATTACCCACCGCCAACTCTTGGGATACTCTTTTACCAACGATTAGTGGGATTGACGGTCACATTATTAACGCCCCTACGGCTGAAAGGGCAAGCATGTTTGTGTGACGGGAATTCTAACCCGCAACCTTCCGATTACGAGTCGAGTGCCTTAACCACCTGGTCATGCTGGGCCGAATATATGATGAGAATATCCTACATTGCCCGATCAAACCGTATATAATTAACTATTTTTGTCTCTCAGAATCGAATAACATAGTTAAAATTTGGAGGTACAATGCCTAGTACTAAATTTTGTCTAAAGAGATTTCAATCAGTGTAATAACCGGGAACGATTTTTAAATCTTATGTTTAGCTTTACAAGTCGATTTATTGCACTAGAGTTTAAAGAAACTATCTAAAGAAATAATTGTTTAATCTACAATACTGTATAAAATAAAACAAAAAGTATATTCTTGTCTTTCTGCAGATATTTTTAGAAATCTTTGACTTAAGTTGTTTCTTGCTGACTAAAACTATTTGAATTTGCACTAAAAGCTCGATAAATTCTCATTATCAAATATTATTTGACACAACTCTACCTTAGTAATATTCTTATCATCAAACAGTTGCTGTATACTTCGTGATCAGTATCAGTAATATACGAGTTGTTCTATATACGTTGGGGACTCTTTCAGCAATATTGCTGACACTTGAATATAGCTTATAACCAAAAGAGACTTATCAATCATCATATCAAAAGAACATGAAGTTGTCAATCAAGCTACTATTCCTCCACATTTTCTATATCCAACACACTTGTGTTTATTATTATTGAACATACCTTATATTAAAAATGTGGAATAAGAGACTCGAGAAGAATACTAATACATTTATTAATAAAACGTTTAAATATACTGTTATGGCGATTTTCAAAAAGGAAAGTAATAAAAAGGTTTTAAAAGACGAGTAGCAAAATTATAATAATAAGTCGCCAGGATGACTAACGGGTAGTTCAAACAGCAGCATCAGTCACCTGAAGTTATCCTTTCTGGTTTTGCTTTCGAGTTATTTAACGTTACAGCCATTTTCTAATTTCAGTCGAGCTAGACGGACTTTGATTATTAAAAGGGAATCACATTAAAAAAGGTCTAATGTGTAAATTAAAAAGATTAATGGCCTTTAAAAAACTAAAAACATTACCAAGGTGGACAGTGTCACCATCACCAATAACTCTGTCTAATGTTATGGATAAACCTCAGGACAGAACATATTTTAAATGGTGCCGTCGTTGAGAGCCGTAACGACGACAAGAAAGTAAAATGTGGCTTATTGTGACCTGCGTGTTACACAGTGTTACACTGGTGCATCAGTTTCAGATAAAAGAAAACGATGAATTAAAAACTGTGACCAAAGTTGTTCTAGTTAGAACAACTTCCTCTTTCCAATCAGTACTGAGGCAAGACGGCCAAAGTCCAATATAGGGTTTTATTTGGAAAAGCTTGTTGTCGCATTGCTCACTACAAATGACTTAAAGACCGTAAGAAGCAATACAGAGGATACACCAATGTTATCTAAGGACAGACCCAATTCATCCATCTAAAAGGAGCAATGGTAGATCGTCTATTCTAAAGAAAGTAAGACCCACTGAGGAAGAAAAACACATACTCAGATGGGATGCTTTGGTGAGGAACGAAGTTTCTAAGCACATAGTAAAGACAGTTCCAAATGGCGGACGTGCAAAGAAGGTTCATGAGACTCTTTGTATAACTCTGAACTGGAGAAGTGCAGGAAGCCCTGGTGCAGAACTGAAGTCTTTGATTATTAATGGGATACAGCATTTTAAAGCCGCGGTCCTAACAGAGCCACAGACCAATGATCCATAGTCGAGTTTCGATCGAATAAGAGCACGATATATCTTTAGCATAGAACATTGATCCGCTTCCCAAGTGGTAGAAGAAAGGACACAGAGAATGTTCAGTGCTCTTGTGCATTTGACTCATATCTGCTTGATGTGTGGTATAAAGATCGGCTTACAGTCAAAGAGAAGCCCCAAGAACTTTGTCTCAGGGACCACAGGCAATAGTGAGAGGGAGTTGTTTAGTGATGGCATTAATTTTTATACTGAAAAGTGTGACACTTAAAACATAGCCCTGAGGGATTCCAAGTTCCTATAGAAAAGAATGGGAAAGTGTCAAACCCACACGAACTTGGAATCTCCTGCCCATTTAATTTGTTTAAATACAAATGGGCAAATGGCCAAGTAACCCATATATATGGAGGTCTCGCAAAATGCCATACTCCATGTTGTATCATAAGCCTTCTCAATGTCAAAGAATATTGATACATGATGTTGTCATTTGAGAAAGGCTTCTCTGATTGATGTTTCAAGTCGAACCAGGTGGTCCACGGTGGAGTGCTGTCGTCGGAACCGACACTGTGTGGGCGAGAGGAGGTTGTTTGATTCGAGGAACCAAACAAGACGAGCATTAACTTTCCTCTCTGAGGTCTTACAGAGACAACTCGTCAAAGTTGTGACATCCAAATTACATGGATGGTAATTTGAAGGAATCTTGGGATCCTTCCCAGACTTAAAGAAAAGTATGACAATAGCTTGGCATCAGGCATTAGGAAGAACATTCTCCTGCGAGAAGCAGGAGATAGATGGCGCAGCATCTCATAGTGTTTATTATCAAATTCAACTGATGTACTGCCAGACCAACGAAAGTCAAGTTTGAGTCCCACCAGTGTAAAGGGACGATTATAGTCACAGAGAGAATTAGCTCAAAAGGAAAGAGGTGATTGCTCTGTCCGAGTCTTGATGACTAAAAGGGTGGAGGAAGAAGTAGAAGAGCTAGATACCCGGCAAAAGATTTCACCTAGAGTATCGGTGATGCTCCAGGTATCAGCTACTTCCTGGCCATCAGAGAGCAAGATCGAGAGGGGGACAGAATTATATTGCCCACTGAACCTTTTGAATGTTATCCCCTATGACTTTGGAATTGGTGGTAGAAGACATGCTTGTTGTGAACTTTATCCATGATTCCTTTTGATTTGACGTCTCACCCACTGAGCATGTGCACGGGCCTGGTGGAAAGCGATGCGATTCGAGAGTGTGGAATATCTACGGAAAGTATCCTAGGCCCGTTTTTGAGCCTTTCGTGCCATGTGGCAGGCAGAATTCCACCACGGACGAGGATATAGTGGAAAACGTGTCGAGGTTTTAGGAATACATTCAGCAGCTGCTTGTATAATACAGTCAGTTACTTCTGCCACACAGTCATCTATTCATGGCAGGATCGAGTTCTGCGAGAGCAGTGAAAGAGGGCCAGTTTGCGTGATCCAGCTTCCACTGGGGCATGTAGGTCGGGTTGCATCGAACATGGCCAGTCTCTCTCAAAATTATAGGAAAATGACCACTGCCTCGTGGATTATTGTCAACTCTCCATGAAAAATGGAAGAATAAAGAAGGGAGCAAACTGAGAGATCAGTAGCAGTAAAGGACTGTCTAGGTGCATGCAAATAAGTAGAAAAACCAGAATTGAAAAGAGAGAGATGGTGATCAGAAAGCATATGCTCTACAGAGGGGCCGCTCCTATCAATATTAACACTTCTCCAGAAGGGATGATGTCCATTAAAGTCCCCCAGGATTACAAAGAGAAATGGCAACTGTTCAATGAGAGTATCAACGTCTGATTGGTCACATGTTTCTCCAGGCGACAGATAGAGAGAACAAACAGTGATGGTATGACCCAAGGAAACACGGATGGCTACGGCCTCCAAAAGTATGTCGAGTGGCAAAGACAGAGTGTGCACATGCTGATCAACCAACAGTGCCACCCCTCCATGCATTCGTCCATCACACAGCTTGTTATTTCTGTACAAAGAAAACCGCTGATAAGTGACTGTATCGGCAGATTTCAGAAATGTTTCCTGTGAGAAAAGACATACAGAGAGGTAGGATGCAATCAGTGTTTTGATGTCATTCAGATTAGAACGTAAACCTCGACAGTTCCATTGTATCAAGGTAGCCATTTTTATTTACATGTAGGTGAATTTGGTGGAGGACCCTTCTGTTTACGACCACATATTTTTTACTTACTGTTTTATTCAAGGAAGGTCCAGTAACATCCATGAATCATGTACTGGGTCGATTGGGCAGGCCTTTGCTGTTGGAAGGGGATTCCAGTGACTGAACGAATGATCGTTTTGCATCTTGGGTAGGAGAAAAAGATGTATCCGAGGAAATGCCTGTACCCGGAACCAAAGGAAGTGGATCTTGGGATTTGTTGGAATGTATGTAAGGGACAGAGATGGGCGTTGAAGTTGACTGATCAACTTTTTTAACCATGAAGGTCAAAAGACGTTTTATTTGTTTTGAGAATGATTCTTTTTTGCACTCTCACTGTAGTAGTGGAACGAAGTGCAGCAGCATACATCCGAGATGAAGTGGTGGACAGTAACTTTTGAACCTCAGGATAAGTAATGTTTTGAATTGTTTTCAAACACTGCACCTCTTTTTCTTCCAACCATTTAGGGCAAGAACGAAAGTGGGAAGGGTGAGAGCTCTTGAAAATGACACAATGAGGGTCCCTTTCACACTCGTAGGTATCATGGTCCTTGCCACCACAAGGAGCCCAGTCAAGGAACCATACCATGACGTCTTTGAGTGATCGAACTGAAAGCATCGGAGAGGGTTTGGAATCTATGGCTGTACCCTGCAATCAAGATAACCTGCCTTGATGGTGGCAGGTGGTCGTGGTGATGTAAATGTCAGAACAAGGATATTGGTTGGCATCGTAATTCCATCTTTGCGAGTAGAGATACATCTCACTGCAGAAACTCCTTGAGTGAAGAAACCAGCGAGAATCTCTGACTCAGGGATGTTCTTCAAATCCCTTTCAACAATAACTACTCATGATGAATTCGATGTAGCATGAGGTGTAACCTCAATAGGTATATCTCCAATTGCTTTTGAGTGCAAGAAGAGTTCACTGTGTTGAGATGTGGGTGTTTCCACCAATATGTTACCAGATCGAAGTTTCTTTAGTGACTTTGAAGATCCAGCAAATCACTCTAGTCCCTTCTCAACGAAAAAGAGGAGACATTTGTCTGAAAGAGAATGTAGGATAAGAAAATGAGGTGCAACAGGTTTTCCAGATGATGAAGATTGTTGCTCAGAATCTTCAAGACGTGGTCGTTTACCTATGGACTGTTTTTCACTATTTTATTTAAATTTTTATTTGGAGGATTCATAATAAAAAAGGGAAATTTCGGTGCCTACTGACCCCACTCACCATGGAGCCCCACGAGGGGACGCACTACAATGTCAAACATGGACACTGCAGAAACGCCAGGGTTTCGTGAGCACGATACCCAAACACCAGAATCAGATCCAATGTCCACAACATCTGTTGAGAACATCCAACACTGGTACTTGGTTGACCCTAGCCGAAGTGGACCAGCCGATTGGCTCAAGGGGGGCCCACCTCAAAGTCGCACGTCTACAGAAATTCAAGGTCAAGGTGGGGTGTTAGGGTTGGACCCCTGAACCACCAGGATCCTCTTCTTCCCTTCACGGGTCGCCACGCACGGCAAACACGTGAGCAGATGTTTAGTTCCCAGATGAGATAAACTGAAAGAACAGAACTTCCTGGGAGGCCTCTTAGCCACGTACAGGAATCCGCACCAATGAGACTGACAAAGAAAGCAGGTACTACATTAGGTGAAAAGATTGATAAAGAAAACTGGTACTAAATGAGACAACAAGATTGACAGTAAAAATATCTGGAACTGATTATTAAGACAGTATTAAACTGTCATATAAAATATGTCACATTTATATACAAGTATACATACAGTTATTGAAAGTATGTAAAAAAATATACATATAACATTTCGTACCTTCTTTCTCGTAATCTTTTTTATTTTGGTCATCATACTTTGCTACATAACTATCAAATGATTCTTACGTTAAATAATACAAATTATTAACTTCATTTTTATAACTCAAAATAACATCATCAAATTAATGGGTTTTGTGAATATTTTCTGAAAACATCACCTGTTAACACTACAATGTTAAAATTCTTGAGATTCCTAAAGAAATTACAAGCAAAAAACAAAATATGAATATCATTTTATTCTGTGAATGTTACTCACATGTTTGTGTGTATAATATATGAATTTATTTTATTGAATATGATATACTGTGTATAAAAAGTACACAAACTGAAGCAGCAATCAATTATTTAACTAAGCTTTAGAATTGGTGATATTCAAGTACACTGATGCTCAACACAGTTATAAGTATCTTCAAAACACAAGTACATAAATGTTTTGTGTAATTTCAAACATAGATAGTACAATAAAAGCAAGGCAATATTAATGTGAAATTAGAACAAATGAATCTTAATGAAAACACGAAGAACAAAGCTGCATCAAACTACAAGCTACTTAGATTATGTAGAAGAGGGCAAGATGCAATTCAAACGTCTTCACAAGCGAGAGATGAGATCAAGGATAATAAGTGTCCTGCACAGTTAGATCAAACTATGAACAGACTGCACTGTTCTATATTCTTTATAGTAGTTACTACATCAATGATCATTACCATTTCATAGTAATGAAGTAAAGCTCCTAACTCATACAAACCTGCACTACCCCTTGGAATGATATAATATGGCCTCACTTGATGATAGCATGATAATAAACATGACAAGTAATTCTAAAAGTGTAACAGGACAATAGTTGTACCATGAAACCTTTGTCTATGATAAAAGAGTAGTACTTATTAAATACTTACATCTAAATTACAAAAGATATTGTAACTACATTTAGAAAAATATGTAACATAGAATGTTACACAGTAAAAGTAAATGCAAGAAAAATAGTATACACGTTTCTAATTAAAGAAACTACCAATATTTATCACACATCTAGAATATTTACTGCTGAACTACTACACACAAGAAAGTGTTAAAATATTTATGCACTGCCAAAATGCTCTCCGAAAGAATTTTCTGACCATGACTTCATCAGTAACTTAAAACAGTAAAATCCACTACTTGTGTGAACCTCAACAGATACAATATTCACCATGAACTGTTCTTTGTCTTACAGATGTTTGAACCATCATGATACACAAGTATAGATAAATAAACTGAAAAAAAAATGTTAATATTGATATTTATGATATTGATGAAAAACTTTATAGACTTGTAATGATTCACATTGAATCTTTCATTGATTAACACTAGTTTATTAATAACACAACTCATTAACAAGTTGTATGTAATTCTATCGTATCCTTTTCAAATTAATTAATTTAATTATGTGCCTTGTGAAATTAATTATTATTGTCAGTTGTCTTCGTTTCTATTATACTTGTTAAATATTTCTTTAAATTACAAAATACTCAGAAGTAAACTTTAAAGAAACTTCTCATCTGCTATAGTATGGTAAAAATAATTAAACACTGATTATTTATATGTTCATGATCAGTACTCCTGTAAGTAATACTTGATATGGCCTTATCTATTAACACATTAAACATGACCTTTGTGATGAAAACAGAGTTAAACATATGCAACTACTGTACTTGCTGTGTGCTTAGTCAAGAGTACTTCGTACATTATCCACTTCTGAAAGTGTTAAACCTTACACTGTACACAGCTTGTCTATTGAAGAGTGTGTGTAAGTTTGCTTTCCTTGTTACTTGTCTGTTAGAGAGATGTGTTTAATCACTTAATATATTTGTGGTTAACATATACAACTTGTTCCTGTATTTGTAATGCAAATGTATAGTTTTGCTGAATTTAAGAAAACCAATAAACCACCGAGTTATATACCACATGCTCGTGTTTTGTGAATTTGAACACAACTGTGCTTAATATGTTTCAGAAACTTACAAATGTAATATAAAAATAATTCCATATTTATTATTTGCTCACAGGTTAAATATTAATTTGTTTAACATTATTTCACAATAAAAGTAGTTATATTAAATATTTAAATGTTCAAATATCTGTTTTAAGTTTCAATGTTAGTTTATACATTACACCTTATGGATTGTTAGAAATTTATTGTTACATTAGATTACAGTTGTAACTGTTACTAGAACATCAACTGTTCTGTGGTGAAGAATATTCGTGAATTTATTCAGGATTTTTAAAACATAAGAAACATAATAAACCATTTTTAAAATAAACACATTAAAAACTTTTAACAATTCTTTAGATATCTCATAAAATTACAATGCTGGGTGTTAGGTTGACACATCCAGTGAATAATTATACAAAATGTTAAACTAATATTCAAACACATCTATTTCTTCTTTTGAAATGCACAGCTGATTCTTTTTGTTGAATTTATTATTTATAATACTGTATGTTGAAAACCACTATGTAACATTACTATTTACTATGTTGTTTTATATGCTTCTTGAAGGAGCTAATCATCAGTCAATGTTCATGCATATAAAAACAGTCAGTCTCAGGACCATATGTCAGGTTGCCTTGTTAAAAGAAATAGTTTAGCTAAAAACATTATCTAATGTATCGAGTATCACACAAATAGACAGTATTTGTCTCACTCTCTATATAAAATGTATTCATTAGGTACATATAGTTATTTGTGTAGCAGCTGTTTGAAAGAACATTTGACAATGGCATTGAAGTCATGCTCATATATGTGAATGAAAAATACAGTCAAGTCACCAATTAAAATCAGCATGATTGACAAACTTCTAGTGATGTCAGTTTATGATGTATTGGGTTGAGGAATAATCCGTGAGCGTTTTTTCAAGTTAAACAAATAAATGAAACGCTTTCGCAAAATATTTCATGTCATTTGGTAGATAATTTTTTGCTCAAATAGATGGTGTGTTTGATTTTCATATGGTCTTTAATTTTTGCTTTCATTTTCAGCTCATTAAATGGACTGTCAAGTGGACAAAATCGAGCATTTTCGACACCATCTGCTTTTCGCATTTAATTTCTTGCAATTTCGTTTAAAACAATGCATACTATATACCTAGGTATTACATGAAATAAAGTATCATAATAAATGTTTTGGGTGTAATGTGTTCATGCATGTAATGCTTGAATGAAATTATTTAAAAACGCTCACGAATTATTCCTCAACCTAATATGTCAAAAATGTAACAAAGAAGACCAATCTTATATTACATACCTTCTTCCCTCTCAAAAATAGTAAATTTCCCTTATATTGTTTCTTTCAGTAGAGAAATACAGTCCACATATTGTCTTTGATATTGCTTGTTGTCTCCGAATGACCTGAATAATGAAATTTAGTAATTGAAAATACATTAAATACAAGATCATTGTTTTAATAAAACTGTTATGAATGTTCTTATATTAAATTACGTTTTTGCAAGACAGGATTAGAGTAAATTAATTTAATAGACGGTTTTTCCTATTTCTGTTAGCCATATTTTTGTGCACTAGCAATATCAAGAATGGAGCACGTGACCGCATCCGCTAAAATGTGTGAAGCCTACGAGGTATACTTTGGCATGTCTATCTGGGATCAAGACAAACCCTTGGCATCTCATTTTACATGTGAGCACTGCAAAAAATCACCAGAAGGTAAGACGGACAATTTTTGCTTGCTAAAATAGACCTCAATGACTTGATCAGAGATTTTGGTTTAACAAAGTCGAATGCCGAGACTATATCTGGGGGATGATACGTGAAAATGATTGGTATTGCAGTCGCAAATCTCGACAAACTACTCATTTCTAACCATTTTTGTTCATTTTTGTATAAATTTAGTATAAATACATGTAAACCTTGATGCATATGCTGTTTCATTCAGATCTCATGTAAATGAAAATGTGCAAATTTGCCCGTTTTTACATAGAAGATAGGTTAATTTCTAAATTTCATTATCCAGGTCACAAAAGCAAAGTTTGAATGCAACAAAGGCCATTTTCTGTACTTTTACAACATAAGCAATTAAGAAATAACACATACTATCCAGGAACAAAATATGTGTTATTAGTGTTATAAAGTAGACAAGTTTCTATAGTAAAGAACGTTTTGGTATTTAAATCAACATTAAAAACCTAACAACGTATTTGAATTATACAATTGATTGTAGTTACTTATTCATGTATCTCAGAACAGCTTTGTAAAAATGTTAATACCCATACCAGCCGTCCTAAGATACATTTTTTATTTCAAGTGGGTTTCTTTTCGCATAATTATTAATCTGCGTCAATTTTAAAAATTAATTAGGTATGGTTAAACAAAAACAATACAAAGATGAATCAATATACAAAACTATGTAATATTTAATGTGAAATACATAAACTAAGAAACATATGAGGAAGAACTATCAAAGATATATAGAGACAAGTTTGAGTGTTTTTAACAGTGGAATTGTTTGATTTTATTAATAAAGTTTTTTTCCGATTTTCTTTTCAATTTGTATCAGGATCGAGTTTTAGTCCTGTAATGTTCTGTTCAGAAAAACTGTATTTATTTTTAGTCATGTTTTCATGGAATTGGGAAGGTGTTTATTGTTTCTTGTTCTTTCGGCCCGTCTTTCAAGTTACGTTCTGTTTCACTTATGTAAAAGGGTGAGCAACTATTACAATGTATTTTTGTAATGTTTTATGTTTTATCAACGTTTAATTTCTATTTCACGAATGAAAAACGAATCTAGGTGTTATATTCAGGTTATATATATATATATATCAGTCTTTTCAAAATCGATGATAGGAGTACACCAACATTTTCTAGACGCAAGTAATTTGTTTTTCTTTATTTTAGAAAAAATGTAACTTTGTTAAACACCCTTTGTCTGTGTGTTTTAATGTATTTAGAGTTTCTATAACTACTTTAATAGTAAACTGGTTAACGTCAGTGAAACATTACTTCAGTGCATAACTTCTTTATCGATGTTTTCTGTTTTGTACATAGTGTATTCTGAGTTTAGAGTTCCTTTTAGTGTGTTTAGTTTCTGGTGGATAACATGATTAGAAAATCAGTTTATTTAATTTTCGTTGTATGTGTTTTCTATGAATTTTAGTGGTGAAACCTTGGGAGGGAGTTCGTGTGATGCTATTGTTTGAAAAATTAATCGTATCGTTGTTTTCGTTTCCCTCTGTGAAATGTTTCAATTTCTGTAGATTGTTTGTTTGTTAGAGAAATTTATCTTGACAAGTTAAATCACACAAAACTTCACCTGTATATCTGAACAAAACTGCAGGTTTCTATTTGGAAGTGACTGATTCCTGTTATTTTATGTGATACAAGAAAATAACGGTCGAAGTGACGAATAATCAAAGACCGTTGGCTTATAATTACATGCTACTACAGAACTGAAGGCAACAGTGTTCTGACCCTGGGTTAAACCTGTTAACTCTTCAAAAGGTATTGGTCACAAAAAGTATATTTCGATGCGATCTTGTAGTATTAAGTTTTCATGAAATCATTCAGTGACTATTAATACTCTACGAATGTACTTAAATACAAACACGAACACTTTAACTTTCCCTACCAAACTATATAAATAGGAATACCTAATACCCCGTGTATGCTGTAAAGAGCACATGTCTACAGCTTTCCTCTTGCCAATACTTGTAATCCGATGGTTGTTTTGTCCGTTTGGTGTAGTGATCTCTTCCAAGTTATTTTGTAGTAATGTGTATATTACTGTTTTAATAGAACAATTAAACCTTTATTTACATCAAAGTCTTTACCATGATTTCTACTCTACTGTTGATTACATGTAAAGAATATAGCCTGAGAAACTTGAGATTCCTTTTGTACATCAACCACTTCTATTATTAACAGTGTCAGTTTCACTTACATTATAAGTGTCCTAATGACCTTCGATGACCACAACATTGATTTTTACACGTTTGGTATTTGTCCATTTTCTTCTGGGAGCCCACTACTGAGAGAAATAGTAAGATTGTTTGTCCATAGACGCAGCTTGATATGATGAGTGAAACCATTCACGTTATTAAATAATCGACATGAGACTGACATGAAGACACCTCCTTCTAGATGCTTCAGATATGTTAAGGAAAAATAGATAAGACAAGAAAACAACAAGTCTTTTTCTTTAATAGGATTATTTAAACTTATAAAAGACGCGGGACTCCACGACGTACATTTTAATCTGAGTTTGTCATGGCTTTCAACAAGATAAAGTGATTAGACAATTTTAAAATAAAATATAACAAATAGGAAGAACTATAAACATGTTTATTTGGTTATAAACCGACAGATGAATATCACTCTGTACCATTTGTAACTTCAGTGTTAACTTTATACCGTAACTGAAGAACACAAAGAACATACAATTGGAATTAGGAAGACAAAACTAAAATGTATTATATACCAGATTGTTTTCATATAGCAGTTGAGATGTTTATTTTATTATATTTCTTTTCAGAAGTTCTAGATCTGGCTAATAAATAGTAAGTTTCTAAACATTTGAACACAGTGATTAGTTAATGGAAATACATTGCTTTGTGTTTGTTTCTCTGATGAAAGATAAGCCTTATTAATATTTAATTCTGAGTTTATTACACTGATATAACAGACAGAATATTTAATTAGATAGAAAAGTTAGTTTAAACATAACACGTTTTATTACCACAGTTATACAGTCTCACCGAAGAAGATCGAAACGTTGTTCACTCCTCCATGTAAAATATTTTCTCAACTCAAACGAGCGTTTTTATATATATATATTTTACATCTATTAGTGTTAGACCTATACTGTTTGTTTGTATTTGAAATTTCGCGCACAGCTACACAAAGACAATTTGAGCCAGCCGTTCCTAATTTAGTAGTTTACTACTAGAGGGGAGGCAGATAGCCATTAACACTCACCGCCAACTCTTGGGATACTAATTTACTAACGAATACTGACATTGACTCACATTATAACACCCCCACGGCTGAAAGAGCGAGCGTGTTTGGGGTGACAGAGATTCGAGCCAATCTACACAACGCTTGTATTCTAACGTTACGTTACATCTTTATTTCTATTTCATAGACCAAATTATAGTAAAGTTTATAATATAGGATTCTATCCAAATATTCAAATTTTTTATGAAACAAGCACCACCTAAATGCTGCTAAATATACTTACAATTTCTGAGACAATATACAATATAAAGACAGCAATGCTTGCAGAAGACACCCTTTGCATGTTGACTGTAGAGTAGCCATCTCCACTGTGAAAGCCAACGATGTAGAGTGTTTGCATGATTTTTAACACAAAATTAATATAACGAGGAGTCGACTTACCTGTTTACCAATGCTGACATCATCAAAAATGTAATTTCCAATGTCCCAGACTGGACCGGTGGTGGTAGTGGCAGCACTGGTAAATGACTCTGACAATTTAGTTGACAATTGTGATTCAACCTGATTAGCTGCAGCAGATTGATCAGGTTCAGCCTCATGAATGGGTTTAAAGAACCCATGCAGTGTATTTTGTTTTTCAGCCTTCACACAGTGAATGATTGTTTATCGCAACTTCTGTTTGTCAACGTCACATTCTTTTTGTCAACGTCGCATTCACTGTACCATTGGCGCCATCTATAGTGAATGATACACTATAGACGGCGCCAATGATACTAGGTGCTGCCAGTTTGCCACGGTGCCACCCACTGTTTATTTGTGAAGTTAATTCTTGAAATACAGGGAATCTGAACACACACTGTTCATGATATTTGAATACAGATTATAGACACTATACATATATTTTACACTCTCCTGAGTAACTCTAAGCAGAACGATATGGTACTGTGGACAAAAAAGTGTAGCTTTTCTTTCTGAGATAGGTGACAAATGTGTACAGACGTTGAGTGTTTTACTGATTTGATAAGTATCAGAACACATGGGTATTGAAAGAACACGCTATACAAAGGATATTATAGAAATTAAGGAATAGATACAAGGTTCCATTGATTCTGTTATACTCAGTGACAGGTATGAAAGTGTGTGTGAGTCAAGGGTACAAGGATTTCCATTATGGCTATGACCCCCAGAAAAGAAAGTACTTACAGATTAGAAGAGCATCAACCTAAAAGAAAAGAAACAAAATACGGAACGATTGAGAAATGTGTTGAAAATTACTCTCAGGTGAAATGGATATGAAAAGTAATGTGAAATTTAAGATTCGTGTTCAACTGGAGTGAATTTTGAAATCACAGTTACTTAATAACTGTACAAAATAAAAAGTAATAAACAGCATGATAAAAGCGGGAAAGAAAGTTTTGACTCATCATAAAACTATTGTGTCAAATATAGAGATAAAGATAAAAACCCACATTCTATTATCTCCTGCTGGTTAGTTCACGAGTCGTCTAGTTTTGGAAAGTTAACATTTTCGTACATGAAAATGTGTTTCCATTAGATACTTACCATTTCACGCAGAGGTTATATCTTCTGTAAATATCTGCATGATACTTGTTCTTAGGCAACTACAATCTAATCTCACGTGATTCTTATTAATGGATAACGATGTTATCGTGGAGTAAAAGCTCTCTGTCATTAAGAGGGCGACATCAACTCCCTCTTTACTAGCTCCTTCGATACTACTCCACTCATGAAATTCCATTATTGACAAGGAAATATGTTGTAATTACCCAAAATAACACATATGCATTAGAAAACTTACGGGTCAAGCATCTCTTTGATTGGCAGAACATGATACAGATGGTCGCTTTTCAGTTTCATCGCTTCCAATACATGAGAATCAATACAGCAAATCCATTGGATATATGCTCAATAATGACGGTGGAGTGTTTTGAAACAGAGTTAAAGACCTGATACTTGCTTTATGATTGATGTAAAAGATCACCATGAAATTGTCACAAAGAATCGTAATGAAACAATCCACAAGCAGTGGTAAGGTATACAAGCAAGTTCAATGAACAGAACAGAGGTCGGGCACACTGATGCGGAAGAATTGTTTATGCTGGTACATATGTCTGAGATGAGATTGTTGTTCAGTGATGTATCGCGACCAGTAAAAATAAACATTTCTGAAGAGGTGTAGGTCCGGTACGATCCAATGTAAGGGAACCACAATAGTGGTTTTCACAGAGACACAATTATAGACATTACAGACACAGAAAACTCAGATGTTTTCAGTTACCTAGGGTTAAGTGCCTCATACTGAAGGCATAAAAAGTTTAGATGTCTTGTACAGATGTCAGACTCGTTAGTTTTCGTAATGTAGTCGAAGGTAAACAATTGGTACAACAGCTGCTAAACTGGACTCAGATGTGTTTTGTATAATCATCTTTGCTTGCTCAGCAGTAATTTACGTGTGCTGACGATTGATATCGTACTTAACCTAAAGAGAATCGACTTGTTTCTTAGGTTGTATGATAACGTTTACCACATCTATTAGTGATCTTGAGAAAACCCATTTGTAGAGAAAAATATATATGTAAAAACGGCTCCTTTGGGTTGAGCCGTTTTTACATATACGAGGTCTGTTCAAAAAATACGCGGACTGTTTGAATTGCACGGCTTCAGTTAGTTTCAGGGGAATCCGCTTGGAGTCGCTAGGTTCGCACAGATCAGCTGTTTACGACGTCATTTCCCGATTGCAGATATCTTCATTTGTGTATTAGCTACGCGGTTTTAAGTGAAGTGCGATTTTTTCGTTTGGCGGATTTCAGAATGAATGACCTAAAGGAGCAACGACTTGCTGTGAAATTTTGTGTTAAACTTGGAAAATCTGCGACTGAAACTTTTGCTATGCTTAACACGGCTTACGGTGATGTTGCTATGAATCGTACGGCATGTTTCAAGTGGCATGAACGTTTTAAGGATGGTCGACAGTCCATTGAAGATTATGAGCGTCCTGGACGTCCTTCCACGTCAACTGACGACCCACACGTCGACAAAATCAACACCCTGGGAGCTTGCTGAAGAGTGTGGGATATCAGTTGAATCTTGTTACGAGATTTTGACCGAAAAATTGAAGATGCACCGCGTTGCTGCGAAATTTGTGCCCATTCAGCCCTCAGAACTCGAGAGTTTTTGGCCAAACACTCGATCACTGTTCTTCTCCACCCCCCTACTCACCTGACCTTGCTCCTTGCGATTTTTTCTTGTTCCCCAAACTCAAAAGACCCTTGAAAGGAAGAAGATTTGAGACGATTCCCGAGATTAAGGCAAATGCGACGAAGGAGCTGGAGGACATTACAAAAGAAGCGTACCAGGACTGTTTCAACAAGTGGAAACACCGTTGGGATAAGTGTGTGCTTTGGGAAGGAGAGTACTTTGATGGGGGCCCAGACCTGTAACTTCTGAATAAAGTACATTTTGTTTTATGACGTCAGTCCGCGTATCTTTTGAACAGCCCTCGTATATTTTACATCTATTAGTGTTAAACCTATACTGTTTGTTTGTATTTGAAATTTCGCGTACAGCTACACAAAGACAATCTGAGCTATCCGGTTCTAATTTAGTAGTTTAAGACTGGAGGGAAGGCAGCTAGCCATCATCACCCACCGCTAGTGTCTTGGGACACTATTTCACTAACAAATACTGAGATTGACTCACATTATAACGCCCCCACGGCTGAAAGAGCGAGCATGTTTGATGTGACAGGAATTCGAACCAATGATACTCAGATTACAAGTCCAGTACCCCAACAACTTTGCTGAAGCGGGACATTGGACCGGGAATCTCGAAATAATTGTTTATCTACACAACGCTTGTATTCTAACGTTACGTTACATCTTTATTTCTATTTCATATACCATATTATAGTAAAGTTTATAATATAGGAATCTATCCAAATATTCTAATTTCTTTTGAAACAAGCACCACCTAAAAGCTGATAAATATACTTACAGTTTCTGAGATAAGATAATGTGTTGATGATACATGTGCAATGAATATGTTAATATGACTCAACACTTCCAAATTATAACAAAAGTTATATTATCATGGTAATGAACTACTGATCCTGTTTGACAATACAATGGTAAATAAATAGTACTAACATTGTTATTAAAGTACCAGTAGTTCATACATTAACAAGAGTTCGTGAAGTAATGCTATATTTCACATACTAGCCTATATATATATACTAGGGTGCGTCAAAAAACAAAAAGTTGTGACACTCAGTCGCTCGCTTATAATTTGATTCCATTCAATAAAAAAAATATGCTAGCGTAAAAATCAATCCAATACATTAATATTTAGGGGTTGCGCAATGCGCACAAAATAACAACGCGCTTTCGGAACCAAACGAAAAGTTGGCATTAGTGAAAGGCTAGCTTCGGCTTTAGACAGAACTCAGATCAGTGACCGAAAAGCCGCGCAAATTTTGCTTCCTTTTGCAGCTCATATTGGACATAATATCGAGGATCTTGCCATTAGCCCAAGTTCCATAAGGAGGAAACAAATTACTAACCGTACTCTTCTAGCAGCTGAATTGAAGGAAAGTTTTTCTCCAAACGTTCCTTTGACATTACATTGGGATGGTAAGCTGATGCCTGACTTGGTTGGCAGAGAGAAGATCGAACGTTTGGCAATTTTAGTTTCAGGTGAAGGTGTAGAGAATATTCTTTCAGTGCCCAAGAGTGATAGTGGGGATGCAAATTCAGTAGCTTCTGAGATCGGATCAGTTTTAGTAGAATGGAATGTAAAAGACAGAATTAAATCGCTTTGCTTTGACACCACGGCGACCAATACAGGATCCAAATCTGGCGTCTGTCTGAGGATTGAAATGTTACTTGAACGTGAGCTCTATCACCTTGCCTGTAGACATCACATTTTGGAGATTCTTCTGAGCGCTGTATTCTCTACTCTCATGATAGAGACATCAAAAAGTCCAGATATTACTTTGTTTTTAAACTTTAGAGATTGCTGGCCTAAAATTAATAAAACTAAGTACATAACAGCAGTAGAAGCAATGCCACTCCGAATACAGCCTTGGAAGGATGATATTATTCAATTTTGTCAGAATCTCCTTCAATCGCATCAACCACGGGACGATTATAAAGAGCTCTTGGAATTAGCTGTCATTTTTCTTGGATCGCTTCCACAGAGACGTTCTTCAGTTTCTTTTCGTACTTCTGATGCTGTACATCGTGCACAATGGATGGCTCGAGTAATATATTCTCTAAAAATTTGGATGTTCCAAGAGAAGTTTGGTAGACTGCAACCACGGCCTGCTTCATCTCGTGTTTCATTTGACGCACATTTCTGCAGCAAACTTGGCGATTTGTGTGTCTTTATAACTAAACATTACTTGCTCTCATGGTTTACAGCTAAGGATGCTTCCGTGGCAGCTCGAAGGGACCTTACACCACTCAAGGAACTTGCATTGCATGAAAATCATATGATTAAGGAAGTTGGTATAAAGGCAATGAATCGGTATTTATGGTATTTATCTGAGGTTGCAGTTGGGCTTGCGCTCTTTGATGACGGTGTAACGAATAGCGACAAACTCAAGATGGTCTCAAATATGAATGCCGTGAAAGGATCTCCTAGGCCAACTCCACGTTTAACAGTTGATGCTGCAAGCAATGCTGTTTCCAGAAAACTTCCAGATTTTTTTATCTCGGCAACAAAGAAAATTTTCTACCATCTGGATATTAGTAGCGCATTTTTATCATTACCACCGAAAGAGTGGAGCGCCTCCGAAGAGTACAAACAAGGAAAGGACAGAGTAAAGAAACTTTTTGTGACAAATGACGCAGCTGAAAGAGGAGTAGCTTTAATTCAACAGTTTACATCAAAGGGCCGCACCAAGAACGAAGATCAATTTCAGTATATGATTCAGGTGGCAGAAGAACATCGGCGAACATAATGCGAAGGGGGCAGGCAAGATAAAACTTCAATGAAATAAATTTTTCTTTCAAGTTTTTATGTTTTTGCTAATTGTATAATCAATAAATATTAAATAATTTCTTTAAATAATTTAATTACCATTAACAATGTAATGTAGGGTAAATTTAAGGAAAATAGTGAACTTTGCGAGGGATGCGCGACCCCTAAATACTTCGCGATTGAAATGAAACTTTGTCTATGTTCTTTTCTCATGCAGTGGCACAACTGAGCAACTGAGCAAAAAAATTGGGACATTTTAATTTTTATTTTTTATCCGCTGACGCACCCTAATATATACATATAATCATAACTGTGGGCTGGGACAGAGTATTGTTTTAAATGGGGTTGGTTGGGTTTGTATCAAAATATCATTCCTGTTCTTGTATTTTTTATGGTTCTAATATTACTATTCGTGATATTCTCCGGTAAGACAGTGGTACACATCTAAAATCAGTGGTTCATCATTGTCTCAAAACAGTCATATTGGCTCTAATTTAAACACTAAACAGTAGATGGAGATTCCCTTATAGTTGTATTACTTTTGAAGTTGTTATATGTTTATTGATTCCGAAATAATCTTTTACCAATGAATAATTTTTAATGATTTTTTGTTGTAAATTTACCATACTTAGCAAGGTATAACGAGAAACTTTCAAATTTACTACCATAAATACATCATGAGTTTTTCACACATTCTTTGTTTACTGAATTTCTTCCAAAGCTGTCTCTTTCAGTTGTCCCTAATTCTTGAATAGATAGCCTAAAGGGAAGACAACTAAGCAACATTCACCAACCGCCATTTCTTGGATTGCTCTTATCTCATGAAAAGTGGGATTGGCCGTCATATTATACAACGCTATCACAGAAGAAATGATAAATGTGTTTGACGATGGGTTTCGATCCAGTGATCTACAGATTACGAAAGAAGCACCTTAATCACTAGGTTATGCCAGGCTTCAAAACAAAAAAAACATTTTCAGTAAAATACGCGGAGTTTCTATTAAAAGAAAAAAATTTAGCTGAGCATTTTATGTCTTAAAATTTGATTGATAAATAAAGGGAAGCAAACAGAGACTTGGATAAGCACAATAAATATTACTATATATTACAATCAAGCCATACGATTAAACTGATTAGTCCTACAAGGGTCCGGCATGGCTGGTGGTTAAGGTACTCGACTAGCTAACTAAGGATCGCGGGTTCGAACCCCCATCACACCAAACATGCTCGCCCTTTCAGCCGTGAGAGCGTTATAATATGACAGTCACTCTCACTATTGTTTAGTAAAAGAGTAGCCAAAGAGTGGCGGTGGGTGGTGAAGACTAACTGCTTTTTCTCTAGTCTTACACTGCTAAGTTAGGGAACGGCTAGCGCATATAGCCCTCGAATAGCTCTGCGCAATATTCAAAACAAACAAACTGGTCCTAATAAAGAAAATGAAAAATATTATATTAAATTTTGTGTTTTGCTTATTGTAGAATCTCTAAGAAATAACTAGAAAAATATATCTCTAAAATCAAACTTTGGGTGGTTAGCTTGAGTGCTTGATGCGAGCGCCGCAGACGCAAAGCCATGCTCGAGGGGTCCGGGTACCACCCCCGGGAAATCTTTTAATAAAAACATAAAAGAAAAGCCTCAATTATGCATTCTGAGACCACCTTTTTGGCAAATTTCAGAATGGCACACTGAGGTGTTTGTTAAATGTTTTTAATCATAAATAAATATATAGGCCTATATATATAATATATAACTTGTAGTTATCAGGCTCAGCAAAGTAGGCCTACAGTCCTGTCATCAACGTATAAAATATAGAGTCACTTAGGAGAGTGTAAAATATATGTATAGTGTCTATAATCTGTATTCAAATATCATGGACAGTGAATGTTCAGATTCCCTGGATTTCAAGAATTAATTTCACAAATAAACAATGGGTGGCACCGTGGCAGGCTGGCAGCACCATGGCATTACCCTAGTACCATTGGCGCCATCTATAATGTATCATTCACTATAGACGGCGCCAATGGAACTGTTAATGTGACGTTGACAAACAGAAGTTGCGATAAACAATCATTCACTGTGTGAAGGCTGAAAAACAAAATACACTGCATGGGCTCTTTAAGCCCATTCATGAGGCTGAACCTGATCAATCTGCTGCAGCTAATCAGGTTGAATCAGAATTGTCAACTACATTGTCAGAGTCATTTACCAGTGCTGCCACTACCACCGCCGATCCAGTCTGGGACATTGGAAATTACATTTTTGATGATGTCAGCATTTGTAAACAGGTAAGTCGACTCCTCGTTATATTAATTTTGTGTTAAAAATCATGCAAACACTCTACATCGTTGGCTTTCACAGTGGAGATGGCTACTCTACAGTCAACATGCAAAGGGTGTCTTCTGCAAACATTACTGTCTTTTTGCTCCTGATAGTGCTGGTGTTGGTAGTCAGAAATTGGGACAACTAGTGGAATTTCTATACACAAACTGGAAGAAGGCTGTTCAAGACTTCAAGGCATATCACTTGAAACAGTACTACCAAGACAGCAAAGATAAAGCTTACAATTTTCTACAGGTCGTAAACACAAGTTCATCTGTGCACTTGCAGCTTGATGCAATTTACAAGCAAGAAATTGAACAGAACCGGCAATATTTAATGCCTATTATTGATACTGTATTGCTGTGTGGGAGACAGGGTTTAGCTTTGAGGGAAAATATGATTTTGTTCCAATGTTTGTTGGTGAAACTGATGAGGAGCCCATCAATAATGATGGGAATTTTCGGACAATTTTGCGCTTCAGGTCAAAGGGTGATGTTAAGATTTCAGCAAGCCTTAAGAGTACAAATAGGAATGCTACGTATTTGAGTCCTCAAATTGAAAATTAAATCATCGATGCCTGTAATACTCATGTTCTTGATGCTTTGGTCAATAGGGTTAATGCTGCAAAGTGTTTCTCAATATTAGCTGATGAAACAACAGATATTTCAGGCATCGAACAGCTATCGCTGTGTGTTAGATATTTGCATGCCAATGACAACTCTGTTGCAATGAGACAAGACTTTTTGTAATTTATACCTGTTTATGATGTGACAGGCAGAAACGTGGCTGATGTTATCATAACCAATCTGAGAAAATATGGTATTGACATGGCTTACTTGCGAGAACAAGGGTACAACGGTGTTACCTCTATGAGTGGGAAATTCAATGGTGTCCAGAGACACATAACTGATAAATTCCCACTTGCACCCTATGTACACTGCAGTGCCCCATTCCCTAAACTTGGCAATTTTTGATGCTTGTAAAGAAGTTCATGTGCGAAATTGCATGGAAGTAATTTCTAGCATTGAAACCTTTTTCAATACACCCAAACAAAAGCATGTTTTGGCTCTTTCGGTGGAGAATAAAGCACCTGAATAAAAAAAAAGTTTGAAAGGTCTCTGCCCCACCAGGTGGGTTGGGAGGCATGACTCAGTCATTGTCTTTCTAGAATTAATCCATGCAGTTGCAGATGCCCTTGAGACCATATCAGGTTGGCAAGACAGATTCTGCCATGCAAGCTAATCAACTGTTGTGTTCTATAACACAGCCAGAATTCATCATCACTTTACTTACCATTGCTAAATTGTTTTCCTTTAGTTTACCTCTGTGCAACTTACTGCAGCAACAGAACATTGATTTAGGTGCTGCGATGCATCACGAAGAAATAATGAAATATTTAATCCGTACACTCAGGAATAATACTGTGAATGAATTTAACAACATTTTCTGTGAGACTCTGAGCTTCAAATTGACATCATAATGCCAAAGTAGGCTAAAAACAGATGTACTGTGCTAACCCACAAACCACTAGCCCTGAGGAGTACATTCGTATTGTTGTAATTGTATCATTTGTTGATCACTTTCTTTCACAAATATGTGACCGTGTGCCCAGTCAAAAAACTCTCCTCACAAACGTCATGTGTCTATTACCATCAGGACCTACGACAGAACGGTCAGAACCTACAGCATAACAATGTGGCCAAATGATACAGTTGGTCAATATATACAAGGCTGATGACATTGACAGCACTCCACTAGCTACAGTCGGTGAACTTATGGTTTGGTGCAAATCACTTGCGAACAACAGACCAAAAAATGTCATAGATGTATATGCAATGTGCAATGCAGAAATGTTCCCATTTATTTCTAGACTGTTGAAAATATTTGCCACGCTGCCTGTGTCAACGAGCTCAGTGGAGCATTTGTTTTCAACTCTCAGAAGACTCAAAACGTATTTGAGAAATACCACCATTGAAGATCGATTGAATGGCTTGACCTCATTACACATTCACCGTGATATTAAAGTTGAACCAAAGTGTGTTGTAGATGTCCTGGTAAGAACGAACAGGCGTTTTAGCCTTTCATAGATATTAGATTGTATTTCTATGATTCTGACAAAACTTGCTGTATTAAAAGAGTGTTCGATCAGAAACTTGCATTTGATCATTTGTTGTGTGTGGAATTATCTGCAATGCAATCACAGATCTTTATGAAACTTCACAGGTGGCAACTGAACTTGTCTAAAAAGTTTGGGTTCATTGGGGGTGTTTTAACTCCCCCCCCTGGTTACGTCTCTGATTCATGGTGAGCAAACTACAGACATCTCTTTCTGTAACACTATGCTTAACAACAAACAATGACAGGTGAGATAGATACATAACAAAAGTAGACTTTCTTCCGAGAACATGAAAATTAGTGTTTTAGTTTTCCAAAGTTGTGTTAATCCCTAGTGGAACAGCGGCATGTCAGTGGACGAACAACGCTAAAAACCGGGTATCAGTACTGGTGGTGGGCAGAACCCAAATATCCCATTCTCTATTATTTACTACAAATAAAAGCTGTATTGATTTTAAAACTTTAGGAAATTAAATTGCCAGATACTGAAAGCATAGAAAAATGGACGGGTATAAACCTTATTTATAAAATTTGAGATACAGTAATTGTAGATACCTACAGTTATTGTGTAGTTGGCATATACGTTCTTCTCTACTTCCGCTGATAACTTATGGATGTTGACATCTTTTGTATTAAACGTTAAGGACAATTAATGAGACTGTAAAACTGTGGTAATAAAACGTGTTATGTTTAAACTAACTTTTCTATCTAATTAAATATTCTGTCTGTTATATCAGTGTAATAAACTCAGAAGAAAATATTAATAAGGCTTATCTTTCATCAGAGAAACAAACACAAAGCAATGTATTTCCATTAACTAATCACTGTGTTCAAATGTTTAGAAACTTACTATTTATTAGCCAGATCTAGAACTTCTGAAAAGAAATATAATAAAATAAACATCTCAACTGCTATATGAAAACAATCTGGTATATAATACATTTTAGTTTTGTCTTCCTAATTCCAATTGTATGTTCTTTGTGTTCTTCAGTTACGGTATAAAGTTAACACTGTAGTTACAAATGGTACAGAGTGATATTCATCTGTCGGTTTATAACCAAATAAACATGTTTACAGTTCTTCCTATTTGTTATATTTTATTTTAAAATTGTCTAATCACTTTATCTTGTTGAAAGCCATGGCCAACTCAGATTAAAATGTACGTCGTGGAGTCCCGCGTCTTTTATAAGTTTAAATAATCCTATTAAAGAAAAAGACTTGTTTTCTTGTCTTATCTATTTTTCCTTAACATGTCTGAAGCATCTAGAAGGAGGTGTCTTCATGTCAGTTCCATGTCGATTATTTAATAATGTGAATGGTTTCACTCATCATATCAAGTTGCGTCTATGGACAGACAATCTTACTATTTCCATCAGTAGTGGGCTCCCAGAAGAAAATGGACAAATACCAAACGTGTAAAAATCAATGTTGTGGTCATCGAAAGCCATTAGGACACTTATAATGTAAGTGAAACTTACATCGTCAGGTTCACCGAAGAAGGTCGAAACGTTGTTCGCTCTTCTATGTAAAATATTTTCTCAACCCAAACGAGCCGTTTTTACATATAAATACTATTAGATTATTACTAACTACAGTGTACCCTGATGTTGCATACAAATAAATTAGACATCACAGAGACTGGGTAATTTTTACGGAACCTTAAATACGTGGTAAACGTTTTAAACACAATTAAGTGTTATTTACAATAAGAGTATTTGCTAGTTTGTCAGATTATGTTTATCTACCTTTAATATTTACTTAGAAATGTTACTGTAAAAGTATAGCCTTAAAGACACGATGCCTCACACTTGTTCAATGGAAGGTTTCATGGAATTATAATCCTAAAACCTGTGTTTTGATACCTGTGGTGGGCACAGCACAAATAGCCCATTGTGTTGCTTTATGTTTATCAACAATAACAAAAAACACAAAGACTGAATGAGTTAAACTTTTATTTTGTTTATAAAATATTGTTTAATATTGATGAATGTTTTAGACTTCCATTTATTGCTTCATAAATTTAATAATCAGTTGAGATTAGTGGTTCTATTTTGTTCCTTTAGAGTAAATACACGCACGTCGCTGCACCTTCAGTAATGTTTATGTCAATAGTAGCAAACATTACAGTCTTCTTAAAACCTGAAACATTTAAGAGACAACTTCCTAATACAAACTGAACATAGATAACCAAGAGAAGTAAGTGAACTTCTAATACAAATTTGTAAGTGAACCATAAGAGTGACAGTGATGTAGAATTAAAAAATAATTATTGTCAAGATCACTTTTTACTTCCAATATCCAGTTCTAGAACATTCGTGATAAATTTATTCCACCTGATTTAGCGGTGGTGACATTGAAAGCTCATAACACTAAACTGAAAGGCTCAATCTTTATGGTAAACACAACCCACATGGCCAGTTTTACAGAAAACTTAAGAAAATTAAATTAAAAACAAATAATTATAAATTAATTATATAGATTAGAGTGACAACAGTTTTTACAATAGCAAAGATCTGATTTTTATAATTACATTATTTCGACTAATACCATCGATGCTATGGGTCGAAACGTTGTAATTATTAAAATAAGAACTTACCCATTGAAGAATTGGTTGTTGTGGTAGTTGATAATCAATTGTTAAGTTCAATAGATTTAAATTTAAAAACACAGTTATAAAGTTTATATTTTAATTTATATACTTCAACAAAAATGTTGAACTGTTTGTTAAAATTGTTTTATTATCAAGACACAGTTTTTGGTGTTTTAGTTTAATAAATCTTTCAACGTACTCAGATAAAATGTTTCCAGGAAATGTTTTATTGTGATAAGGAGAATGCTTCTGTCACGTGATTTGGCATTCTTTCTTGATTGGTTGAATATAAGAACTCAAAAATCTGTTACCAGTTGTCAGAAACAAGAAACTTTATAACCAACGTTGGAAAAATATTTTACCAGAAAGAAAAAGGTTCCAAAATTTTAATTTCGACAAGAGACTCAGTGTATTCTATGTTAAAGCCACAACTAATATGTTTTATTCCCTTGTAGTGGATCAGCTTAAGACTTTGTTTCCACGATAACATGTATTATTTGGTATAATATAGATTTTTCTTGGGAGACTAATTATGAAATAGTTCGTTATTATTGGTCTTTTACTCTCCGACTTCCAATGGAAGGAGTTACAAAGTGTTATGAAAATTACCCAAACACGATGGATAGAGTTTTGAGAGACTAACCAAATCTAGTATCAGTGTTTCTTCTCTCCATCCCCTCTCCCCCAGATCCTTTGTAATCAAGTTTGAAACTATGTTTATATTTTTACTCAGAAGCTATTGAAACGAAACATACCTTACGTGCGCAGATACGAATTCCACGGCTTGATACCCAAATGGTTTAGTTTTTTTGTATGCTAACCCTACTTATGGTTAAATATAAAATAATTAGATATTATAGGGAAGCTTAAATGACACATTAGGGTCTCTGTGAACCATGAAGGATCCTAAACTTCACAGATATTTTGGTGTAGTTACATCTAACATAGGTGTGGGTTTACTTTATAAATGAATAATAAATTTCTTAAGCTTTAAAGAAGGTGTTTAGTTATTGTACAATTATATGAGAATACAAAGTATCTTTAAAAGAAGTTGTGACTGTATTATTCAGTCACAGAAAGATGCTAGTTCTTTCAAAAAAGCCTTGGCTTATTATTATTTAGTTAAAGACAGATTCAAACTGTTTTCACAAAAGATGTGACTTTTTAATTATGGAAATATTGAAAATGTTTAGTGTATTTAAGAGCAAATCTAATATGCACGGATGTTAACTTCCGAACCTTCTATTTGAATGGTATAGCGCTATCTATCGTGTATTTGAATTATAACCAGGAAATGTGTTTGAAAATGTGCTTAAAAGCTATTATAGTGTCATATCATTTCTGTTTAGTTTTTTAATAAATCTCAATTTTGTATTCAGATCTTTTCTTACAGATTGGTCAAATATCAAACAGAAGGTCCAGTTGAAGAGACTGAGCTTCAACAAATAGTAGCAGTGTGAAAATAGATGAATAACATCTATATTAACTTGTGTTTAACAGTATATTAAAACTGTTTTATTGACTTATATTTTAATAGAAAATAGTCTACTGTGACGTTTAAAATATTTATTTAGCAGGTACTTAGAGGAAAAAGAAATTATGTTAATAAGTTAAAAATATATATTGTATACCGGACCACAGATCCGAGGTTCCATGATTCGAGCCCCACTGACTGTGCATACTTCTACTTCACTTACTTCAATTTAATGGGAAAAAATTGTACCACGTATTTATGTAGCGATAGGTGCGTTACAAAAGTGACTGTCAAATAACATTATTGAGTTAGAGAAGCTCATAGAGTGGTGTAGACTGGCTTTTATTCCCCCTTCATTCTATCATTTCGAAATTAGGAACGGCAAGAAAACACAGCCCCTGAGCAGCTTTAGGGGAAATTCAATTAGGAACAAACTGAGAAAAATATCATTTTAAACTATATGAATAGTAAACGATTGTTCCAACAGACAAATAAAAACTGTAAAAAGAAACATCGTTGTTTGTATAAAAAGAAATCTTAATGTATTGATAAACAGCTTTTCTTTTGTTCTGATTGACGTCATTTGTTTCTTTCTCTCTATCCTGCAACAGAACGCTACAGAATCAGCTGTCTTCACTTTGTTAACTTCTTGGAACGAATTCCGGATTTCAGCACTACAATTCTGTAATACTGACACTGTCTATGGACATTTCTCTTTTCGTTACAGTGATTTTAATTTTGTTTTAATTTGTTTGGTGTCTCGTGAATTTATTTGCTGAGTTTCAACAAAGTTCTAGTAAAGGAAGCGTATTTCATTATATATACCAAATACTTTATGTAACGATAGAGATGTAACTGTACTACATATCAAATAGTCTATGTAACGATATAGATGTAACTGTACTACATATCATATAGTTTATGTAACGATATAGATTTAACTGTACTACATACCAAATAGTTTAGGTAATAAAATAGATGAAATTCGAGAAGCAATCATTTTGTAAAAAAACACCAGACACACTTGCATATAGCTGATCGAGACAAAAGTAATGTCTTTCAAATATGTCATACGAAATTTAACACATGTTATAAACATGACTGTAAACTCGCTTATCCATTAACAAAGTACAACGTTTCTAAACTTGTAAATAATTTTTTCGGGGGGGAATTGGAGAGTTTTTATACTTCTATATGTTTATATGTACATTTCTGTTAACGTAAAAAAATATTCGATTTTCATCTTTCCTGTTTCGTACCAATTCCCAAACAGTTTTCAAAGCTTCAAACTAATATTCCACACTGTCGTACGATGTTAGTTATTTCTTTCAATATTCAAGTGAATTCCTGACACTAGATGTATATCATTTAGTGTAAACAACAGACGAAACAAGAAATTATGACTGAACTTTCTAGTTGATTTCATTAGTTTAAATATTGCATAAACAACTTTTTTGTAATTTTGATCTTTGACTCTGAAATTACTGACTTGTTTGCGTCCGTGGTTCTTCCCTGCACTATTCATAAGCAGGCACTGTATGTAAAATATTTTCATCTGTTACGTGTCATGGAACAATGAGTTTCAACAATGAACTTCATTCTCTTTCATGGACTCAACTCTAGTCAATTCCGTGAATTTCTGGTGGAAATAAAGCACCTTATCCCGATTGCCCCACCACACTTAGCTGTTGGAAAGTTATGTTGTGATTTTTTAGCTGAGAAATGAGATTGAAATTTTCTTAAATTAAAAGAACAGCACTCAGCCATTACTCACAAGCTGTAAATGACATTGTAAATCAGCTTTCTCTGAAGGATTGACCATGTATCTGAATGGATTCCATCTTAAATTACAAGGTGAAACCGCGCTTGTCTGTGGTATATACACCGAGATGAAAGCATTTCGGCAAAAACTAATTATTGTTGAGTCCCGGTTGATGAGGTGTTGCTTTACATATTTGTCATGTTGTAGAAGTTCGAACAAGAAGCAGGATCCCCATTCAAGTTCAAATAAGAAGCAGGATCCCCATTCAAGTTCAAATAAGAAGCAGGATCCCCATTCAAGTTCAAACAAGAAGCAGGATCCCCATTCAAGTTCAAATAAGAAGCAGGATCCCCATTCAAGTTCAAATAAGAAGCAGGATCCCCATTCAAGTTCAAACAAGAAGCAGGATCCCCATTCAAGTTCAAATAAGAAGCAGGATCCCCATTCAAGTTCAAATAAGAAGCAGGATCCCCATTCAAGTTCAAATAAGAAGAAGGATCCCCATTCAAGTTCAAACAAGAAGCAGGATCCCCATTCAAGTTCAAATAAGAAGCAGGATCCCCATTCAAGTTCAAATAAGAAGCAGGATCTCCATTCAAGTTTACCACAGATATCCTTTGTAACCTGAAACTACAGTTCATGGAGCGTTTTTCTGACCTTCATGCGAGTGTAACAGAAATGAAGAGATTCAAACTCACTTGATTGTGTTATTGATGAACTGCCACCTGAAGTGACTGATCTACAATCTAACGACATGATGAAAGACAAATACAAAGAAGGGAAACTGACAGAGTTCTATAAATGCTTTCCAAGTGATCAATGTTCATTTAAAAATCTTTGCTGCTGGATTCATTTCAGTTTTTGACATAACCTATTTTTTTTTATAATACATTTTCATAGATGAAGTACGTGAAATCTAGTTACAAATGAACCTTATCTGACGAGCGTTTGTAGTCACTCTTGATGATAGGGAACACTGATTTTGATTCTCAGTTAAGAGTAAATTGGTCAGAAAAAACAATAGTTTCATACCTAACACCAATGATAAATAACGACGGCTGTACATCGTAAACATTTTCAATATGTTCTCTTGTGAGAAATAAATTAGTGATGGTGTATTCTGATCGTGTTTACATCCCTACTTAATTTTAACACGACACCTACGGACGGCGAAGCCTAATGAGATCTACCTCCCTGCTCTTGTCCAGAAAGGTTTGGATACCTCTGTACTAGTTTATGAAAAATATGTTAAGAGGCGCCATTGAATCAATCATTCAATGTTCTCATCATCATTTTCACTGTCCACGTTTCTCACGACAACAATATTTGATGTTACAGCACGAAGTATCTGTCCAGGAAGCACTCAAATTTCTGTTTCAGCTATATTTGTCAAGAAAGCAACGAATGCAAGGCTATGATGCTAGTCGTGTATCTTAATATGATCGTAACTAATGAACAGCAGGAGTGAGGTGAGGGGAAAATGTTGGAAAGCCTATGTAAGCAACATTATTATTGGATGGTGAATATAAGATAAAGCACAGTCCAGTATAAATATAATATTGCGAACAGTTATCAGCTGATGTATTTTTCGTGTGATGTTATGTTAACTTCATCCAGTCACAAGGTGTGTCAATGTGTCTTCGGATGTTCAATCCTTAAAGAAAACGTTAGCAGTGGAACTACAATGGCAATGATCTATGGGGATTTGTTATGACTTATATGACATAAATAAATGAATAATACAACTGACCTTGAAGAACGGAATTGTTCTCATCTCTCTTCAAGATGCATCATAATCAATTTTCGTCAACTGTATCATATACCATGAATTCCATTACAAGCGTGTTTTTTTTCTGGAATGTTAGTGGAGTGTTTTCAAGCTCCTGAACAAGCTGGATAGAATAAAACACACAGTTGTAGGATAATACACGAAACATTCACATAATTCAACGTCCTGCATCGCGATCATAGAATTATTTCAACAGCAGGAGTTCAAGTCCACATTGGTGTTCGGTGATGTTTTAGGTGACCTTATCTTACACAGTTAACTAGAATTTCTATTCTTCATGAATATTCTAATGAATCTGCTGACAGCAACAATTTGTTGTGTGCTGAGTTTCCTGTGTCTGTTTATTATCTTGGGCTACGTAGGCACAGCTGTTACGAAGTTGTCATTTTTTTACATCACCTGGTTTTGTTCAGCGATGGTTGTAACCAGCATATTAAACGCGGGTGTTTGTTTTTCTGCGTAGAATTTTTTCATTTTCATTTCCGGATTATGTTTCTGCAGAAAGTAATATGTATAATATTCTAGATGTTGTTTTTTAAATTGTATCTAAAAATAATTTTAACACCTTATAAATCTAACAAATGAGAGAGGTCTTGTAAATGTTTATCGTCAGACTTTAGGCTCTCTTTGTCTTAAATATTAATTCTTCCCTGAATTCAGTGTTTTCTACTCTGTGTGTTTTTTTTTTTTTTTCAATTTCACGGAAAGCTACGGTTATTTGCACTAGCCATCCCTAATTTAGCAGTGTAACACTAGAAGGAAGGCAACTAGTCTTTACTACCCACTATCAACTAATATACTACTCCTTTCACCAAAGAATAGTGTGATTCGTCGCTACATTATAACGTTCCTTCGGCTGGTGGGACATTTATAAATCTATTCATTTCCAAGACTAAAATTGGGAGTTGAAATCCCGCGGTAGACAGAGCAGATATGTGGCTTTGCTTAAAATACACTTGTCAGCCCAATTTTGTACGTTTATTTAGCATACAAAATCGGTTGAAGAAATTTTAAAAAATACATTAATTATATGTCAAATCTGTAAATATCTTTTTATACGTATGTGTATAGGTTGGATAAAGAGTGTAACTGACTCCAACAAAAATAAAACATAAATTAAGAACCGGTGTTTATATGTCATCAAATAACACGCAAACACGTTTCACACGATCTTTGGTGATAACTAAGTTAAGTGTAATAATTGTTTTATTAACTAAATATTTTTACTTTTTATATTTTTTGATATCTTGTTTTTTAATATCATTTCTATACTGCGGCTTGATCTTCGATATTTATAGTATCTTTCGTTGTTACTTGTGCTTCCTGTGTTCTGGTAATTGTTGTTCAGGAACGTTTGTGTAACATTTGTTGAAAATCCTTTGTTTTTATGAAAATCATAAATTATTATTGTTACCAGAGTTTTAATGTTTTCAACTACATGTTTCATGTAACAAACTAAAGCAACAACAAGCATTTTGAACGAGTGTTAATTTAAAACTAAAGCATTTAGTCACATATTAATGTGTATTTAATTTACCTTCCTGTAGTAACTTTGTATGTGTGAAGAATAAATTTGATATCTTTGACAGTTTGAATACTGCTGAAGAAAAATGGCAAAAAATGAAGGAAAGCATCCACGAAGCTGCTAAAGAACATATTCCCACTACCAGAAAAAGAGTAAACAAAAAATGGATTACTCCAGAAATCCTTAATCTAATGGAGGAGAGAAGAAAAGCCAAACCTAATAAGAAAAAATACCAAAAAATAAATAGACTTGTGAAGAAAAAATGCAATGTTGCCAAGGAAGATTTGATTAACACCCAGTGTACAGAGATTGAAAATAACAAGGTAAATGACAGCAAATATATGCATAAGAAAATTAGTGAATTGACAGGAAAGACTACATCAGCAAAAACAGGATGCTTAAAATCTAAGGATGGAGAAATCTTGATGGATAAAAAACGATATACTTAACAGATGGTCAGAATACATTGGGGAATTATACAACGACAACAGAAGCCCAACCCCACACATAGAAATAGACACAGAAGGCCTTCCAATAATGCCTGATGAAGTGGAACATGCAATGAAGAAGATACATAAAGGCAAAGCAGCTGGTCCAGACGACATACCCATTGAACTTTTATTAGCCCTAAAAGAAGTGGGAATCCAGGAAGTGACAAAACTACTGAACACTATTTATGACACGGGTGAAATACCGGAAGACTTTAAAAAATCAGTCTTTATTGCATTGCCGAAAAAGCCCGGAACAACTAACTGTGAACAGCACAGGATAATTAGTCTAATGAGTCATCTTACCAAGGTTCTTCTAAGAGTGCTCATGTCTAGAATGAGGAACAAGATAAGACCAGAGATTTCTGATACTCAGTTTGGATTTATAGCCGATAAAGGCACTCGAAATGCAATTTTCGCTCTAAACATGCTCATGGAAAGATCACTGGAAGTACAAAAGGATTTATATCTATGTTTTATCGATTATTCTAAAGCCTTTGACAAAGTGAGACATGATGACCTATTCGACATGTTGTCAGATCTGAACATCGATGCTAAAGATCTAAGAATCCTTAGAAACCTTTACTGGCAGCAAATGGCAGCTATCAAAATTGAAAATGAATTAAGTGAATATAGACCAATTGAAAGAGGGGTGAGGCAGGATGTGTATTTTCACCAGATCTTTTTAACTTATACAGCGAAATAATCCTACGAAACATTAATGAACATCAGGGAGTCAAAGTAGGCGGATGCAATATCAACAACTTGCGCTACGCTGATGACACAGTTCTCATTGCGGACTCCGAACGAAATCTACAAACTCTCCTCACAACAACAGTAGACGAGAGTGAAGAAAAAGGCTTGCAGTTAAATACAAAGAAAACAGAGTGCATGGTTATCTCAAAACAATCAATTACACCCACATGCAGTATAACTGGCAAGGACGTGAGAATAAAACAAGTCGAAAGCTTCAAATATCTTGGATATACCATAACATCAAATGCAAAGAGTGACACAGGAATAAAGAAAAGAATTGCAATGCCCAAGGATACTTTCAATAAAATGAAGTCCATATTCACAAACAGGAACATAACAAATGTTACTAAAATTAACACCTTGAAATCATATGTATGGTCTGTTCTCTTATATGACTGTGAGAGCTGGACACTGAACAAAGATACAGAGAAGAGATTAGAAGCTGCTGAAATGTGGTTTCTCAGAAGAATGCTAAAAATACCATGGACTAAAAGAAAAATAAATGTGGAAGTCATGGAACTGGCAGGATACAAAAGGCCCCTCATGAAAACTATAAGAAAGAGACAAATGGAATTTCTAGGACGCATCTGCAGGAAGAATGGGATAGAGAAACAGATGCTATGTGGAAAAATAGAAGGGAGGAAAAGCAGAGGGTGTCAAAGAACTAAATATATCGACAGCCTCAATAACTATGTCACCAAGAACTCAATGAGCAACGTCGAGTTGATAAGGAGGACTGACAACAGAGAGGTCTGGCATGCCATGGTCGTCGATGTCTGCCGCAGATTTGACACATGAAGAAGAAGAAGTAACTTTGTAACAGCCACAAACTTCATTATGTAAGGGAAGTTTTAAGGTGTCTTATATGTATTCAACTTACCAGTGTAGTTTAATGGCTATCTTATTATTTATGTCTATTTTCTCGTTTTTAATATTTTTCTGTACAGATACGGTGACGACATATATTTCACTAGCTGTGATAGGGAAAATGTTCATAGCCACTGATATCAGTTTTGTTTATTGAAGAGTAGTGTTCTCCACTGATATTTGAACTGTGGGGTCGGCACTTGTATTCTTTTTTCAAGGATTGGAGCAGTAGTCGTTTCTTTCGTTCGTGAACTGGTGACTTAGATCAAACAAACATTGTGGTAAGCATTTGTTTACCAGATAATGTATTGCCACTTACCAGGTATTAATTATGTTGATGTAGAAATACTAAACACTTGTGAGTGATGTACGAACAAAATTTATTCAGGTATTGGAAATTGACACACGACAAAGTGAACACAATGTAAATTAAATCAACTAAACACATCTAAAACAAGATGAATTAAGTTATAAATAGGATAGTCGACACTTAGTACAACCATATCGGTTTACTTTTGTTATAAATAGATGTAGAGCACCTAACACCGTTGGGAAAGTAAACACATCGAATAACCTCAAGCTAGATGTCAAAGAATTTAGCAGGATAAACTTGCTCACATATCAGTAGAGCCCTCCCCCCCCACCTATTGAATTGTGAACGGTAGTGGACAGACCAAGCTTTGCCATAACTCCGATCATGACCTCGGCAGTAAACACTAGTTGTCACTTCTAACAAATGCACAAACGTCTGGGGATTTGCACTTACTACAGAAATTTGATTAGAGTTCATAACAGTTTCTTGAGTTACCTAAATAAAATTATATACGGCATAATAAATGCATATATTGATTTTTTGTATTTAAAACTTTGCGAGTTTAATATTGCCTTTCACATCGTCAACCTGCACAGTTGTAACTCAAAAATGAAAATAGGCAAAGCAAAACCGAGTAGGTACTGCATAGCCCAGTGGTTAGGGCACTTGACGCGTAATGTGGGGGTCGCAGGTTCGAATCCCCCTCACAACAAACATTCTCAGCCGTGAGACATTATAATGTAATAAGCAATCTTATTGGTAAAAGAGTAGCCAGAGAGTTAGCGGTAGGTAGTGATGCCTAGTTGTCTTCCCTCTGGTCTTACAATGCTAAATTAAGAACGGCTAGCACAGATATTCCTCATGTAGCTTTCCACGAAATTCAAAACAAACAAATCAAACCACGATATCTCCGTATGCTCGTCTATATGTTTTGACCACGGGTGCAGTACTTTGGCGGATACAACGCCAGATAGACCATTCTGTAGCTTTTCGGTAAACTAAATGATTAATTAAGTCAAAACAACTTAAAACTTTCTAAATGTATTTGTATAGGAAGATGGTATGGCTGCAAATTGATACATTAAATATTACAAAACACAACTGTGAGGTTATTTACTATTATAATAATAATGTAAGTCTACAAGAGTACAGACTTACATAACCTGTCCTTATTATTAACATTAATAATCGCTTGAGCGTCTTTGTTCTTAATTATTCTGAAAAAAAAACTTGCAAAAGTTTTATACACAGTCAAGTTTTGTTTGTAACACAAGTTCTTACACTTTGTCATATGTTTATTTTACCTTCAATCCTTCAATATGTACCAGGAAATGTAAAAGTATAGCTTTAATGACAAATGTTCTTCTAGTTGTGTGTTTAACAACAAACAAAGATAAAGACTGAGTAGTTAAATTGTTATTTTTATAAGATAATTTTCCAAGTTGTAAATTACATATTCGTGCAATATCCTTATTTATAAATTTCATAATCAGTTCAGATAAGTCGTTATATTTTCTACTTTGCAGTAAATTCACGCACGTCGCTGAACCTTCAATAACCTATGGTGCTCTAAAACGAAACCAATATGATCTATCCTTAGAAGAGATTAACAAATTTATTTCATTGTTAAGACTTATAATATCTCTTGTAATATAAATAAAGTGATGAACATAGGCTTGATAAATAGTTAAAGATCCGCATTCCTTAAATTTGTTTAGTAACACCCTGCCTGGTAAACCAATCATTAAAATAAACAACACCAACAGAATCAGTAACACAAGAACCTGTGTTATAAATACGTATTATCTCAACGTTACCGTGTTTATTTACAAGTGTTTTTATTTATGATTCCTCACATGTAAAAAGTTATTATCTTGAAAGTGTCTGTTCGAGTAAGTACTTGATTCTGAAGACGCACCTTTAGTTCTAATTATTAATTGTATCTCTAAAGACTACCTGTATATTTCAAAGGAATTATAGTCTTTGTGTACTTTTAATCATAGGTAATAAAGTCAGGTTCATCCAATTTAATAGTTTCAACAAGTTTAAAACGTATTACGAAGTTTACAATGATGCTCTACATAAAAGGAAAAATCTGAATCAGCAATTGGTTCTCCACTTATAATTAGCGTTATTTAAAGCAAGGTTAAAATTTTTCACTTTTACCATTAACAAATATTTAGTTGTTTTGTTGTAAATGTTGATGGAATTAATTATATGTCATACAGTGACATACCTTTCCCAATTTAACATACACGCATAATTCACAGTACGCAGACGACATCGCTATCTGGAGCACCTCCAGAAACCCAGTGATGGCCATGTCTCGCGTACAAGAATCACTGAACAACGTCTCCACCTGGAGTGACAAGTGGAGAGTAGTTTTAAATCCAACCAAAACACAAGCAATCACCTTCTACAGGAAATTAAAAATACAAAGAAAAATCTAGAAAAAATGAAACTATCACTCGGAAATACGACCATTAACATGAGCAAAAACATCACATTCCTTGGCATCACTTTTGACACAAAACTAACATGGAAAAAACATGTTAACAACATACACTCATCAATTAGAAAACGGATTTCACACTTAATGACTCTAACCAGCAGACACTCGAAATGCTCACCAAACACCATTATCCAAATATACAAGGCTTACATCCGTCCACTAATAGAGTATTGATGTCAAGTAACATATAATATGTCAAATAACACACTCCAGAAAATCCAAGCTCAACAAAACAAAATACTAAGATCTGCATTCAGTCTTCCATCATTTACGCTAGTAAATTATATACATCAAATCAGCAACTTACCAACACTAAGAAATAGACTAACGGAAATATCACACAAATACTATTTAAAAGCAGAGAAGAGAAACAAACTAACAGCATCACTCTACAAATTAACTATTGCACCAACCAAATACATTTCACCTTACAAAATATTTCAAGAATCACAAATTACACAACAAAGTATTTAAAGAACAAAACTCACGTTAATACTATGTATTTTCTTTTTCAGATCTCGGGCACAGGACAGGTAAAACTTTCGGCGCCTGTCCTGTGAAAGTGGGTTTTTTTCGGGGCACTCCCGTTTCCCCCCACAGCACAAACTTAGGCATTGGATCTTTAGATCCCAGCCAAGGTAACTTTATTGCCAGGCCCAGAATCGGGTCGTTTGTGTTCGTGTTCATATTTACTTTGACATCTGCCTTTCGGGACGGGTCCTAGCCGTTTTCTCCGGTGATGCCTTTGCCTCGGTCAGGGATAACATTAAGAGTGACCTCCTTTATCCAAAAAAGAGTTTAAAAATTAAGAGGAAAAAAAAAAAGCTAAATTCAATAACCTTACACGAAAAGGGACGAAGAGGAACCACAACGTTCCTGAACACCACAGTTGGAGAGAGAATTCTTACGATTTCTCTCTCTCTAAACTAAAACCCTGCCACGTTAGTTTGCGTTTTGCGTATAGAGAAAATGACAGTATTAGCACCTAATTATTTGGAACATTTCAACAATTTGTAAAAGTATTATCAAGTGTTGATACAGCAGCCCCTACTAACCCAGTGGGCTGGTGAATACAAGAATGTAAATAAATGACAGATATGAAACTGTCAGTTTCAAGCTATGATCAGTAAGGGATTGAGTGAACTGAAAAAATCATATTTTAATCACCAAAACAGAATTCAGTTTTCATAATTGATTTATCAACAAGTGATTCCAAAGTAACGACAAAATCATTATATTTACCAGAAGATGGATAATAAATATAAACAGTATGAAATTATTCTATAGTAAATGTACATAATTGAATGTGGTAAGTGATAATAATAGAATTGAAATTAGGTTTATACTTTAGAGCAGAGCTTGTATATACAACAATTTCACCACCACGTTAATTGGGTCTACCTATAAAATCTATATTATAGTTTAATAAAGGTTTTAATTCACAATAACATATTAAGTGATCAATCATCTGTCTTGCCTAATTAACATTATGCATCTTATTAGTAGAGTCTTCTTTAACATCCGTAAGATAACGTCTTAGACGAAAAATAAATTGACAGCTAAACCTGCTAATGTCTGATTTATTTTTGTTGTAAAATAAAGCTGAATTGTTTGTTAAGAATATTTCATTATTAATACACAGTTTCTAGCGTTTTATAAATATTTTAGCATACTCATACAAAATGTTCCCAGAAAATGTTTTACAACTTGTGTTGGCCATATTGTAACAAAAAGAATGCTTCTGTCACGTGATTTGGCATTCTTTCTTGACTGGTTGAAGGTAAAAACTTAAAAACCTGTTACATGGTGTCGGAAACTACAGATCTACATTGGATTATTTTTTTAACCAAAAAAAAAGGTTTTCAAACTTTAGTTTCGGTAACATGTTCAAGGTATGCTTGGATAACAACAAGTAACATATTTAATGCCCTTCTAGTGGCTCAGCGATAAATCTGAAACAACAATGAAAATCCGGTTGTCGATATATGTGGTGGGCACAGCACATTTAGCTGTTGAGTAGTATTTTACTTACTACAAACAAAAGAGAAACAAAATATGTAAAATTTCATTGTTTTGTCACCTTAGTTACAAAGTGAAGTCTCTAACTGTTTCCAACGATAACATGTTTTATGTGATGACGTATAGATTTTTGTCTTGGAAAGCCAACTATAAGATAGTTATCAAACATCTGTTAATACTAAGGGGAGTAAGAGAGCTACAACACTAACTGAACAATTTAAGAGTAGGTTTCAAGGGACACTCTACCCAAATCTGGCATGTATCTGTTTATTTGTCCTTCCCGGATCCTGAGTGCTTATACACCCACTCAGAAGTTAGCGAAACCAAACTTGACTCACATGCACAGATCAAACAGATGGCTGTCCAAACTGTTTTGTTTTCTTATGTTTGTTTGTTTGTTTTTGAATTTCGCACAAAGCTACTCGAGGGCTATCTGTGCTAGCCGTCCCTATTTTAACAGTGTAAGACTAGAGGGAAGGCAGCTAGTAATCACCACCCACCGCCAACTCTTTGGCTACTCTTTTACGAAAGAATAGTGGGATTGACCGTAACATTATAACGCCCCCACGGCTGAAAGTGCGAGCATGTTTGGCGCGACCGGGATGCGAACCCGCGACCCTCAGATTACGAGTCGTACGCCTTAACACGCTTGGCCATGTCGGGCCTTTTTCTTATGTACTGTATCTCTCTCAATGGTACATATAAAAGTGATTTGATGTAATGAAGGAGTTTAAGTAATAAATTGGGTCCTCTGTGAATCATGAAGGGTCCTTGAAAGTCCGTAGATGTTTTCTGCTAATTGTATATAAAATAAGTGTATGAGTTAATTTTAATAACTAAAGAATAAGCCTACATTATGTTTTAAACAAATTTTATTTATCGATTGTGTAGTTATATGAAAATGTATGGCATGTTGAAGAAGTTATAACTTTATTTTTCACTTAAGGGGAAATAGGAGTTATACTGAAGAAGCTTTTGTGTTTTATCATACAGTTAGAAGTGGATTCAGAGTCCTAAGTGATCTGTTCAGTTATAGAAAGATGTAAATGTTGAAAAGTATTTTTGAGCAAAGTTAATAAACTTCAACGTTATTAACTCAGATTCTTATATTTAAAAACGTAAAGCACCATCTATCATGTGTTTCAGTTAGAGTTTGACCAGTGTACAACAGAAGTGTCTGTACACCTGTAATCAGATTCTTTAAAAAGAACTGCAACGTTTACAAGAACATTCTAGCTTTTCGGTTACAGAATACAATAGTATGGGAATCTCCAACACTAGCTAAACATTTGGTTCTGGCTGTCTAACTATATGAACACGACTTCCATTCATCGTCTGTCCAGTTCTTGAGCTGAATCGGCTTTACATACTAGTAGTCAGTTTCAGAAGACTTAAACGGTGTACCTAAGGTATGTCATGCTGCAGACATCGTTCGATACGACATATCTAAAACTATTAGTGACTGGTATCTTATCAGTTTCGCATTAAATTCAGTTGCTCACAACAATGTAGAAAGTAAGCTAGTTGTTGTGTGTGGAGTTACACAATCAGCGACTTTAAGTTTCAAAACTAACCTTTTGTACACGTTGGTCGGTAACTGTGAGCAGATATAGGCCTTCTCAGGATCGACAGAGGTTTATCCTGTCATCACTTACGGATGTGTGAACAGCCAGGGATTGTAGTATTCTGAAAATTGGATAATTCTATTAAATATTTGCCAGGTGAGCATGTGCTGGTAGTTATTGAATAATCCAGGAATATCAGTGCAATCGTGATGAATGCTCTCTGGGTGTGTTATAAGAATGACAGTCAACACAATAATTAGAGTCAAAGCTGAATGAAGTCTTTGTGACGGCGGATGCTACTGACTGCCTGCCTTTCATCGAGTTAGTAATTTAAAATTACAGACAGATATGCCTGAATTCTAAAAGTATCTGTCTTGATCAATTGTAAATAAAAATATGGAGCTTTGTTGTATTGTTATTTAGTTTTTAATTGACCGTTAGAGTACACTTGGCTATTATCAAAAGTACCCACATCTCTCCTTTATATGCTAGTAAAATTATTTACATATTTTATAATAAACATATTACAGAAACACCGAATCAAGAAAAATAAGGCTAAGGAATCTTCACTGTGAGATCTTACATCAACAACGCCTCATATACGAATTACACTCGTCAGTAGGACTAAGATCCAAAGTAAGTCATACAACATGTACATGATTTGTTTTTCTGTTACTGTGGTGTTCTTTAATTATTTTATAAGCAACCTCAATAAGCTGTAGGGTAGCGTGATGAAATGTTTCATAAGAATGGAAAAGGAACTTATGCAAGAAAAACAGAAGCAAACCCAGTAAACAATTTTAAACGTGATATTTATTCACACTATGTATGACCGTGTTTTTTATTAAACTTCCTGCCTGCTAAAGCAGGTAGGAATCATGTCTTGATATCACAAAGGCAGACATTAAGCTTATATATAGTATTGCTAAGTCAGACCGTATTTGGTGCGGTATCCCATGATCAGAGATTTAGTATAAAAACGACAATTGTTTATGCGATTTTGAGGTAGAGAAACCTCCAAATTATTCTATCTTGTAAAAATCTTTATTAACACTCAACGTGAGAACATATTGAATCCTTATTCGCTACATGAGTATAAGTGACTCTGTGGTATTTAATAATGTAATAATATTTGCACAAATTTAATACATTCAACATTCTGTTTGCAAATACTTTAACGAGCTAAATGCGGAAAACCTGCACAGAAATGTATATATAAATAAAGATTAAGACCCTTCCGTGTGGATTCCTGTACGTGGTGAAGGAACCTCCCAGAAAAGGTTCTATTCTTTCAGTTTACCTTCTCTGGGATCTAAATATCCACTCATGTGTTTGCCGTGGGTGACAACCTGTGAAGGGGAGGGAGAAATTTGGGTGGTTAAGGCGTCTCCAACCCTAGCACACCACTTTGGCCTTGCATTTCTGTAGACGGGAAGCCTAGGGGTAGCCCCGCAGGGTCAATCGGATAGTTTACTTGGGCTTTGGTCAACCAGGTATCAACCAGGTGTTGGATGTTCTCAAAAAGTGTTGTGGACATTGTACCTGATGCTGGTGTTTGGGTATAGTGGTCACGAAACCCTGGCATTCCTGCAGTGTCCTTGTTTGACACTGTAAAGCTTGTTTGACACTGTAAAGCGTCCCTTCGTAGGGCTTCATGGTGGGTGGGATAAGTATTCTTTCTTTATTATGGATCTCACAAATAAAAATTTAAATAAAATGGTAAAAGAAACAGTCCATAGATGAAGAACAACGTCTTAAAGATTCTGAGCAGCAATATTCAATCTTTGTAACATCTTTACCTCAGTTTGTTATATTACATTCTCTTTCAGACAAATATTTAGAGCAAGTGTCTCTCAGTTTATTCAGAAGGGACTAGAAGGACTTGCTGGCTCTCTTACGTCAGTAAAAAAGCTTCTCTCTGGTAACATATTGTTGGAAACATTCACTCCTAAAGTGAACTCTTCCTGTATTTTAAGGTGATTGAGAATATACCCATTGAGGCTACTTCCCATTCTATTATAAATTCGTCACGAGGAGTTATTGTTGAGAGGAATTTGAAGAACATTCCCAAGTCAGAAATCCTAGCTTGTTTCTCCACCCATGGAGTTTATGCAGTGAAGCATATCTCCACTCCAAAGATGGAATTATGATGCCAACCAATATCCTAATTTTGATATTTACATCACTACGTCCACCTGTCACCACCAAGACAGGTTATCTAAATTGCAAGATATGGCCATATATTCCGAACCCTCTCAGATGTTTCCAATGTCAGCAGTTTGGTCACTTAAAAACATCATGTCGTGTTCCTTGACGTGTGCTTATTGTGGTGGCAAGAACCACGATGCTTATAAATGTGAAACAGACCTCATTGCTTTAATTATAATGGTTCTCACCTGTTCCACTTTTGTTCTTGTCCTTAGTGGTTGGAGGAAAAAGAGATTCAGCGTTTGAAAACGATTCAAAGTCTTACTTACCCTGAGGTTCAAAAGGTACTGTCCACAACTTTACCTTGGACGAACACTGCTGCACTTTGTTCCACTACTACAGTGGGAGTACACACGGATTTCTCCGTTCCTCTAAAAAAATCGTTCTCAAACCATATGAAAAGTACTTTGAACTCCATGGCAAAGAAAGTTGATGAATCAACGCCAACACCCATCTCTATTCCTATCATTCATTCCAGCAAACACCCAGATGCACTTTCTTTGGTGCCGGGTACGGGACTTTGCTGGGATATATCTTCTCTGTCCCAGAAATGCAAAACGATCATTCGTTCATGCGCTCAGTCGCTAGATTTTTCTTCTAACGACAGAGATCTACCTAATCGATCCAGAGCAGTATCCATGGAAGCCGATAGACTTTCCTCGAATAAAGAGAAAAAAACGTTATCTAAACAAAAGAGCTCTCCACCCAATTCGCCTACACATAAATAAAAATGTTCACGTTGATACAGTGAAACTATTGAGTTTTACGTTCTAATCTGAATGACATCAAAGCACTGATTGCTTCTTACCATCCTGTATGTTTTTTCTTACAGGAAACAGATCTGAAACCTGCCGATACAGTCACCTTTCAAGATACATTGATCATTTCCTATCATTTTGAGAGAGACTGGTCGTGGTCGATGTCACCCGTCCTGTGTACCCCAGTAAAAGCTGAATCAAGCCAACTGGCCCTCTTTCACTGCTCTCGCGGAACTTGATCCTGCCATCGTCTGTAAGCCATCGATAAACGACTGCGTGACAGCAGTGTCTGACTGTATTATACAGGCAGCTGCTCAATGTATTCTCAAATCCTTGACACGTTTCCAACGATATCCTTGTCCGTAATGGAATTCTGACTGTCTTGTTGCACGAAAAGCTCAAAAATGGGACTTGGAATAACTTTCGTAGGTACCGCACATTTTCGAACCATATCGTTTCCAGCGGACCCGTGCACATGCTTGGCAGGTAAGACGTCTCATAACGGACAAGAGTTGAAAGGTCAGTGAGCAATATAATTCTGTCTTCATTCGATCTTGCTCTCTGATGGCTAGGAAATAGCTGATACCCAGAGCATCGCTGATACTCACGATGAAAGATTTTGCCAGGTATCTGGGACTTCTGCCTCATCGTCCATCTTCTTAGCCATCAAGACATAGGCTGAGTGATCACTTCTTTCCTTTTGGCTAATCGTCTCTGTGACTATAATCGTGCTATTGCACTGGTGGAACTTAAATTGGCCCTATATATCCTGCTACTCTTCTTATTTTCTGTTGTTTTTTTTCACCAGATATGGCAAGAGAATGTTTTTCCTGGTACATGGTGCGAGGCTATTGTCTTTCCTTTATTTAAGATTAGGAAGAATCCTATGATCCCTTCAAACTCCAATATAATTGCTTTGACAAACTCTCTCTGTAAGACCATAGAGAGAATGGTTGATGTTCATCTTGTTTGGTTCCTCTGATCAAAAAACTTGCTCCCGCCCACTCAGCGTGAGTTCTGACGACATCGCTTCACCAACGTCGATCAGAGAAACCTTCTTCAAATGAAAACATCTTGTATTAATATTCTTGGACCTTGAGTAGGCTTATGATACAACTTGGAGGTTAAGCATTTTGCAAGACCTCTACTTATATATATTATGTGACGATTTGCCCATTTTATTAAAAAAAAATTATGGGTAGGCGATTCCAAGTTTGTGTGGGTTCGATACTTTCCTGTTTTTATCTATAGGAACTTGGAGTCCCTCAGAGCTGTGTTTTGAGTGTCACACTTTACAGTGTAAAGATTAATGCCACCACTGAACAATTCCCTTTTATTGTTACAAACGGGTTCTATGTCGACGACTTTCACATCTCATGCCAGTCGTCGAACATGACGTTTATTGAGTGGCAACTACAGATTTCCCTGAATCGTTTACTGAAGTTGAACACAGCAAACGGTTTTAATCTCTATAAAACCATTTACATGTACTTTTGCCGCCAACCGGGTACTCACTCCGATCCTGAACTCCGTGTTGGTGAAGTTGTGCTTCCCGTGGTTCTAAAGACAAAGTTTTTGGGGCTCATCTTTGATCGTAAACTGACATTTATACTACACATTAAGCAGCTACGAGTCAAATGTACAAAAGCACTGAACATCTTCTGTATCCTCTTTTCCTCTATTTGGGAAGCAGATAGATATACTGTGCTAAAGATATATCGTGCTCTTTCTTATTCGATCGAATCTAGACTTTGGGTCTCTGGTCTGTGACTCTGCCAGGACCTCGGCATTGAAAATGCTGTGCCCCGTTCATTATCAGGGACTTCAGCTCTGCACCAGGACTTTCCGCCCTTCCCAGTCCAGAGATTATACACAGAGTCTCATGAACCTTCTCTACACCTTCACCGTACATACAGTAACATGTTTGTATATAGGTTGAGACAGTTAACTTCTCAACTGGGATTACCAGTATATTCATTAACTAAAAAGAAACTGTTAGGATTTATTACAGTTTTTATCATAAATTTTACTTGTTCTTTTTATTTTGAAAGGAAAATAGGCTTAAGTTCGACTCAACCAACACGGTCCATTACCAGAATCTGTCAAATATACGAGTTTCGACTTTCAGTGAATGATGAATATTTTGTTATGTGTAGTGTTGTTAGCCAATTAAAAACGTCAAAACGTTTACCAAAGGTGATGGGAAATCAAACTTCTGTACGTCATTACATCCACCATTCTAGGTGAGTATGAAATATTTTCGTGTGATATAGCTAAAACAATTTAACTCGTTTTCAAGGGAAAATATAAGACCACCGTCTCAACGTGTGTCTCAAACGTATTTGCTTTCTATCCTGCTTAAAAAGTAAACAGTACTTTTAAGTACTATTTGCATTTGTAGCTTTATTTATTCTTTAACCGCAGACTTGATGAAGCTACTCGAAATTTAGAAAATCGCTCGTACGATAACAGACTTTAATTTTAATCATATACATGTCATTTGTCTGTTTTTAAGGGTAACACATTTTGTAGGATTAAAATTGAGTCTAACGACGCTAAGACAAATATGACCCTCAAACAGAGGTTTCTAACATATTCAACTAAAACTTTCGTTTTCTTTAATGGGAAGAGCATATACATGTCATTTGGAATCTTCATAACTAAAAGTTAATCTCATGTGCTTGTTACAACTAATCGAGATACTGTAAAATTGAAAAATATTGATCTCATCCGTCATATTAAAATATTGCTAATATTATATAAAAAAAAATTAGTGTCTGTAAGGTACACTTGTTTTGTAATTATGTTTTTAAAATGGAGCACTATATCTTAAAATTTAGTATTTTTTGTAATATAAGTTATACTGTAATGAAAACTTTGTAAAGTTGTTTATTACATGTTTGTGACTTAAGTTATGCCGCATTGAGTCGTCTGTAGCGTTTGAAGAGCATAAAAATCACACTTGTGGTTGCATTCATTGCTCCAAGCGCAGGTTGGACAGAAAAAAAAAATCTTTAAATAAGTTATTTACAAACGTGTCACATCGTAAACTTGCTTGACATAGAGGTTGTTCCATAGTCCGAACCTCAAAGAAATACGCTTAATTTACTCAAAAATCTGTATTTGTCTTATATCTTTGATCGTCTTTTCACCAAGTGCAGTATTGGCAGAATTTAAATAATCACTTGCCTATCTAAACCACAAGATGGCGCTACAGTGAAACTTGGTCTACTTTAAAAAAAATTGAATACTGACATCTTTCACTTTTGCACAGTTTAGGGCCACACTGGTCACTTTAAAACCTGTGACGGTGGAGCTCTGGAATCACAGGTCAGTCTTGATGTCATGAGGTATTTTTCTCACCAGTCTGTTGAAAGGTAGTTTGCGGAAGAGCTGTTCAATGGACTTCTGGTAAACGCAGATAATATGGAAGAGGTTTCTTTTTACCACCTGCGGCTGGAGCACTTTTTGGAGCATATTTAATAGCTAGTTTCATTATGGGTAATTACCCCTGGGTTTTCTTGCATTTTGTTTTCTAGAGGAGTACGTTTTCGGTATCAAGGGTCTGTAAGGAAGCGATATAATCCATACCGGCTACTAAGACCTGTGAGATTGGTTGTTTTTAATTCTGTGATGACTCTGTGTCAGGAGACCCTGATTTTGAAGTGATAGATTAGAGGGAAAGCAACTAGTTAACACCAATCACCGCTAACATTTGAGTTATTCGTAACGAACTGAAAGTTAGATTATAACGCATTATGACCGAAATGACAACCATGTTCTTATTCTGTTTGGGTCTTGTATTTGAGAAGTGGTACTACTAACCATGTTTCGTTCGTTCAGCTGTGTGTGCGTCATAGTAGTAACAGTCAGTTCCACATTTTCTTTAAGAAAAACTCTTCAGACGGTAAATGGTATGGACTGATTACCTTTTGAATTACATTTTGAATTGTGTATGTTAAGAAAGATATAATGAGAGCTTTAACAATATTACAATACCATTAAAAGAATGGACATGTCATGAATTAACACAACAACGAAACCAATGTTCATGTTATAAAAAAAGAATATTTCTGGATTAGATTACACTATTCGTTAAGCTATCATCATTTTAAGGCCATTGTTTCAGTCATAATTTAAAACAGAAATATTTCAAGATTGGATAGTATTAATCCTCAAATTATAATTTTATGGTCATTTTTAATATTATACAATTCAAAACAGGATAGCATCTTATTTAGTTTACACTAACTTGCAAGTTAAGATAAACTGTTCATGTTATAAAGTTTAAAACAAAAGCATTTCATGTTCAGTTTACACCAATTCTCAATCTGTAATACTAATAATTTCACTTTTAAAGCCAAATTTAAGTCACATATTTCAAAAATGATGTACTTTTAGACTAAATTACATTGATCCTTGGGTAAAAATATTTCCAAGGTGTTTACTGCTTTGTTCTGTTTTCCTGAGAATAATTATCATTCTTACCTGTACATTGTAATTGCTCTTTCTTCTAATGTGAATATGAGGTTGGTGTCAACACTGTTCAGTTGTCTACAAGTTCCATAAACAAACTCATATTATTTATGAAATTTCTAAAAATTCTGAGGATATTAATCATCTCTTTTTTTTTATTTGATTTCTGAGAATATTGTGCCTAATCATTGTCTTATCTGTATCACAGAATAAATATTTACTAAAGCCTAAATCACATTCAGGTTCGACCAAACTGATTACACCTAAAATTACTTTATTGTAAATGTAAATTTTGAAAAATTACAATGTAACATTAATTGGAAGACAATTATTTTTCATATCAAACAAACTTTTATAAATATAGTCTCTCAACTAATGTAACAAATTCTAGGTTTGATTATTTTTTTGGTAAGATTCTTCACAACAACATCTAAAATAATTTAGCATATAATTGTTTAGGGCACCCATTTTGAATTTCAAAGGGACTATCATTTTCAGCTATTTCAGACCATTTGCATGGAAATAAAAAATTAGGATTAATGTCTATATACATGTCTGTAAAAATATGGATTGAATCTAAGCACACACAAAATGAAATTTAGAGTAGCTAGCCAAAAGATTTACTAATTAGGCATACCAAAAGTGAAGCCCTTTCAATGTATCCCTGGAAATACCATGGCTTTGACAACAATGTCTGTTGCTAACATTATTTCTATATCGATAAAAGTTTCATCTGTGATGAAATAATTCTGATAAAATGTTATGGTATTTGTTGTTAAAATTATTTAAGCATCTATTAAATGAATAAGTAATTTTAAGCTTTCTTATTCCAAGTAATCTATAGTCATGTCAAGTAATCCTCGGAGACAGTGTAATCGGAAATAAAGACAGAGACAAGTGTTGATTTGAAGTGCTGCCTAAAATGCCAAGGGGACAAAATTTATATTGGAACAAACAATTTCCTCTTATCTAAAGTTAACTGGAAAACATTTTTAGATAGTTTTAAGTACAGAACTTATTTTAAATATTCTGAATATATTGAACTCAGTCAGCAACTGTCTGATTTGTTGATTTACATATTCCAAGAGAGCAATGCTCTGTGGTATAGAAAATGCTGCAGCAAAGCAACACATAAACAATCTGTAGAAAAAGATAGACAGAGGTTACCAAAATGCCGCTGCTATGAAAGATGACAATGTATTATCAAACAATAACAGTAATGGACAGCCTAAATCAATGAGTGGGCCTGGTACATTGGAAACTGTTATGCAGTATCTTACATGGTCTAATGTTTTAGCATTCAGTCAAGATTTGTGATTCTATTGTCAAGAATATAAACTTGATACATGTCATAAAGCAGAAAAACTTTGTACTTGCAGCAGCAAAGATATAAGACAGTCCATTAAAAAAACCTGTTTACAAAAGTGACAAAAAGTTTTGGAATCTTGCTGACCTACAAGCCAAGGGTGATTTTCTTGCTAGGAATATAAGTCCCACAAAAGTTGTCAAACTATACTGGAGACGTTTTGCACAAGAACACAAGAGACAGAGTTGTAGCTAGGAGACCATCTACACTAATGAGAATATCATTCAGTTAATTTCAGCTGAAATTGTATTCATAACTAATCTATAGCAGAAAAGCATTATAAGAGGATTTTTAGAGTGAAAGAAATTTCTAACGTACACAACAAGATAATAAAAGATCATGGTGCTTAGCACTAAGAAATATCCCATCATAAGTTGATGGAAGCAGTGAAAAAAGAACATATCAATCATTTCTACCACTGAGGACAGAGGTAGAAAACCAGCAGTCATACATTCCACAAAGGCAGGACATTCAGCCATAAACAATGCTGTAGTGAAGAGGGATATTCTTGGTGAGATTACAACAATATTTCATTATTCCAAAATCATTTGGAAAGCCATCTTCCAATTCAGGAGGAAACATCCTTGGTTTTTCAATGAAATCCTTACTGGTTCTGTCAAAGAGGGTTTGCCTATATAAAAAACTATACCAATCACATGAAGCATACAGGGGACCAATCATGTAATAACATTGTTTAAGCAGAACAGCTGCATCCATCTTGACTTATCCTGTCTCAATCACTTATTCAACAGTGCTTGATTGAATGACAAGTGAATATTTTGTCTAATAAACCTAAATCAAGATTTCACACAGTCTATGAGAATCCCTTTGCTGTAGGACTCTCACTGTATATGTACCACAACTTTTGGAGTGATACTGCAGTGCCAATGTTGCATAAGATTTTAGCTGGAATTTCATTTGACCATGTCACAAAATTCTGCAGTAAAATCATAAAGATGTTTGAAGTGTATGTTCCAGTTGGAATGTTACAAAACAGAACCATAAGAGCATCCCCAGACAACATTGTTAAGAAGGTGGAAACCACAGATGGAATCAAACAACTTTCATCGTTTGGCTATTAGTGTGTTTCAGAGATCAGGACAAGTAAACACTTTTCAATCAACTTGATATGCAAAGTGTGACTTCAAACGAAATTAAAAAGTTCCCTTGTCTCTTATCCAGGTGTTCCCAATGTCAAATTGAGAGTAACCCGAAGCCCAAAACAAGCCTATATTTTCCAAGCCTTAAGATGTGTATCTATGATGTAAAATCCAAGTTATCAAAAAAACATGATTTTTTTTTATTGTGACTTGATTTTTCAATAGATAAGCTCTCACAGCTCAGTTACAAGCACCTGTTCAGACTTGAGATTCTGTTTCTGAATTTAGTAAAGAATATGAAAAAAATGAAGCCAAAAATCAACAGCCAGGTAACACACAAGGAATTTAATTTTAGAGGAATTACCATTACCAGTAGACCAGGGGTGGGCAATTTATTTTTCATAGTGGCCACAACTGTGGCTAATGAAAACAACGTTGGCCACACTATTCAAAAAAGAAAAATTGAAAGATGTTAATTTAATCAAAATAATTGCATTTCAACTAACCTTCAATGTAAAAATTGATGGGGGTTTTCATCAAAACGTTTCCTGAAATTTGGCTTAATGTCTATGCTCAATGAGCATCTTATCTCTGCCTCTAAATTTATGTCAGTAAGCTGTGATATGTATCTTGACTTGAGAAAAACTAGCATAGAAGATGTTGGCTCACACACCTATGTGGGTCCAAAAAAAGAAAATAATTTTGAAATTGCTATTTCTAACTTTGAAAGACTCTCATTTATCAAAACAGTGAACCACATCTCTCTGATAGAACATCTTGTTCTACACTTTACAGGGTAAGCATCTCAACTTCAAATCCACACTTAAAAAAGGACAAAAAAGATGAAATTGAAATGGATCATGCAAAAATTCAAATGTCAATTTCAAATTTTTAAATTTTGAAGATAGATTTTTGATCCAGTTTACACAGAGATCATCTTTAGCATCAGAGAAATCATAGTCTTTACTATTTTCTAGAAAACTATTCAACTTTGCAAAATGTGTCAAATCATTATTTTGTAATTGTTCTGCAAGGAGGTAAAGCTTTAATTGAAATTTATAAATATACTGTGATTGCTCGCTTATTATTTTACCTCTTCCCTGAAGTTTTGTACTCAAATTATTAAAGTGAGCCATCATATCTCACAGAAAGTGCAAATCACACTGTCATGACAAAGTTTCAATTTCAGTGAAATTTTCAATCTTGCCTTTTCGACAAGATACTCTTTTATTTGAGGAAATAAGGAAGTAAATCATTTTAAGACTTTACCTCTATTTAACCATCTTACATTTGCAAAAGCAGTAAGATCATCAAATGTACAGTCACTGCTTTTTTTCAAAGACTTAACAAACTGTTAATGGATGAGAGAGCTTCCACTTCTAATATAATTTACAATTTTTACAATAATGTTCATCAAATTTTTCAATTCATCACTTTTTGACATCTGAGCACATGCAATTTCCTGATGCAAAATGCAATAGAAAGATGGCAGCATGAACTTCACATTATTTTCATTTAAATGCTGCTTCAAATGAGAAAGAAATCCTAGTTTTGCCACAGTCATGGCGAGAGCATCGCCAATTGTGACTGAAACCAATTTTTTAAAATCCAGATTGAATTTTTTGACATTTCAGGATATTTATCAAAGATGTTTTTTCCACATGTTCAATCTCATAATCCACAAAGGCCAAGCACTTCTTCCTTCACTTGAAGATCTGAAGTTACATATAGAACCCAAAATATCAACTGTGCAGTGTCACTAACATCTATAGTCATATACTGCTAAAGAAAAATACAAACTGTCTTTGATTTGTTCAAGCAACTGATTTTCTATGTCTATCCCTAACTTTAGCATTTTGAGACAATTGTTCTACGACTTAATTGCAAATCATTTATCTTTTGAAGAATATCATCTTTTATTTTTGAATCATAATTCTCCAATAGAGTTTCAATGGCTACAATCAATATTTCTTTTACTATTATAGTTTAGCATCAGCAAATGTGACTAAAGGAAAAGAATGAATAATCTAATACACAAAGACATTATTTAAATATTGTCTTACAACACCAGAATTGGCATACCTTTCTGTTGAAGCTGAACATTTGATTGCAACTGCTAACAGTGATGAGTCTTCAGAACATCATTTCCTTTCTCAGACAAAAACTTATCAGTAAGATCAAACAACAGTTAAGCTGAAAACCAATTTGTACAAGTAAGCAGTTTGCTAGTTCTGCTAGACAGCATAATGAAGGGACAAAAACAATGAATGATCACATGTTCAAGGAAATCATTTACACAAGTATTCAATAATGTATTTTGTTAGTGGAACATATTGGCCATGATACATACAACAAATGTGAAAGAGCACCTTCTCTGAAATTAAAAGATTTGGGACAAACTGTCTTAAGGTCAAATTCATGACTTGGATTGCTTCTGAAAAAGATGTGAAGGATGGATAAGAGCTTTTACTTGGAATGCAATCACATCTCTGTTTGCTCAACTATTCATCATAACAAGATCTGTTCATAAGAGGGTTGACAAAGAGGATGTTATTGGACTCCATAAATTCACTTTCATAAGTAGAACACATGTTTAACCAAATGGATCTATTCATCCAACATACGACAAGAACTAGATCATATATCTCTTGGAGAATCTTGAAGTGAATAATAGCAACAATATTGAGACACAATAAACATGTCTGGTTATTGATGAAATGGTCATTGCACATCAACTCCAATTTGTGAGAAACTTAAGAACATGTTAAGAATTTTGTGAAGCATGTGATCAACTAATTCACAGTAGAAACAGAGACTATCAACAAGTAAAGATTGTATTTGACAAGCACCCCAAGGTTTTGTTCTTGAAAGAAAGAACCAGGGAAACGTAGAAGAAACTCAAAGGGATTAAAATCATACGTTGTTCAATACTCAACTCCCATAAAAGACTAGAAATCTATTTTAGCAAGCAACAGCATCAAAGATTCACTTACCCTGTATTTATCAACACATTGATTGACGAAAGCAAAGTGAAAAAGAATTTGATGATTGCTATATGAACAATTTCAAGGGAAAATCAGGGTTGGCAACAGGAAGAAGAAGATACTCTTATGATTTTCCACACTATTGAAACTGAAAGTAAAGTTATCGAAATTTATCTTTATTCATATAACACTGATGTTTTGTTGTTGTCCATACACAGAACACCACAAGTTGGTCCCAGTGTTTTCTCAATCACAGGAACAAATCAGCATCATCATACCATCAGACTACATCTGGTCTTTGATAAACTTGGTGAAGGAATGGCATTTGCTTTAATCAATTAACCTATTCTGAATGGCTGCAATATGACAAAACATATTTTTGAAAAAGGGAAGAAAGCTAATTTCTCTTTCTACGTGAATGCAAAGACAACTGTCGTCCATGCAATACAAAGTCTTTGCATTTGAGATAAAAATTTTAAAGAAGTGTGTGATGATTGTGAAAAATTCTTATATAATCTTGATTTTTGTCCTAAGGGTGTAAAATTTTTGAAAGCAAAGGATTTACAATGGCACTTATTCAAACAACTGAAAACTGACCATGTTGTGGTGAAATTGCCACTAACTCTGACAATCTGGCTACACAATATCTCTAGTGCTCATGCACTGAAATTTATCTGGCAACTAGATCTTGTCTTGCATCCAGAAGATCCAGATCCTCTGAAATTGGGATGGCAACAATGAGACAAAAGACTTTTCCTAGTTTTATCAAATTATGCACCAGCTTTGGATTACGTTTTGCAGAAGATTTACTAAGGTTATTAAAAAACAAATTCTTGCCTACACAATCAGTGATGTCGAGAAAACCCACTTGTAGAGAAATTTATATGCAAAAACGGCTCGTTTGGGTTGAGAAAATATTTTACATAGAAGAGCGAACAATGTTTCGACCTTCTTCGGTCATCGTCAGACGAGCAACTAGCCAAGAGAGAGTAATACAAGAACACTATTGGACAGCTACAGTTAGTGTATTATAGACCTCGGAAGCTATAATTGTGTTTAACGTCTATTAATCGAAAAACTACAGAATTTGACCAGAAACGTTTGTCGATTTCTAACATTACAAACTGTTCAAGTTTAGTGAATTAACTTCGGACATTAACATTTCTTTCTCGGTAAAAGGTCAGTGGTGTGAGGCCACTCAAGCTAACTAGCTTAAGCGAGGCGTGACAATAACAACTCAGGACTGACCTTCTCATCGTGGACTTGGATCGTCGATAATTATTCTGTTCTAGACCGGATATAAAACTCAGTATTGTTCAGAAGTTTGCAAAACTGTTGTATATAAACCACCATTTGCAATAACTATTAGCGATAACAGCTATTATAATTTATATATATATATATTAAAAGATATGGCCAAGTCGTTAAAACACCCGGTTCGTAATCCGAGGGTCGCGAGTTCGAATCCACGTCTCACCAAACATGCTCGCCTTTAACAGCAGCGGCAGAGTTATAACACAACGGTCAATCCCACTATTCATTGATGAAAGAGTAGCCCAAGAATTGGCGGTGGGTGGTGATGACTAGTTGCCTTCCCTCTAGTCTTACACTGCTAAATTACGGACGGCTAGCGCAGATAGCCCTCGTGTAGCTTTGCGCGAAATTCAAAACAAATAAGTAAACAATTAAAATATATTTGCGTTGGGACAGAAAAATGTTTTATCAATCTTGTTAGCAAATATCATAAATTTGATACATATCAATATTTAATTAAGTTTCTCACCAATTTCTAACACGTGAAAGTTTCTCACTAATTTTTCAAGTATCATTTCATGGTCTATAACAGATTCTCGCTAAATTTTTTTCGCTTTATAATAATTAATAGAAACCTAGATTAATTCAATCTCCTTGGTATTGTCTTTGATATCCTCAATTTCTGTAGGATCTAAATCATATTTTACATATAATGCCACCCCTCCCCCTCTTTTGTACTCTATTCCTATTAAATAGCCTGTAACCCTATATTTTAAAGATTTTGTGTCATGAAACCATTTTCAGTTGTCTCATATCAATTTTTTCTATTCAAACCATGCACTTCCCTGAAGTCCTCAATCTTATTTGTTATACATCTACCATTATAACTACTTCTACACTCATATCTTATGCTAAGCTTTTCTCTGCCTCTATTTTTGCATCTATTATACATGCAAAACAAAAACGTTATATCTGCTTTATATCGCCTGTTCTGCCAGTTATGTCCCTCATCTGTTCTCCCAGGTAACATAAGCTGATTCTTTTCTCCCTATTTACCCACGTGTTGTCAATGAATCTCTTTATCATCCACACTCTTCTCTGAATTTTTTTGTTTTTTCCTCCAATTGACAGCCAGGTAGTTAAGGCACTCGACTCGTACCCTGAGGATCGCGGGTTCAAATCCCGGTAATATCTAACAACTCGCTCTTTCAGCCGTGGGGGTGTTATAATGTTACAGTCAATACCACTATTCGTCTTAACACACTTGGCCATATCGGGCCTGCAAGTTGAATGAATAAATCAATACATATCAAGATGGAATTGAATACTGGAACCATTTCTGAACGTTTCTCTTAAAGTATTCTTCTTCTTTCATCTTATTTTACTAGTAGATATAGCGGTCCTCAGATTTTTATTGCTAGAATTAATGTTTTAAAGTTCTGTTGTTATAGCACTACTATGGCTTTGTAACTGTAAGATATGGTTTCAGTATAACTGTTCCAGCTGAATCAGACCCAAAAATATGTCCATACATACCGCACATAAGATGCAAGATAAAATTTAAGAAAACACTAAATACAAGGTAGCAAAATGCAGGAAATACTTTAATCCATCACAGCGTTTCGGGCCTAACATCTTCTTTTGATGACGTATTTCAAAGGCGTAGAAAAGAACACATTCAAATATCACTACAAATATTTAACAGTAGGAGAGCGTGCGAAACGTGGTTGGAAGTGTGGTGTAACGCTCTTGGTGAATGAATTATTGGGAAGTTGGAGTGTGATAGTAGAGCTAACACTCTATGCATCGATTTTAAGTCTTTATAAAAGTAGAACAAAAATAATCTGGATTTTATTATCTACAGTTCATTAGTGGTTAGATTCGAAGAGCTACCTGGCATATTTGCTCTAAATCCGATGCCTATGTCGCTTTTAAGTTATCCAGTGTCTGAAATTCGTAATCAGCGAATAACCCAAACCGAGATTTCAAATATTATTTCACATTCCTCTTTCTTCAACTGGCACGCCACCTATCTAGTTCTAACAGTAACTATAATTTTGTATGATAGAACAAATCAGTCTTCACGATCTTTAACTGGTTATTTTATTGTTGTTTTATGTAAGATCTACATTGCCTGTACATTTATGTATACATATGTAATGAACATTTTACAAATTTGAAGCAATGAAGTATTTTTTGTGGCAGATATGTTGTCTGAAATGTTGTATCTACAGAATAGAGTATTTTATATTTTTCCGTGCTAAACAACTTATTATTGGTAGTTAATAGGTTATTAATTATTGTAAACAATAAGATAGTGAATTAATATTTTATGTCGTGTTAGACTTCCAAAAGCTGTCAAAAAATGATTACAATTACACTTGTAAAACAATATTAGTATTAAACCTGTTAATTTTGAAACACTTTTATTCCTGATATTTGACTTTTCTTGCTCATTAATATATTTTACTATTTCTATTTCACTTTTTTCTATAATATTTTAATTTTTTGCCTCGTTCTACTATTTTTATTTTATTTCTTCTTGATTTCCTTTCACTGTATCTTCAATTAGCCACCTAGTAACTCAGCAGCATGTTTTTGGACACTTAATATTAGGTTGATGGACACAGCACGGATATCCCACTCTGTAGCTTTGTGTTTAACTACAAATCAACAAACAACTCCAGTAACACTCATGAGGTCATCTCAAAGGTTAAAGTTTAATTAATATTATATTTTAATTTCACCAAAATAATCCCAGTTCTGAACTTCATTAACATATTATATCTTTAGTTGCTTTTTTATTACCTGTTAAAATTACGTCACGTTTGGTTTAATTATGTATTAAAAAATCAATTTATTTCTGCCTTCGTCTGCTACAGATTTGTTAATCTTGAAATTTAGTTTTACATTTACTGTCTATAATTTTTAAAATTAAAAGGTAAATATAAACTTCCTGTGTCAAACTTTATGTAATGTTCAAATATATGTATTTGTAAACATAGACTGATATGAAATTCTGTGTAATAGTGTTTTGCGCTTATAAAGTATCTTTTCTTTTATCCTTGGCCCGGCATGGCCAAGCGTGTCAAGGCGTGGGACTCGTAATCTGAGGATCGCGGGTTCGCATCCCCGACGCGCGAAACATACTCGCCCTTTCAGCCGTGGTGGCGTTATAATGTGACGGTCAATCCCATTGTTCGTTGGTAAAAGAGTAGCCCAATAGTTGGCAGTGGGTGGCGATGACTAGCTTCCTTCCCTCTAGTTTACACTGCTAAAGTAGGGCCGGCTAGCACAGATAGCCCTCGAGTAGCTTTGTGCGAAATTCAAAAACAAACAAACAAACTTTTATCCTTAATACCAATCTGCCTGACGTTCATATCAAGTCAAACATATCCTTGTTTATTACGTAATGAAGTAAAAAAAAACTATTCTCTAACCACTTAAGTCGTTAACTTGTCCAAACTTATACATCAGGGAGTCTAGCAGGTCATGTGAGTCATGGTTTCATAAACTGTTATCAGAAGGCAGTGTCAGAAGGAGTAATTCGTGATGACGAGAAACCCACTTGAAAAATGTGTCTCAGGACAGCTGGTGTGGGTATTAACACTTTACTAACAAAGCAGAAAACAACGTTTCGACCTTCTTTGGTTATCTTCAGATTAACAAAGATACAATATCAGTTGGGAGTTGTATTACTAGAATCGTTTTGATAGGGGGCGTGTCAGCAAAAAGCCTCTCAAAGACCCAAACCACACTTTTCTCTCACAGTTGACAGGTGACAAACCAATAACAACAACAAATAACCATTACTAAACAATGTAGAATTTTCACTGCAGTAGCGGAAAATTACAATAAATACGTACAAAATACAAGCCATATTATTTACAAAATCGTAAGAAAAGAAATCAAATTAATATTACAGTTATATCTAGACGTGACTCTTACAGGTAGCAATATCAGCAAAATTCTTAAGGATTACTTTGACTCAAAATTAAACTGGATACCACACATTAATAGCGAGTTACCTAAGGAATTTGAATGATAAAACAAGAAGTTTCAATAGAAAACATATTAAAACTTTACAGAACATACATAAAACCAGCTGTATAATATGTTTGTATGTATGGATAAATGTGTCAAAAACACACATCAACAAACTACAGCAAATACAACATCGCATTTTAATAAAAGCATATGCAGTTCCACGATCAACAAACTAAATACTTCTTCACAACTATTCAAACATGCCAATTCTATTAAACAGACCCCCTGAATAACTTGCTTCAATATTGTAAAAAAAAATTATAATTAATACAAATGAACTGGTAAGCAAACTAGAGAGTTACATAATACATGATAAACCTAGCCCTAAGTACCTTTCCACTCTGAACGTCACAAATACAAAACTTAAAATTCCATATAGTGCTAGGCTAACAGAGTCATAGATACAAACGTAGCTTTGCTTTAAAAGTTTTGTATTAAAAATAGGATTATGCGTTTGTATGACTGCTAGGTAGATTATAAAAAAAGAGAAGCTATAAAAATATATGAATTAATATTACTCCATGAATAGGTTGTTAATTAAAACTGCAGACAATGGGCAAAATTTAATGTACTGTAAGTAAAATAACAACAAAGTAACAATGCTAATTAATTACCCAGGATTTAGTGGTAGTGCAGATAAAATAACAGTTCCAGAGAGGGAGGAAAAGGTCTACGTTATACCTGTCCCTCCATAGTCCAAAACATGGACCGAATCCAGATGAAGAAGAATTTGACAGTGGATGTATAGTTCTATGAAGTGACACCAGAGGATAGATAGTGTGTTTTCTACGTCTTCCTGAAAAAACTGTTTCGTGTCGCCCGATACATAACATGTCACAAACTGTAATGTATTAAACTGTTGTGTTGTTGTTGTTAAGTTGAAAACTACCCAAACAGATATCTACACTCTCCTCACCGAAAGTAATGAAACCAAATTTGTAGCGTTATTAGCCCTTTGTCTTATCGCTGAGCCAAGTAATGCAGTACAGTTGTATTCACCTGTTTCTAGACGATCGTATATGAAAGTATCTATTCATACATTTAATGTTCTCAGATTTATATGATATAAATATATAACTAGAGCTTGACGGTCAAGTCTTTGTATATAAAGTCAGCATGTTACACATATTGGTCAATTGCTTTTGCAATGTTTAGGAAGATTAAGTAACAAACATTATCTACTTCTGCAATGTGATACAAAAAGTGATTTTGACTTTGTAAGCACATTTACCCTTTATTAATATTTTATGAAGCTGCTTGAATTAATATGTATATTTGTTATTTTTGTGTAGGAATTAAACTCACTATCCACTAGTTCTTATGAAATGGAGAAGCCAGAGAGATAGACTGTTTACAGTTTAGATTTCACTACATTCACTCTCAGCTATTAACATATAAGTAAACTTACAAGCTAAAGAAAGACACAATAACAAGTTATTTGATTATGTAGGGTGAAGAAGGGGGAAATCTTTTCATATAATTAAATTATTTTTACATGTTTACAGATTATTTTATAATAGACATTTTGGGGGTATATATCAAGGGTCAAGTGTTCCTGTTCTAATGATGATCAGTCTAGCCGTTTTTCTGTTACTTGTTCTTTTCATAGACACGATCAAAAGTACGTAGAAAGGTTCATTTGGTTTAAGTTTGTATTGCTCGAATTGGGATAAAGGATTTGCATAATTAAATAATCATCATTGTTCTATCTATTGTATTGTACATTACTCTAACATTTCTACAGAAGGTCAATATCTATAGATTTCAACAGGTTTTTCAAATCGGTAGGCTGTTATAACAGGTAAAAATTATAGATAAAACTCCAATTCTATCATCTCAGGTGTTATCAACACAGTTATTACTTTAAAATCTTGAAAAAACCCAATAAAAACAACGTTTTTCCAGAGAATTATTGGTGTGGAGAGATTAAGTATGAAGGCTGTAAAATGTACATTCATAGAACCAAATCATTTGTATTTTCTTCAGTTTAGGGATGTTACAGATATTTCACAAAAATATGGTTTTGACACTAATAAAGGAAGATATGAAATTTATTACTAAGTGGTCCATGATTTTGACGGTAAGAAAACAATTTTTAAATGGTACAAAGCTTGTTTGTTTGACGTTAAACACAAAACTACACTAAGCCAAGTATCATTGTCAGTGGAGATAAAATACTTCAAGTTCGGGAATGTCATTAACAACCTCTGTTTCATTCCTGAAGCTTTAACTGTGTTCTCAAAAACCTTTGTCCTACTAAAATTATAGAAGGAATATTTCCCATATTTGTTACACAGAAGAACCATAGATAATTACCAGGGACACGTACCAAACATCAGCCTTTATTCATAAAACACCATGACAACAGTACTTAGAAAGAAATTTCTGGAATGACATCGATAGTAACGGGAGGACCATCGAATCTTTAAAAAAAAGATGTTTTCAAGTTAAATTAATGTACGTATATGAGTCGTGATAAATTCAGCAGTTTTTACCATGAAAAGAAATACAGTATTTATTCTAATATATCAAACAAAATAGATGTGTGAGCTATGTAATTTCCATAAACATTTAACTTTCGTTAAAAGTAAAGGCAGAGGAACTGCATTGTAACGCTATTAATAAAAGTGATGACAAAACTGCCAAGATATTCATTGAAATTAATAAAGATGACATTCTTGATTATAAACACAATTTGAATATTATGCCATAATTTTCTATGGTTTACCTTATATTTACAAAGAAGGAGTTTCATTACGACCTATTGTTTTCTACAATTGAGTTTTCAGCCATACTTTACTGGGCTGTAGTTGAATTTTTAAAATGTTCACTATCATTGAATCTATATAAATAAATGTCAGTATGTGTGTATGTGTCTGTTTCTTACACGTCTCCACGTTTCTTGTTCAATTAACACAAAATTTAACACAGTGATATAGCTCTATTTGTTATTCGTCTGCAAACCATTAACTAGATAATCAGACCAACGTCTTGCAATTACATCTTTCACAAATGCTAAGAGTTATCTTTAGTGTTTTAGGACAGTGTTTTCTGTGTATTATTATTCTCTGTTCTTAGTTGTATTATTTAATTACATAAAAGCATTATTGATTGTATCAATACCTTTAGCACATCAAAAAGTGAGCTTAAGTTTCATGACAGTTGACAGTAAAAAAGAGAAGACCCAGGTGAATATTATATTCTTTGTTTTTCATGTTTTATTTATTATTTATATCACTGAGTAAAATGTAAAAAATAGTAACTTATGAGATAAGGTAAAGTAATTCTTTTTAATATGGTATGCTTGTATGCAGCTCATGGGTTATTTAATTTTTGGGTTTTGGTTCCAGTTTCGGATCTCTTGTGAAAACAATCTTGTGAGGGCTGTTAACGTGTTTAATTTGATTATTCTTTTTAGGTTTCTGTACAATAAGTTTATGTTCGCTTTGGCAACGTTTCAATTGACACGTGGATGTTAGTTTTGAAGCTCTACCAATAACAAATTTGTTTCGGTTTTCAGTATTTTCAATAACAATAAAAACGTTTCTCTGATGATGTTCTGGTTTACTGCCAAGTCTTACAGTAATAATTTTATCAACATTGTGAAAACGTCTAGTAGAGGGAGACCTGATGTTGTTTGACACCTCCCTCTGGATACGTTCATCGTCTTTCACTTCTTTTGGTGTTTCTGCCTGAAGATGTAAATCATAATTAGTGAGGCAACAACACTCATCAATCGAAAAAAATGTTTTAATAACAATAATCAGTTAATAAACATTTTAAAAATATATAATTTATTCTTTATATAACAATCATTTTACTATAATATGAGTAAAACCAAATAAGTGTTTATATGAAAATTGTAAGTTATGAAATTGGTTTAAGATGTCTGATAAACGTTTTCTCGAAACTACGAAATATATCTCAAGCATTGTCCAAAATAGTGAGGAAGGTAACATAGAGCAGACAATAGCTTTAAATAATGTTTTACATTTATGTTTTGTGCGTTCACAAATACTAACTTGCCAAACAAGATAAAACTACTGTTACAAATAAATGTCAATTGTTCTCCTCATTTCATTGTTATATAAATTAAACATGAAAAGTTATGTAATCTGAACTACAAATGATTATAAAGAAGAAGAGTTTTCAAACTGTCTTATCATAGTTGTAACACTGTAGTAAATCACGGAGTTTATAGTACTTTAAAATATTCAATAATCTTAGTGAAGTCCAAAAGAAGACAACTGGATATTTCACTAAATGTCTGTCAGACCAATGAAAGTTGACTGACTATAAAAACAAACACTGATGCAAAATGTCTCAAAGTGTTATTAACAAGATGTGGTGGAATCACGTGTAACAAAATGGTACAAATACACTGGTACTGGACTAAAAAGAATAAAGTCCACATTTAAGTAAATTACCGTGATCTAACGATTCGCTACAATTATGTGATAACTGTTAAAAACAGAATCAGATGTTCGTAGCTGCAACCAAACGTCATTTCAGTGTATGTACGGTTAAAAACACAAGAGGTTTGGTAATAATACTGAGACAAGGTATATTATAGTTATAGTAAGACACAACTCACTTTAATATCAGTAGTGGAAGTATGTATGGAAGTGAAAAATCACGAACGGACACTCTGACCTTTATGTTTTCCAGATGTCATTAAGGCTATACATAATAGCAATGGAAGTACCTTTTATACTATCATATATGTTTACGTTTGGTTCTGGCTTTAGCTAACTGGATGATAATTGTCTTCCCACATGTAATAATATTGAAGAAGAGGTGATTGACCAGTTTAACTAGGGTACAGACTTATCAGACCTCAATAGTATCGAACATGTACAGGTCTCTTTTGGAAGAAGTATTACATGTATTCAAATGACTCTGAATGCATGTTTTTCAGTAGTTGTGGATGTCTTAACAACACTCATTGTAAGCATGCAACATCGATATCATATTGATCACTCAGTTTGACATAGTACACATTACATTAAAGTGAAATGTTTTTAACTACACTAAATATTAATCATAAACGTAATATGAATGAGAAATTAATTCAATTTTGAACCAGATACAGATATTCACAGAAATTAAATATGAGAATGGTTGTAATTATTTTATAACAGTAATTTTGCATTAACATTAATAATGTACTATTAATTCCATTATATTTTAGTTGCTTCTTGCAATATATATATATATATATATATATGTAGGTATAAATAAACTTGTACGAAGTGAAAGTTTAATATAAAGAGCACATCCTTGTTATTAATGGTTATATACTGATGCTGTATAATACTGACTACTATAAAGTAAAAGAATTTTAAACATACGAACCGTTGTTGGTGAATCAGATTTTAATGTCTCTTCAGGTTTGTCATCATTCACGATTGTCCTAACGCATTTCTTTAATTTAGTTTTGTCAGAACCTGAAGCAGGCTTGCTCAGGTTTTCTGTTCTTTCTGTTTTCTTTTCTATTGAGTGATTTTCATTTATTGTCTGCAAGATGGTTGGTTCTGTTTGATTTTCCTTTAACACCATATTAGTTTCTCTTTTATCAAACTTATTTGTCGAGACCTTCTCACACTCAGGGATCATTGAAACAGCTTCCAAAATATCTAATTCACTGGGGGTGATCTTTTCAGTTACAAGCTCCTGGTCTTCTAGCTTTGTATAGGTAAAAACACCACAAGACCCGAGGACGCGGTTTTTCAGGGCATTCCATTTGCCCCGGGCTTTTTCATTCACGTTGCAGAAGCAACAAAGAAGGCTAAACAATAATAAAATAATAATAATAATAATAAATAAAAAATAAATGAGAAATAAAAACGCGATTTATTTCTTTCAGTTTTCTATATAAACAACACTACTAAAGATTAACTCTAAATAGTTGTCTTTTTTGTTGGTTTTTCGTAAGCAAACAGATCTACAAAAACACTTGATTAATCACCGTATAGAAGTTTCGTAAGAAGTGTTAACTATAATTGAAAAGTTATTTTGACCTCATTTGTAGGGTTAATTAAACATATTCAGCTTTACAAGGTTCATATTAGTGTTTTCACAAATTAACTACCAAAGGGGCACTGAACACAATTGACATTTTTAAATATCCAACCCTACTATTCAATTAAAAGATAATTGGGTATTGAGGTCAGATGTTCTCTTACCCCTGTTCCACATAATTTAATTATGAAAAACTGGAAGATAACATGTAACTTACCACAAAGCAATAAAACAAATCGAAATTAGTGTCAGCTCTTCCATCCACCAAGGATACCTTACAACTGTAGGTTTGGAAGCCCAGGGGAAAGTGACCTTGAGAACCACATCAGTTGGATCTTAAGAGAGAGTTGTTTTTAAAACCGTTTTACACATTGTATCGATTACATGAAACAGAAAGAAAACTTCAAATGTAACTTAATAACAAAGTGTATAATTCTTTAAACTAAAAATAAACTTGATTTAACATATTAAAAATTTCAATTAAATAAATATGATATTTCTTATATATTTTCATATTAAACATTGATAACAACCTTTACAATTTGACAACTGTATATATACATTTTTCTTTACAGTTTAAACAGATAATTAGCAAAGAAAAATGACGCCTGTTATATTATTTGAGCTCCTTACTAGTAGACAAGTAGTACAGTTATGTAATAACAACAACTATATAGTTATATAACATAAAATCAGTCAGGTTTTCCAACATATTTACATTAATAGACAATATATCAAGAAACCTACTGACTTTCCCTTCCAAACACACGTGATCAGACTATATAAGAAAAATCTCGACATTTTCTTTACGATAATTCACATATTATGCAACTCAGTATAACACAGTGAGTTAAATCAACTTCGATTCACTTAAATTGTAAGAATATATAACACAAATTAAACAACCTGTCTTTCCATTGACTACTTAATAAAGCCAGTTTGTTTAATCGCTATTCACTTACTGTATTAAGTTTTATAATTAGTTTCTTCTCTTATTATGGTACATTATTCTTTTATGCTATCGAATCGTAACCACTTAATGGTAGTTTCCGCGTTTTTATAACACTATTAAAAACAGTAATTTTACAAATTTCTCTTTACTGTAAATTTCCCAGATAAAGAACGATACCATTTTGACCACAAACACTGAACGTCGTACGTCACTACTGATGAAGTTTTTTCATTTACTTGGTAACAATTCTTTCCAATAGTTTTATTCAGAACTTATGAGACGGTGCTAACGTTTTGATAATCCAATGTTGTTATAATCGTATTTTAAAACATTTGTTTTGTATTTGGACAAATTACTTTATTTTATTACACTGGCCCGGCATGGCCAAGCGTGTTAAGGCGTGCGACTCGTAATCTGAGGGTCACGGGTTCGCATCCCCGTCGGGCCAAACATGCTCCCCCTTTCAGCCGTGGGGGCGTTATAAGGTGACAGTCAATCCCACTATTCGTTGGTAAAAGAGTAGCCCAAGAGTTGGTGGTGGGTGGTGATGATTAGCTGCCTTCCCTCTAGTCTTACACTGCTAAATTAGGGACGACTAGCACAGATAGCCCTCGAGTAGCTTTGTGCGAATTCAAAAACAAACAAACAATATTTTAACACAAAAACGACATTATGTACATAAAATAAACATATTAAACATAGATTTGGGACATACACTGTTTTAGTTAAATATCTTTACGTCTTTTTAGTAATAATGTGACGCACACAGATGTGATATTGAGACACCGTTATATTTGTTTGTTTTTCAATTTCGGGGATAGCTGAACGAGGGCTTTCAGTGTTAGTCGTTCCTAATTTTGAAATGATATGCTGGTGGCAAGACAGCTATTCAATACTATTTGTCGTAAATGTTTGAGTCCATCTTTAAAAACAAGTAGTAGGATTTCCAAGTAAAAGCAAAGCTTTTTAATGCATTAAAAACCATGAAAGTTATGAAGAAGTATCGTATTATAACAATCTGTTTGAACAAAAATAAACATCTTTAAAATGTTAAGGAAACAATAAAAGAAAACTTTAAAACCCTTTTGTTCCATTACTTCTACAAAGATCTTTATTATCAGCTCCTTCTTCATCAGTAATTTTATCATCAGGACAAGCTACACAGGCGTCAGCAGCAAATGATGTCATGTAAGTCCCTCCTGGACACGGCAGGCAGTGAGTTTGGAATCCATTGTCATAGTGACCAGGAGGACATGGATCTAAAAGCGTTAAAAGTACATAGCTAAACATTTATTTACCCAGTGTTAATTTTATTGTTCTAACAACGTCTTTAGTATCAAAAAACGTATTTGTTTAACTAAAATTCCATATTTTTAAAAGTCTTTCATCTATTTGTGTTTAATGTGAACAGTTTAAAGTAATTGAGTATCATATATACTTACAACACCTGTTAACATCTCTTTGGTATCCACGAGTACAGTTGAGATTCTCGGCTGGAATATACACTGGAGAAAACAACAGAGTTAATATTTTTATTAGCACGTTTTGTGTCACCGTTGGAATTTTAAGGTTTTTCACAATGAGCACGACGCACTAGTTATAATATTAATTATAACTCACTCTGTAAAATAACAACATAAATGTTACTTTTCGTGAGAAAAATAAAACGTGTGAAAACAGTTTCTTAACAGTAGACTTTTGTTTCTTTATGTACTTCCTAATGGAGTTAACTAATGAAACTAATCACACAAACTTGGAAATTTATGAAATTACACACGATCTTTTTTTTATTGGTACATTTGATTTCTGTTGGTGTTTCCCTTGTAAAATACTTACTGGTCACAGTTAAACTGTTGTCACTGTTTATGTTAATATCAGTTATGTAAATACAGGTTCTTTTGGGAATATTACGTTGGTAAAATGTATCAGTATATGATTGTGTCTTGAAAACAACAAAATATCAAATAATATCTTTATAATGCAGAAGTTGGATGAAATGCATTCCGAGAAAATTTTTCATTTGAAGTTAATATCAAAGCAAATACTTAATTTTTTGTGGATTTATCAAGATAAATAATATTGCGATCTAACACCTTTCACTGTAAATTTAAAGTATTGTTTATTCAAAATACGTTCTTAAAAAACTTCGTAGATATGATTTGTATCTTTACAGTTCATAAGATTTTCCTTCAACATTCATAAGTTGAGTTCATTATGTCAAAATAACTTTGGAGCCTCATCACTTCTCTTTTCAGGTTTACCATAATCCATCTAGTCTCTAATCTAGACTGGTATCTAGTCTTAAGCTATGTCATAAAGTTGTTCTGATAAATTCTGTTCTGCCGTGACTTTATATCAGATTGAGTCACATTATATGCCAGGTTGCATATTCAAAACTGTTTTGGTATGGCTTACTAATCCCTATAAACTATAAAGTATTATTGCTATGAACATCAGTGGCAGCCTCTGACTAATACTGTATGTTTATTACAGCAGTACCGATAAGATTACGCGTTCGTCTTCATCACTGCCCTGAAATAACTCTTTTCAGGGCATCTTTAACATCAACTAATGGAATGTGATGCATCTTCCAAGAGTATATTATGGCTGTCAATATCAACATCTGCACCTTGGGAGTTGGGCAATATCACCCATTACTGGAGTCCTGATTAGATGGATCAGTATATGGACGAACAAAGAGTGTAGTATTGATGGTAACATTTAAAGTAATTATATGTCGATATGGTTACCAATACTTATTCATACCACACTCCAACATCGACATTTCCTCTCATTAAAATTAAGAAAAACTGATTTCATGTCATCTCTAAAGTAATAATTCCTTGTAAGTACTTTTAACACAATTGTAATAATCTATTTCATGCATTTATATTTCTGAGGAACTCACTTGAAGCTAATAAATTTTGCAGACGTTCTACAATGGGTAATTTAAAACTTTTTATTACAGAACTCATATATAGTTCGATGTTTCTAGGTTATAAAGCGATTAGGAAGGAGATTTGAGATAACGGTGATATAGAGAAACCTCAGTCAACAACACGATACCCACCCTGTCAATAACCCCAAATACAATAAACAAAATACTTAAATTCTTGTAAAAAATAAAGCAAATACAATACTAATGTCATTTATAAAATACTTTATGGCAACTTCCACGTATTTTACGTCAGAGAAACAAGCCCGAAACTTAAAACAACATTCATGTAACACAAAGAAATACAATCTCACGTTTTTAAATTTAACACTGCAACTCAAATAAATATACTACAGGTAACATTTAAATACTAAACAGAGAATCCAACATCGCTAGACGATAAACCAAATAATTCCTTGTAATACAAGAGCAAACACACATTAAACCAATGTAAAGAAACACTTTTATATCTATATTAATAAAATTTAATAAATCTTGTTCGATGTATTATAGTTTGAAGATGATACTTTTAATTTTCAAGATTTTATAATTTACAAAATATTCTGAGAATACTAAGAGTAATGCAAATAGTATTAATAGGAAATTACATGAAGGTTGTTAAAAACTATCATATGAAAATAAGACAGTTCAATTTTCATTATAATTAAATGATATAAAAGATAACGTATCGTTTTATGAACGAAATCGATAAAAACATAGTGTAATTAGCGTAGATGGGAGTATTTTAAAATTCCCATCTGGTGCAGTAACAACAGTTTGATCAACAGAGACAATTCCATAAAGAAATTATTTACTTTGTAGGTGAACAAACGAATAATATGAATTATTTGACTCAACCAACTGAAAACCATGATTAGAAAAGCATACAGATCATTGGTAAGTATCACTAATATATCAATACATATCAGAGAGAAACAAAATAAAATATATAAAACAAGAGCTGAAATGTTAGTTTTCAATGACAAAATTCAGAATAATTGACAGTAGTTAGCTTTTACAGTGGAAAACAGTAGATCGGTGTTAGCTATGTATGAGCGCGGTATGTGACCGCAAGTAGAAAATTAAGTTCTTGCTTTCTACTCTAAGTAAGCTATCAAATCTATTAAACAAAAGCAAAAGATTACCTCACACTTACAGTTTGTGGTCCCTACACATAGTTATCAGATTTTCATTTATTACACGTGGACTGACGTTACTACAGCTACAATTAGAGGTACCTTGAAAATGTTTAAATAAATTGAAAAGAAATGCACTTATTGTAGCTGTTTTAATATCAGTCCACGTGTAATACATGAAAATCTGACAACTATATGTAGGGACCGTAAACTGTAAATGTGATGTAATCTTTCGCTTTTGTCTAATATATGTGACAGCTAACTTGGAGTAGAAAACAAGAACTTAACTTTCTAATTAACTGTAGAGAATGAAAAGCTTTTCGAATGATCAAGCACACATAGTTTTTCTTATAACAAAACCACATCGGGCTATTTACTGTGTCCACCGAGGGCAATCGAACTCCTGATCTTAGCGTTGTAAATCCATAGACTTACCACTGTCCCATCGGGAGACTATTTCATTAAAACAATAACTCCATGAACATAGTTATTTAATGTTAACTGTTAAATGATTTTATCTGTTGTCAGTCCAAAACTGGTTGCTTATCAGTTCGATTATAAGACTATAATCGTAACGTTTTTTAATTAATGATTAAATGGTACAATAGATTATATTACACGTTTTTAAGCTGTGAGTTTTTGTTTCTATTTTTCTCTGTAAATATGCACTATACTTAAACTAAAGACATACTTATACGACTTGGATTTAAACCTATTCATAAAGAATGTGAAAAAACAACGTATTTGCGAGTCATTTGAAAATACTGAACCACAAGAATAAGAGGATCAATTTAAAATAAAACACCAGTTTTAACATATGAAGTTTTAATTAAAATTCCTTTTGACCAAAGAAATTATTCAGTCGCATTTATTCCAGTTTAAACATTAAATCATCGTGTAATATCATTGCTTCGCCAATTTAAACATTTTCTACCCATCCTGTACATATTTTACAACGCATAAAGAAAAAATATTTTTTATTGCTATAGATGAGACCGACTAACGGGTTCTAGCATTAAAGAAATCTCCTAAAACGAGATTTTCGCACACCACTGACTTAAAATCGGTTATGAGCAAATTGAAACAAATGAGGCAGAAATATTTGCGAGCAAATGTGATGTTAACCATAATTATTAGGCTTCACTAACCTTTGCACTCTCCATCAAAAATTTATACTATTAAAGAAACATCCGTTTATGGTAAGAACGAAAATATCTAATTTGTATACGTAAAAATAAATGTAGGGCTAAGTTGTTTATGTTTGTGTGTTTTCTTTTAGCAAAGCCACGTCGGGCTATCTGCTGAGCTCACAGAGGGGATTCGAACCTTTGAGTTTAGCGTTGTAAGTCCGTAGACTAAGATAACAAAAAAAAAAAAGAATCGAACGGTAGTGGTGTTAACAGTTTGAAACTACTGTGTAGAAACTTTAAATAGATTGAAAGTGTAGTGTATCAGTAAGATATCTTTAGTTTCAAATTTTTAACCAAATCTTTGAATTCATCATCATCATCTGCCACTCGATTTCTTTAAGGAACATAGGGCCGCAATCACTGCGGTTTCTGTAACAGGTTGATTTATGTGAGTAGGTTGTAAGCCCACTGCACCGATACGTCCCTAATTTAGAAGTGTAAGACAAGAGAGAAGGTAGCTAGTCATAACCACCCACCGCCAACTCTTGGGCTACTCTTTTACCAACGAATAGTGGGATTGACCGTCACATTATAACGCCCCCACGGCTGGGAGGGCGAGTATGTTTGGCGCGACGCGGGCGGAACCCTCGGATTACGAGACGCACGCCTTACGCGCTTGGCCATGCCGGGCCAATCTTTGAATTCCTAAGGTTGAAACCAATGAATACAAATACTTTACAAACGATAATTAATGACAGAATTAATTTTCTTTTTTCTTTGTGTGAACGGATATCCGGTTTGGTTGTTTGCAAAAAAGTAACACATAATATGAAATTTTTATTGTGAAATAATTAAGTTAAAAGTGATACTATTGTCATCATAATCTTACGTATACATGGGCAATATAAATAATTTTGTACTCAATACACATGTAGAAACGGGGACATTTACATAATATTTGAATAAAACAATATATGATTGTTTGTGAATTTCGCACAGAACCATCTGTGTTAGCCGTCCCTAATTTAGTAGTGTAATACTAGAGGGAAGGCAGCTAGACATCACCACCCGACCGCCAACTCTTGGGCTACTCTTTTACCAACGAATAGTGGGATTGACCGTCACATTATAACGCCCCCACGGCTGAAAGTGTGAGCATGTTTGGCGCGACCGGGATGCGAGCCCGCGACCCTCAGATTACGAGTCGCACGCCTTAACACGCTTGGCCATTCCGGGCCCTGACAGCATATGAATCAAGATTTACATGTATTTATACTAAAGTTATACAAAAATATTTAGAAGTACTTTTTCGAGATTTGCGACTTTTATATAAATCCTTTTCACGTATCAGCCCTCAAATATATTCTACCATTATGTTTTCGTTATACACGCTCCCAAGTCACAAAAGCAAAGTTTGAAAAAAATAGACCTTTTCCATTTACTTTAGGCATAAGCAATTAGGAAAAAACATTTTGTGCCCAGGAACAAGAAAAGGTAAAATATTTCTTACATAGTGTAATCTTATGTATACACAGGCAATTATTTTTTAAATCAATACACATGGTGAGTGAAATATCAAACGAAAAGGTTATGGCTGAAAGACATTTAAAAGCAAGATGGACGATTTCGATTTTGATGTTATTCCTGTTAAGTTAGTTTAGTTTAATAAATGAAAATATGGTCTAAAAAACCATGAATTTACCTCTGACATCATGTTTGTAATCACCTTCACGATTTTTGCATGTGTAAATTCCCGCGTCTTCAAACTGGATGTTGGTTAGCACTAATTTGCCACCGTATTTTATTTGCGTTCTCTCACTATTAATAACTTTTTCTTTGAGATTTGAGTACCAAATAACTGGTTCTTCTCTCGCTTGGTTTGAACATATTAATGTAAGAGTAGAACCACGTTCAATTTCGTAGACGAATGTAAAACCTGAAACAAGCAGGAAACTACCGAAAATATAAAATAATTGAGTGTAATTAGCCATTGAAATCTCTCTGCACTGTACTCTTTGTAAGTCACTTTCTGTATTGTTTCTAAGTGAAATATCAGTGTTACTATGCGCATAAAGTATTCTTGTTTGAATGACGTCATGAACTGAAGTAATATTGTGAGGTAGAAAAACGTTTTACTAACAATAATGATTGCAAAGTTTATTGCTTTCTGTTGTGTGAAAGACGCTTGAACTGAGAAATTATATTCATGTTTATGTTATGCATAGTTTAGATTTAATAAACAATAACAACACTTGCCTAAGAGTTCAACTTGAAATTTAGGTAAAAGCAAATAAAATTTATACGAAGTTTTGCTTTGCAATTTCTTCTGACAATACAAGTCTTAGTCGGTATTTATGATATCAACCATAATAAGACTGCTAACAGATGTCTCACGATACATATAAATTATAATTGAGTAGTTATAAATCTACAAACACTGTAACAATATTTAAATTAAAAAATCAGTTAAAGAATATTCACATATATAACTTGTGACAAATACTGTATTCTATGGTGTTATATAGGGATTAATGACTACAATTAGCTGTATCAAATATTTTGTTCTTCAAAATTAATAAGATTTCAATATATTTTTTTTTGAATTTCGCACAAAGCTACTCGAAGGCTATTTGTGCTAGTCGTCCCTAATTTAGCAGTGTAAGACTAGATGGAAGGCAGCTGGTCATCACCACCCACCGCCAACTTTTGGGCTACTCTTTTACCAACGAATAGTGGGATTGACCATAACATTATAACGCCTCCAAGGCTGGGAGACAAGCATGTTTGGTGCGATCGGGATTCGAACCCGCGACCCTCGGATTACGAGTCGAACGCCTTAACATACTTGGCCAAGATTTCAATAGATCTTTTGTCCTAAAAAACAGTAATATGTTCATTACGCTATCACAGTTTTGTTGTGCTGTTGCAATAAATTTAATACCCTGAATCAAATAGGCCTAAGATTTATAATAAATATTATGTAAATTGCAAATGCTACTTTCCCCTCAGGCCCAGCATGGCCAGATGGTTAAGGCACTCAAAAGTCGCGGGTTCAAGTCCCCGTTATAATGTGACGGTGAATCCCACTATTCGTTGGTGAAAGAGAAACCCAAAAGATGGCGGTAGGTGGTGATGAATAGCTGCCTTCCCTTTCGTTTTACATTGCTAAATTAAGGATGTGATGGCTCGTGTAGCTTTACGCGAGATTAAAAAACAAATATATCTCTTAATTTGACGTGAAGTTACATTTGCTTCTAGATTTTTAAGTTCTTCATTTCTCAGTTAAACAACCAAAAACTGAGAAGAATAGCATGCAAAACTAACGTATAATTCAATTACAAGATAGTACATGGATGAAATCCTTTGTTAAATGTAATTTTTGTTACTGTGACACTTCGGTTTTTGAAACGTAGATTTATATTTCTATAAATCTTCAATTTCATAAATATCTTGTTACGTATATCTCTTCGTCTTTGAAGTGTGTTCTTGAATATTAAAGGAGGTCCACAGTGCAGATTAACAGTATGGGGTTCACTATAATGGGGCTTTATTTATATACGTACAAGTCTGTGGGCCCTTTTTTATTGTGGCTGACATTTTAATAAATATTTTTGAAAAGATGTCTATGAATTTGTGTCATTCGCTTATTCTAGAGTTATGGATGTCAGGTCTTTTTCTAGATGGTGGATAAAAGACAGTAGAGACATTACTACATTCTCAAAAAATTAAAAAGAACTTTTAACCTGTGGCATTTACACAGCATTACTTGTGATGGCAATAAGTTTCTTAATCAATACGCTACATAAATAATGTAACTACATAACCAAACTGGCAAAGTACAGAACTTCACAATTTGAAAAACAATTTTTTCATTAAATCAATTCCCTTAATTCTACATTAAAAAACAAATCAGATCATGACACACATACCTGCTACCGGATCCACAGCTTGCTTTGCTAGTTTCCGAAGAGCTGCAGCAAAACTTGAAGTTCTGGTGGCATTCAAAGCAGAATTACTACTTCCACTGTAGTGACCAATCATGTTATTAATATGTTGCTCAGGATGAAGAGGGGAAATAGCTGTCATAGTGTGAACACCAGGTTTGGGAGGGGCATGCATGGTTAGGGAGGGAGTCTTCGAGCCATGTGGTAACTCTGAAGACAAAATCAATCATGAGTTCAGGTAGTTAGCTCCAATGATCTCCATAAAACTTAAAAGCGTCAAAGAAATTATGGATATATAAACACACATAATACCATTCACATGGTTTTGACACACCTATCAATTTTGTCTTTTCAATTTCTAACTTTCAGTAAGAGACCTTCCATGCCATTATAATGAAAACAAAATATATAACTTGTGCTATTTTCCTTCATTGTTTGTGTATGTTATTAATTTCCTTCACACACTTGGTTGTGCATCAGACGAAGTTTTATATGTCTTATAGTTAACCTTTCCACCACAAGTTAGGTGGGTTTAAAATTTAATTTCAACATTATTCAAACCACACAAAAGGAGCTCTCAGTGAAAAGAAAGTTAACCCTCAAACTACTGATTTGTCTTAATTTGTTCATTACCAGGAGTCCATACATATTGTATCATACTAAGTATTGTTATATTTTTGTTCTCTACAACATTCAGTGTAAACATATGCCAAAGAAAAAAATGCACAGTCACTAACATTCTTCATTAAGTTTGTAAGAGACACAAGTAATTAATGGAATAACTGCAATATTAATGTTATATTCGTTTAAATTATAACAAGTTATTAAAGTCTCTCTAAACGACAAAGGCAAGAACTCAAAAGTGGTTTTGGTATGAAAAATTGACAAGAACCCCCACTGGTAATTCTACGATTGAACAATAAACAATTGTACTTTTTTCCATATAAAACATCATACACTTAATCCATTTATGAAACAATTTATAACTAATAAAGGTCTCAAAACATATTTTTTTTTTCTGTACCTGTTACGTTCATATACAAACAAAGCAGAAGTAAGGTTCCCTTATGAACTTGCTAAATACGTGAAGAAGAAATGATCTACATCTTTTCTGCATACCCCTACAGATGTGATTTCTAATTTAGGCACGTGCGCTATACACCAATATGTGAACAATCCAGTCAACAAGTAGGTTAAACAATGACGAATTTTAATTTTTTAGCATAAATTTACACGAATTCAAAACAAAGTGTTCTACTTACATGTGTTAATTGGAAACACCCACAAAAATGTTAGAACTCTGGCACCAAAGGTAAATCATTGTTGGAGGTCTATTAGAGTTTTTTGTAACACTAAGTCTCACAACCAATCGCACCTTGACAGTCGGTCGCTATGGTCGCCAGCCAGCTGTCATTGTTGCGCTCTAACACCTGCCCTATGACGCAGCAGTTATCTCACGTTCGAGCCACAGGCGCTGTAGTAAAAGTGCTCGGTCTAGGCACGCGCCTCGCACAAGGCACGGCAGATAGCAGCAGGTGGTGCGGTGTATAGTAGACGTTCTTCTGTGACACGTAGGTAACTAACACAGAACCTAAGTCCTCAACACTCTGTACGTATCTTCTGATTTTGTAGCTTAATTTTGACAAGAAAAATCACTTTATACTTTCAGGGGTATATATACAAGATCATAAGTTTCATACAAGGTCAATAATGCCCAAAACACCATTTCACCGCAGTAATGGAATGTTGTTTTATAAAATTATACTAAAAAGCCTCGTACACTGTGTATGTATGTGTGCTTTTTTCTTATCGCAAAGTCACATCGGGCTATCTGCAGTATCCAACGAGGGGAATCGAGCCTCTGATTTTAGCGTTGTAAGCATGAAGACTTACCGCTGTCCTACTGGGGTGAACTCGGACAGAAAAAGCAATACCGTTATTGTGACACATGTGACGCATACAAAACTATCAAAACCATGATAATATCCATAATACAGAACATCACACGACGTACAAGCTATGAAGAACGAAGGTCATTTAAAAATAATTAAATACGCCCATCATTGGCGATCCAGATGTTTGTCAACTACAAACCCAATTGTTTTTTGGCAACCTGGTTTATGTTTTCTCTGAACATAAAAGATGCGAGTATTTTTGTGCGAAACATGCCATATATAACATATTACATTCTGGTTAGGAAGTAAATACGCAGGATCACCTTCAAAAGTTGTAATGTTTTCAAACCAGATCCAAAACTCTAGAGCTTTTGAAGAGCTAAGGATGAATAATAATAGTCAACTATCTGAAAAGCGCTAGAATGGTGGATCTCGTTTGAAAATGTTAACAACTTACACATACCTTACTATGTCCGGTACGGCCAGGTGGGTTAAGACACTCGACTCATAATCTGAGGGTCGTGAGTTCGCATCCCCGTCACATCAAACATACTCGCCCTTTCAACCATAGGGGCGTTATTATATGATGGTCAATCACACTATTCGCTGGTAAAATAGTCCAAAAGTTGGTGGTGGGTGATGATGACTAGCTACCTTCCCTCTAGTCTTACAATGCTAAATTACAGATGGTTAGCGCTGATAGCCCTCATGTAGCTTTGCGCAAAATTCGAAACAAAACAAACCATACCTAATTGTACTCCACTGTATTAACCAGCCATCTCATCCGCTACTTACTTCTTATCGTATAATTTGTATTTTTGCCGATAATATGACGCAGAAGAACTTGAAAAATAATCCAAACATTGTCCAATCATTGCCTTGGTTAAAAACTTAAAACTGTGTACATAACGTTAATTTACAACCTTTTTATTACTGACATTTTAATAAACATATCAAATCGTCTATCGCTCTTTGAAATTATGTATTGAACTGAAATATATTAGCATTCTCTTTAGAAGTGGATTATTTTATGCAGTTCTAATATGTTCAACACAAAAGAATTCACCATCTTGTTTGTTTGCTTCACAATTTTTATTCAAAGCTACACAAAGATCTAATACTAACCGTTACTAACCCTGAACCGAAACACTAAACGTGCTAATCATCAACATCCACTGTTAATTCTTCAGGTTACTCTCGTCTGGGGTTTTATTGTTACTCTTTCGACACGTCCATGTTTTTTACGAGAATAGGCTACGAACCACAAATCCTCGGATTCACAGTCCAAGCACACTAACCACAAGGCATTATCAAGATATAGTTATAATGCACAACACTAACAAAAATAAAAAAAAAAATCAGTAACTCTGTACAACGACAACGACTTTCATAACCTAGAAACACTTCACAAGAATCGCATTTTTGGAGAACACTTTAAAAACCTGATATCACACTAACTATCACACGCTATAATACGCTTCCTATTCATTCTAGCTTCCGAAAGGGCTCGAGTTCATTTTTTCAATTACCTAAAATTTTGATGCAACATTAATTCTTAATATAACAAAAAATTCACGACTGTATATATTTATACGACTGAAAACAAATAGCTTTAAAGTTTCACGAATTTCATAAAGAGTATACCGGCTGAAAACACCATTAACACCGAGGGTACTGAAATTATAAAAGAAAGCTTTCTGATCTTCATAAGTAGATAGATACCTTAGAAATGTATTGCCTTCCAGTGGCACAGCGACATGTCTACGGACTGGCAACGTTAGATTCCAGATTTCGTGATGGGCAGAGCACAGATAGACGATTCTGTAGTTCGGTGCTTCATTACAAATTACAACAGATACGCGTATTTAATTAGTTGTACCGATGGCCCAGTTAACAGTTTACTGTGATCGTGAGTTTTTATTACTATGTAAAAACTTCCTTTTTTGTTAAGCATTATATATAAATATACATAAACACATTAAAGTGATTTTTTTTTTTTTACTGTATCGTACTGTAAGGTGCAATGTGGCATCTGTATGAAATGGAGGGGCATCCTGGTGAATAATGTACATATTTTGATTTGTACACACGTTATTATTAAACCAATGTAAACAAAAGTAAAATCAATATCGGTAATCAGTACGCGTTGCCAGTTATTATAATAATACAATATTTTGATTATCTGAAACAAAAGTATGCTTCGTTCGCTGCAACTAGAACACTACCAGCAACACACCCTGTTCAGAAGAAAACTTACGACTATTATTACGACTATCATAAGACTCTCCAATCAAAAGAAATGTAAAGATCGAAAGCTGAAGAACAAACAGAAGTTCGGATTTTTAGATTTTATTAGATAATTTGTCTAAAACTACAAACATTAATGCCTAGGTGAAATAAGGATTGTCTGTGTAGATTAGCCTTACGAAAACCGCAGCTGCAATACCATGAAAATCACTTAACCCTTTTCTCGACTGCGGTTTATATAAAACGGTACTGGAGTAAGCGACTTACGGTTGACATCAGATGATGCGAAAATTTTGAATGGGCCATCGTAAAAATTCACGAATCTTTGCACAAACGAAGTGTTAAAAGTAGGAAAGAATATAAGGACAGGCTGAGGCGTAGCTAGCACTACGCAGTGGGAGAGGTCTTCTCGAGAAGATGTGGACCTTTCCTTCTGCACAAAGAATTTAAGTGATTTTATACGAAAGTGCACTGCTACTACTACTACTAATAACAACAACAACAATAAGCATACCGTAAACATTTTAGAATGCTGAGAACAATCGTTTGACCCAAAGCCCATGAATACGCTCATGATGCGTATTCAAGTTTTAAAATACATAACATGAATAACGGCTGACTTACCACAACTGTTTCGCTCAGCTATAAAATCATCGACTTCTTTTAATGCCAATAGGTACGACATATTACATCACGTTGAATAATTTTACGTCTCTGTTATCAACAGTCAGCCTATTATCACTCTGTTTGATGAGCAAAAAAATACACAACAGGCTATCTGTGTCATGCCTACTGCACGGATCGAACCTTAAATTTTAAAGTTATAAGCAACCTAAGTTCCTGCTGAGCCATCATCGTGAGGGGATGGGTGAGTCAAACACCATAAAAAAAATTACCAAAAAAACAAAAGGGTGAAGTCACTCATTTTCTTTGTAACAGTAAAATATGCAGGAAAGCCGTACCTTAAATAGTGGGATTAATCACAGTATTAGTGAAATTGAGTCATTTGTTTACTGTTAGAAGTCCTTTAACGAATAAACAGTGAACCCAGAAGAAAGTCTTATCCATAAACAGTTTAGAAAGATATATTTAATAAGCAGATGGGGTCTATGGACGACACAGATAATTCTTGGGTTAAACCTAAACAGTGTTTTCCGACATATCGGCACACAGAACATGTTTACAGGTTCAACGCAGATATTATGTTTATAAGCAAGTTTTAAAATGAGTCTTTTTTTCTTACAAAGAAAATCAAAACAAACACTATCAATTACCTTTTGAATTTATACACAGACGTAGCATCTACACACTTCGGTTCATTCAAGTTCTAAGGGGAAACGAGAGCAAATAAAAAGTACTTCACTTAGATATAACATCACCAGCTTTATACAACATCAAACCGTTGTCCATCACCATCTGCACCAAAATTACACCAAGTCCTTTAAAATATATTCTTTTTGTTTCTGCACAACCTTAATTAAAAAAAAAAAATTATTTATTGCATATAATTATTATGGTTCAGAATGCAGTAGGAAAGTGAGCGCACACAAAACGCACACAAGCTTCGCTATTTGCTAAGCACAGTTGCACTGAGTAATTGGCCATATTTACCTACACACACCTTTCCCCCAAAGTCTTGGCGGTCCTGCTGGAAGTATGTGTGTGTTAAGTGAGTCATCCATATGAATTTTATGTTAAAACAAAGACTTTCACAAAAATCCTATAATGAAATATCGTAAACACAGCTCCAGCAATCCTTTTCCTTAAAACCGCGTGTTCAACAGTTGTAGAAGTAGAAACTCATAAGTGTATTCCAAATTAGTAACACCTGGGTGTTGAAGCCACAGTTACAACGGTAAGTTATCAGAAACTGTAAAGAAACAACTTAGATATACATGTGAAAAAAAAGACAACCATCATACATCATTATATATCAAGGGTTTAATAAATATCCCCTTCGGAATATCCTCAGAAGAACCAGACTTCGTCACACACACTTTTAAATGAAATAATCAACATATAAGCAAACAAATAGTATTTTTAATCCTTAGGAAAATGTATCGAGAAAAAATCGATCAGTTAGTAAATGAACGCCACGCTCAAATTCTTTCCAATCGTCCTGAAATTACCTAAATGTAATTTATAAATCTATTATCGTGACATCAGGCAAGATGAGTAAAAACTTAAGTCGATTTAAAAACCGGATGGAAATTGAAACGATTTTCGTCTAATCGATTTCCAGTACAGCGAGTGACATTTCCAAAAGGCTACCAAGCGATAAAAGCTAGAAAACTACAACAGTATATAAGTCAGATTATTATTTGAAAGGCTATACTTAAATATCAGAAGTTAGTGATAACAAGTTCACGAAGCAGTGCATGGATTTTTTTAAAATATATTTAACTTTATTGTTTAAAGTTTGCATAGGAAAAAAAGTTAACATATTAAAGGAAAATGGAGTGGAATAATTCCATGTGACTTGATACTCAACTTTTAAAAGATTATCGTTAATAACTGTACATCTTACAAAAATTAAATTGGGTGGGTGGATATACACTAAGTAACAACAACCTGCATAAGACCACTGTTACTTAAGTTTGATTTCTTCAATATACGTTATATTGTTTTCTACGCTGACAAAAAACACTGAACCTTTTATTAACTATATAATTTAATTTGTATTCAGTGAGTGTTTTCTAGGATGTGAGAAGCCAAATATTATAATGAATGAACCTTCTTAGTTAAAGCAGGTTAAACAGTTGAAACTAAAATGTCACGTTTTTTACTGATAGTTTTTAACTATTATCATCTTGATAACAATTCACATACAGCAATTGTCTAATTAAATCAAAGACAAAGAAATGTACTAAAAAAGATGGCAAACACTCACATTTGCGTGCTCACCTAAAGTCGTTGATGTCTTGACTTGTGGCCACGTGAAATTTCCCGAGATTCAGGTTTTTGGCGATATGAACCTTACATGTAGTCGTAAAAATGTTTGCCCATACACAGTAAAGTGTTCATCCTAAAACGCATATTTTTTTCTAAAGTTAACACAATCGCAGTTAAAATGATCTACCAGTAAAATACTGTGCTATCACTGCACGAGGCCCAACTATATTGTTGACACCATTCTACGTAACAGTGGCGGTCCGACCTAAGGTTCCGTTCATCGATTAAAGAGAATCCACTACGTATACATGGGAGCTGGGCAGCTGGATAACAAGCTCGGCTCTCCAAACGTGACGTGAAAGACAACGTCGAGTGAGTGCTTGCGTTCTGTGTGCACTGTTACGTCACGCTTGCCAAATCCCAACCAGCTAGCATACCCTAACAATAAGGTTTTCTTCCAATACGACTAAAACGTATGGTATTTGGCGAGGCGAAATTTTCATGGTTCGTTTGTCAACTGCTAATGTCCTTTTAAAATAAAAAAAAAGGACAGAAACTTTATAGTATTACGTATTACGGTATTTCTACTCAAAAACCTAAAACGTGTAATTAGAAAGTTTAAGCTCAAAAACCAGTTTCAATAAAATAAAGCCTAAACCACTATTCTGTGACACCATCAACCGTACAACCACTGTAAAGATACGTCCATCAGTATCACATGATGCTTCACGGCCATTATCACGACAATGCTTTAAACGGTGACTTTCCCAACTGAATTATGGGTAACAGCCCAAGGTACTTTGTCATATGTTAAACAGTTCGTCAAAGCGTAACGTTATTTGTTGAACGCAGAAAAACATACTTTTGTGTTTAGTTTTATTTAAAATTATCGACTTTTGCATATCTATTAAGTTATAAATGTGTGCATTAAGCTTGTATTGTAGGCCAGATACAGCTCACAATCTTCAGTGATTTTATTCTTCATTATTGACTTTTGACTTGCATACAAGTTAAACAAAAATAACTGATTTTATGTTGTTTTATTGGAGCAACAGATATATTTTATGACGAATGAAAAAGACGAAATGTTTCCAAGAGTGAGGTAAGAAGACAACTGACGCCTTTTCACAAGAAGTCCCGAGTTAAAATAAACTATTCAGAAAAAAAAGTCTTCGAAACTTTTGCGACTACCAATATATTAAATTAAGTCAAGGTTTGACCTGTTTCTTCGTAACTGTTAACGTATTACTTGTTAAAATTTGAGCCGTTTCTTCGTTATTGTCAACGAAATGAGTCTCACGATTCAATTTCTTCGTTATTATCAGCTTAGTGAATCATGGTTTATCAATTCGTGATACTGATCGTCAAGGTTTCAATGAATGTCACAACATAAGTCAGTGACAGCCTAGTGGACGTAACGATTTGAATCATTTTCGTCATGACCGTTAATACTCTGAGTGTTATGGCTTGAGTGTTTTTTATCGTGACTGTTAACACTTTGATGGGAAAGGTTTGAGTCCTTTACTTGGATTGTTCCTTCGTGAATGTTAACGCACTGAGTATCACAGTTTGAGTCGCTTCTTCGTGATTATAAAGGCACTGAAAGTGTGTTTTTGCTATAATGGATATAACTTCATGTGATAAAAAAAGGTTGGTCAGCTCGAGTCTTCAAAAAGGCCATAATTCATTTTACAGACAAAATGAAGTACGGGTCGAGAAGGTAGAAACACAAAACAAAGACCCAAGCAGTAAGGAAGATACAGTGAGTTAAATGGTCAAATCAACTAAAGTTAATTATTATAAAAATATTAGGTGTGGTACACTACTGTGAAATTAAAATTTTCCCTGTAGAAAGAGAAACATAAAGATTAAGAAAGACTCAACCCCGCGACTACACTCAGATACTTAGAACTTCTCTAGTTCATTTATTTTGTTACTCACCGTCCTTGATTACTTCTTATAAGGGTTAGCACACAGGATTACACACAAACGTGCAATGAATTAAAACACACACAAACCAGTGCTTTCGATGATGTAAGATTTACAAGTTATGGTAATCCAGAAGGCTGACTAAAATATTTATTTGGTTAGCGAGGTTAGGGGTTCCATTCGGCTAATATCAAACGTAACTTTAGAGAAAAGAAACACGCAAATTAGTTACCAGATGATAATGAAACTGTTAAATTGATTAATTCATAAACATAACGCAATCTTGACAGCCTTCAAGTTATTTTTACTTTAACCTTAATGCGATCTTGACAGTTTAATCATTTTTACATGAACATGATATGATCTTGACAGCCTTCGACAATACAATCAGCGTGTGTACATACAAATTGTTAAGAGTCGAGCATTAGTTGTTTCAGTATTTATTCCCACGACAGTGTTTGTCTGCACATTTTTATCCACAACACATTTCACTCAGTACTTGTATTCGAAACACAGTTCTATATTATTCACGTTTTGTACATCATGTTCGTACAACGTTATATTTTAATAGCAACAGATTTTTATTTCAAAAAGCTTTACATTTCTGTCAGTGGAGTGTGGTTAATTATGGTCATATTGTTACACGTTATTGATAGTGTCAGTGGAGTGTGGTTAATTACGGCCATATTGTTACACGTTACTGATAGTGTCAGTGGAGTGTGATTGATTTAATCGCTACCCATTTCTTACGTATTGGGTTCGAGTTCCAACTATCTGCCACAATATTATTTCGTTATACGTTTTACTCAGCAGCATGATTGTTACACATATGTTAGCATTACGTTCACAACCCCAATCCACAAAAGTTTAATGAAACTTTAATGCAGCTTTGAGATCAACAAAAGCACTAAAAATAGAAAATAAAAAAAATCACGAGAAACAGACAAGAAGTGCCACCACTAGGGAAACTTATTAACTGTTCTGCAATGATGTCACTTTCTAGAAAGCATCAACTTTTTGTTGTACAGTTATCACTTGTATATTACCTGTTGAAACTACATGTTCACAAGTTTGTACATTGTTTGTTAGATGTCGGGTAAAGCTGCACTGGCGCAAGCCATCCCCAATACTAAAATGGTATACTAGAGGGAAGGCAGCTAGGCAACAATGCTCACCGCCAACTCTTGGGATGCTCTTTACCATCGAGTAGTTGGATTGACTACATTATAACGCCCCCAAAAGCAAAAGGATGACGATGTATACATATACAATTCTCGAATTCAGTAAACTACAAATGTTAAAAACAAAATTCAATGATGTTATATAGTGACTGAAACTGTGCTTAATGGTCAGTGAAAAGGAATAACCTTAGAGACGAAGCACTTCAGTGTTTAAAAAAAAAACATTGATATGATAATTCAACTTAATCCATGTACATGTTACACATTACATGACTATCATGATTTTTACAGCTCAGGACTAAATTATGATGTGTTGTTACTGAACTCACAACAACGCACACAGATCAAATTCTTGAGTCCAGATTTCAGCCAACTCTTTGGCTACTTCGTCTAGCTGAATAATTGTACTAAACAACGGGATACAACTATTGATAATGATTAAGATGTTATCTGTAGAGATTTTTTCGTTAAACGACTTAAGTTGTACGACCATATAAAATCACCGTTTACGACCAAAAAATGGATCTTATTTTGAAAAGTATCTTGCTGTAGTTGATTTTACATGCTGAAAAGTTTCTTTTTCTTCGAATTTCTTTTTGTTTTATAACTTTCTAATGCAGGGGTCACCAAATTACGGCCCTCGAGGTCATTTTGTCTGGCCTGCCAGCAGCTAGCCGCTTGGAAATAGAAAGTGACATTTCATCAAATGTCCGACTGTCATAACATAATAAATCACACTTTGGTCGCTTTAAGCTAGCAAACACAAGACGTTATGATAAAAAGAAACAAGGCTGTCACGTGCATTTTTAACCAATAGGAAAATACTTTTGTCCTTGTTGCCCGTTTATTCATATGGAGGCACGTATCTATGAAAGCATTAGGATTTCGAAAACAAGTACAGAGTTAACCCTCGTCCTATCGACTCGTCTTGTAAATTCTGCGGCCTAGGGTTACCGCTTCAGTTAGCTCATATCTCTTAGTAGTTGGGTTATGCCAGTGGTTCCCAAACTTTTTCAGCTTGTTACCCAATTTAACATGCCACATTAAGCATGTTACCCCTTTCACAAAATGTTTTCAACATTTATATATATGGCTAAATTAAACTAGAGATATATTGCACTTTATTTATTTACAATTTATTTATATAATTTATTTACACTTAATTATACTTTTAATTATTGTATTTGATCATTGTGCATTTCTAATGAATATTGCCAAAGATGTCAAGAACATCAGTAGGATGGATGGAGTTGCATACTTGAAGCTAGTTTAGGAATTCTTGGCTTTGTGGTTGAAAGTGCCAGCCTGGCATCGTTTGCAACATTAAAGCGAGTCCTCTTTTTTGTTTTTATCCCCAGCACGGTTGAGAACCCCTTCTCGCACAGATACGTTGTTGAGAATGATACCAACAACTTCAAGGCTCTCTTGGACAGAGTTGGCGAGTCAGCTAGTTGTGAAATCCAAAAGGAATCTGCATTTTGGTTTTGGAATTTGACTTTCAAGGCTTCATTTGCTCGCATTATTATCCACTCCTCCTTTGCAGGGAAATCATCATCATGAATGGCCTCATCAGGTACAGAAAAGGGATGAATGATCCATTGAAGACTGGCTGTTTTTAGGTCACACTCTGGAAAGTAGTGCTGCATGCTTGTTTCAAGCCCCTTTAAATAGTCGCTCATCTCTTTGTTGATGGTCTGTAAAAGTGATCCAGTATCATAACTATTCTCCTCAACAAACTGGTCTAGGGTGGGAAACTGAGCGATCACTCCTTTCTCCAAGCGTCGAATCCAGAGTCTCAGTTTTCCCAGAAATGCAGTCACAGTGTGATGGGCATCAATGACAGTCGTGTTTAGGCCCTGGAGTTGCAGATTATCACTGTTCAGCTCCGCAAATATGTCAGCCAAGTAACAAAGTCGAGCAAGCCACTCCTTATCAGTGAACTTGGTAGCAAAAGGAGATTCTTCTTGTTTCAGAAATTCCTGAAGAGCCGTTCGGAGCTCAATGACTCGACGTACAACCTTGCCTCGTGACAACCACCGAACATCGGTGTGGTAGAGCAGAACTTGATACTGCTCTCCCATTTCCTTGCACAGCTCCCTGAATATGCGCGAAATCACATCCCTGAACTTGATTAAATTGACGATTTTCAACACATCTTCAAACACTAATTTCAGATTACCAGGCAGGCTTTTTGATCCAAGAGAGTACCGATGAATGATGCAATGATCTACAGAAATTTCTGGATTAACAGCTTGTATGAGGCCCCGTAATCCACGATTACGACCCATCATCGACGGTGCTCCATCGACGGAGACCTAGATTAAAAAAGAAAAACTATTATAGATTGCGTCAGTTAGTCATTCTTACTTATCTTTTGCGTTATAATTATATGGTTTCAGTTTAATTTAATTTATTTTGGTACTTTAGTATTTCAGTACGACAGGCACGATACTTTTTTGTGAATTATGTATAAAATATTAGCTACACTACAGCTACTTGTACAATAAATAAAACTATATGACTATATGCCATGTAATTCATTGTATTTATACTAATCTAGACTTTATATAAACATCTCTCCTTACCTGTTGAACGCTGTTCCAATCCAATCCATTCGTGGTAAAGAAACTGTTGATGATATTGAAGATATCTTCTCCCTTCGTGGTTGTCAGCAGATCTTCGTATAATAGGAACTCTTCTTTGATCTTGTCCTGGTGGACGTAACGAACGAACCCAAGGAGAACAGCACAACTGGCTACGTCACACAATTCATCAAATTGCAAGGAGAATTTGCTATATGAGCTTTCCTTGATCTCTGTTGTAACTTGGGACAGAATATCTGATGCCATGTCATCGATTCGTCGGCGGATTGTGTTGTTTGATGGAGATATGACACTCAGTTTCTTCGCTTGATCCTCCCCAAATACCTTGCTTACCATCCCGTATGCACAAGGCATTTTCAGATTCTCTGCAATGGTGTGGCATTTTTGTTGTTCGGCAACTTTATATGCAACAAAGTAAGATGCTTCGACCGCAGCTTGAAGCTTTTGGGCTTGAATTCCAGATGAACCGAACTGGATATTCTTCAGTGCTACAGCCCGGCGCTGAAAATAAGCCTGATCCTCATTTTGAAGATTTAGATGGCACTTCTGGAGGTGAGCTGAGAGTTTTGATGGCTTGAGGCTTTCATTTGTCAACACTTTGTGACATACTACACATTGTGGCCGATCCTCTCCACCAGAAGGTAAATTCACAAAGCCATAGCGAAGAAAGGCGTCAGAGTAGGTGCGCTTTTTAGACATTTTATTGTTTAATCTGCAGAAAAAGGAAAAGAAAAACTGCATAAAAAAGTGTGAACAATGTGAACTTATTATTTAATTTTTCATGGCATTCTGGATAGCATTAAAAGAGCTTATTCAGCATAGGAATGATGTAATAGTAGGTAAATACTAACTATACTGCACAGGGCAGTACACATACATACCAGGTTTTCTCTACCTCGGCTGATGCTCACATAGAAACTGACAGTGTGAAATAGAGGCAACCTCAGGCAGTGAGTGACGCGTACTGGACACGTCGATGAGTCATCAGGGTTACTGAATGACTTGTGTTCTGAAGCATACTTGTCAAAATACTTTTAAGGTTACCACATACTTAGATACATATTTTTTCTTTTCTACTACTGTATATTAGTTTTTGATGTTTATTGTTATTTAGTTTAACTTTATTACATACTTAAAATAGGTTTAATTTACAACTTTACATACTAAGACTAAGTTAACATTAATCCTAATACCATCTACCTCAATGTTTTCTTGATTTTCAGAACTTTAACTTTTTTTTCTGTCACCCCTCCATTACCCCCGATAAATTGTTAAATTACTCCCCAAGGGAACCACTGGGTTATGCGCTTTTCGTAACTCGTTCTTAGGTAAGTGTCGTGGCAAACGTACGTTTCAATATATTTTGTTTGTGCATTCTTGGACCAGTACAATACTTTTCTCACAGCGTTCTGTGTTTTTCATCTTCAGATCCTGTTTTGTTTTGTTTTTTTCACCCATCGTTATGGCTGCTTTTAAAAGAAGAAAAGTGGACTCTGAGTGTCGTGGTTTCAATGAAGAATGGGGAGAAAAGCACTTCTTTGTGGAAACAAAAAACCAGAAAGCTACTTGTGTGATATGCACCGAAAGTGTTGCCGTTTTGAAAGAGTACAATCTTCGGCGTCACTATGAAACAAAACATCTATCAACATATTTGAAAATTTCAGGAAAGTTCCGTTCTGAGAAATTTGAATCCATGAAACGTGTTTTTTAATCTCAAAAGAATCTCTTCACGAGAAAGTTTGCTGAAAATGAATCTGTCACTCGTACAAGCTACAAAATAGTGCATAGGATGGCAGAGCGAGGAAAACCTTTTACTGACGGCAACTTTATCAAAGAGTGTATGATGGAAGCAGCAAATGAACTGTGTCCTGAAAAAAGCCAATTTTCAGGCTGGCACTTTCAGCAACTTCAGTTGTACGGAGAGCAGAAAAACTTGGAGATAATATCGCATTACAGATATGCCAAAAAGCTAGAAACTTCCTATGGTATTCTCTGGCACTGGATGAGTCTACCGCTCTTTCGAGTACGTCACAACTTCTCGTGTTCTTTGGTGGAGTTAATTTGGACTTTGAGATCACGGAAGAGTTGGCATCTGTTTGTAGCATTCACGGAAGAACAACTGGAGAAGATATTTTCATGGAAGTGCATAAAACTTTGCAAGTCTATAACCTTCAGTGGAATCAGCTTAGAGGCAACAGTTGATGGTGGAAAAAACATGGCTGGAGTAAAGAAGGGTCTGATCAGGAAACAGTTGGAAGATCTTCAACTCCAAAGCGCTCTCTTCATACACTGCATCATATATCAGCAAGCACTCTGTGAAAAAGACTTAGATATTTCTTGCGTACTGAAACCAGTCATTTCTGCAATGAACTTCATTCGGGGTCATGCACTTAATCATCGCCAGTTAAAGGCGTTTCTTGAAGAAATTGATTCGGATTTCTGTGACTTGCCTTATCACACGGCGGTGAGGTGGCTCAGCTGCAGTAAAGTCTTGTCTCGTTTTTATAAGCTGGGAAGAGAAATAGATATATTTCTTATCGAAAAATATAATGATGGATTAATTTGCTTCATAAAACCTCTACTTTTTTTTAAATTAATGGATTAATGCATTATATGTAACCCAGTAAAATGTCTGTAATGCAGCTACATCTTCTGAACATATTACTGACCACTTTACGCGCGATATTCTTTTGACATAAACACACACGCGTTAAAACAAAGTAACTCTGAGGTCTTTGTTAGTGTCACTTAACAATTAGAAAAGTGTCAGAGTTTCCTTACACACACAAGGACTGATGTTACACAACGAAGCAGTACATTTATCTTGGACAAAGTTAAAAAATAAATGTAATGAAATTGTAAAATACAGCAAACTGACACGGCACTAGCATCGTGACCGACTTGCTCGTACTAAATGTATAAATTTCACAAAGGTAAATACTGTAACTGAAATAATATGTAATAAAACAGTATAAAAATGAGCTGTCTAATGGCTTGCATTTGTGAGAATGTCAGAGTATAATTAGTCCCCGTTTTGTCTCTATTTCTAATTCTCTCTCACACATGATACCTGGAATATCAGGTCATCCCAGAAGTCCGAAAATTTAATACAGAAAGTGCATTAGTTTCTCTCTTTCTAAAAGGCTTTAATGACTAAATAACGCTACATAATAGCAGGGCACGTATAAAAACGTTCAGAAAAATAAAAGAAGCTAACCCAATCCACCTATTCAAATCATTAATCAAATAAATACTTATTAAGATGCATGTGTCTGAGGAGCACATTAGGCATATAATGCTTTACGAGTTTAAAAAAAGACAACAGTGTAGTAGAAACTACACGAAACATTCAAGGTATTTATGATGCGGAGTCTCTCAATGAAAGAAAATGTCAAAAGTGGTTTCAGAAGTTCAGGTCATTCTGTTGAGTTTAATAATGACTTGCTGCTAGCTGCACTTGATGAAGGTTGTGCTGTAACAGTTGAAGAACTAGCACAGAAGCTTAATTCAACAGTTCACCATCATCTGCAACAGCTTTGAAATGTGTCAAAACTTGGAAAATGGGTCCCCCATGATTAGACACAAGCCAACCTTAGAGCAAGAGTGGACATCTGAACTTCTCTGCATCTCGTGAACGTAACACCTTTTTTGGACAAGTTAGTGACTGGAGATGAAAAATGGATATTTTATAAAAATGTTAAGTGAAAGACCTCCACCCTAGGAAAGTCTTGTTAAGCGTTTGGAGGATATTGTTGGTGTGATCCACTTTGAGTTGCTGCCACTCAATATAATAATTACATCAGACTTCTACTGTCAGCAGTTAGAGCACTTGAATGTTGCACTGAAAGTAAAGAGGCTTGCTTTTACAATTATAAAGGTGTTGTATTACACCAGCATAATGCACGGCACCATACAGCAATGATTACATCTGCAAAAATTGAAGAGCTGAACTGGGAAAAACTTCCACATCCTCTTTATTCTCCAGACCCTATCCCCATCCGATTATCATCTATTCTGAAGTCTGCAGAACTATCTTGATGGAAAAGAGCTTGGAATACATTAAGATGTCAAAACTATCCTCTCTAATTCTCTTCCTCCAAACCCCAAAAATTGTATAGAAGTGGCATTCAGAAGCTTCTGAATCGTTGGCAGGAAGTAATTAACAATAATGGAACATACATTACTGATTATATAACATTAAAAGCGTTTGAAATCCTTTCTCTTTTTCTGAACCTAAAATCGGACATTCCTCAAGGGATGACCTGATATACAGTGCTGTTGTATACATGAAAACACTATAAGAGTGTATTGATGTTTTTATAGTTACATTCGTTCATAAGATGAATTCGCAATACTACGCACATTCCATAGGTTTCGTGGTACAGATGTTGATCAAGGAGCGGTTTCCTTAGCCGAATTAAACTGTCGAGAGCAGCCCTTATCGATGAATAAGCTCGACTATGTAAATTCATAAATAAATGTGCCCTTGCCATTGATGTTATCGTTAACCACAACTCGGTTAAAAGCATAAAAAACAAAACCGAAAAGTCGTAATTTCAACGATTTGAGGGTATAGAAGTAATTCGGCTTGTGTCGAGATTACAAATGTGCACGTGAACTACACAACGCATGCATAACTGATACGTACAGTTACTATTCGAAAACACTACACTGCTGTTATTTCCGGAGAGAGTACCCCCTTCAAAACAAAAACAGACTTAAAGGGCGGGTCTAGCCAGTATCATAGATAAAAGAGGGGGGAAGGAGAGTTATTGCAGAATTGCGTGCTCAAAGAGATGTGGAACTGAATTCATCCGCCTTTTTTTTTAAAGACTGTAGAGAAAATGCGTTACATAAAATTATATCCATGGTGGCATCCTATACCATGGTATACGCTCATACATAAAGAAATTACATTAAAAATACTTTCTCTTCTACGTTGGACTGAAAAGTACACGTGAAACTGTCCGTACAAGTTTGTTTGTTTGTTTGTTATTTATTTCGCGCAAAGCTTCACGAAAGCTATCCGCGCAAGCCGTCCGAAATTTAGCAGTGTAAAACTACAGGAAAGGCAGCTAGTCAACACCACTCATTGCCAACAATTAGGCTACTCTTTTACTAATGAATAACGGGATTGATCGTAACATAATAATGCTTCTACAGCTGAAAGGGCAAGCATCTTTGGTGTGACGGGGATTCGAGCTCGCGAACCTCAGATTACGAGTCGGAGTGTACTAACCACTTGACCATGCCGGGCCTTTCCACACAAGTATCTATATAAATTTAGTGTTTCGCAATAATAGATTATCATTTATATAGCTTACTTAATACAGTGTTATATATTTACCTAATACCTTCTTCAATATTATAGAAGTTTTAAAATCTTGCAAAAAAAATCTCTCCCCCATAATAACACGGTCTGGAAAGGGTTGGTTGTTAAGGCGCTCGATTCTCAATCTGCAGTCCGAAAGCTCGAATCTCTGTAACTAAACATGCTCACCCTTTCAGCTGTGGAGGCATTATAATTTTATGGTTAGTCCCACTATTCTTTAGCAAAAGAGTAGCTCAAGAGTTGGCAGTGGGTGGCGTTGATTAGCTGCCTTCCCTCTAGTCTACCACTGCTAAATCAGAGACTGCTTGCGCAGATAGTCCTTGTGTAACTTTACACTAAATAAAACAAAACAAAACAAAGAAACATAATGACACATGAAACAATTTGCTAAATCAAGACCTAAACACAAGCCTAGTGCTACACGATTTACTTCTTCGTATTTTAATTATTCAACTAAAAGTACGACTTTTCAGTGGCAAATCCTATCAGAAACTCCTTGACCATCCTCTCTATTTTCATACAGCAGTTATAAAGATATATGAATAATTTTAATAACAAAACTACTCACTAGTACAAAAACGTCACAACTGAACTGTACGCTTTTCGAGTTTATACACTCGGAACTTTCTACTACTTTATACGACAATATGGAACACATTAGAGTAACTGCAAGAAAAACAGAAAAACAAACGTAAACCCACACTTTGGTTTCTTAATAACAAAACGCTACTTAGAAGTGGACAACAGACAAACACGAAACTCACGAGCGGATAAAACAAAATAAACCATCCTAATTTCCCTTTTTATGTTAAATAAAAAAATTCTTAAGCTCGTATATGACAGAAAATGGGCAATATGACAGATGATGAGATACTAAAATGTAAATGTAAAAATCGTGTAAAAGAAATATGTAAACGCACATATTAAAAGCAAAATATTCGACAATGTTGACATTATTCTTCTGTTTCATCACGATGTGTTATTGCGTCGATGTGACGACATGATTTTGATATCTGACCATCAAGATTCACTGTGACTGTATGACACGAGTTTGATATTTGACCACCAAGATTTACAGTGACTGTATGACACGAGTTTGATATTTGACCACCAAGATTTACAGTGACTGCATGACACGAGTTTGATACTTGACCACCAAGATTTACAGTGACTGCATGACACGAGTTTGATACTTGACCACCAAGATTTACAGTGACTGCATGACACGAGCTTGATATTTGACCACCAAGATTTACAGTGACTGCATGACACGAGCTTGATATTTGACCACCAAGATTTACAGTGACTGCATGACACGAGCTTGATATTTGACCACCAAGATTTACAGTGACTGCATGACACGAGCTTGATATTTGACCACCAAGATTTACAGTGACTGCATGACACGAGCTTGATATTTGACCACCAAGATTTACAGTGACTGCATGACACGAGCTTGATATTTGACCACCAAGATTTACAGTGACTGCATGACACGAGCTTGATATTTGACCACCAAGATTTACAGTGACTGCATGACACGAGCTTGATATTTGACCACCAAGATTTACAGTGACTGCATGACACGAGCTTGATATTTGACCACCAAGATTTACAGTGACTGCATGACACGAGCTTGATATTTGACCACCAAGATTTACAGTGACTGCATGACACGAGCTTGATATTTGACCACCAAGATTTACAGTGACTGCATGACACGAGCTTGATATTTGACCACCAAGATTTACAGTGACTGCATGACACGAGCTTGATATTTGACCACCAAGATTTACAGTGACTGCATGACACGAGTTTGATATTTGACCACCAAGATTTATTTACATCCAAAAAACATACGAGTGATTCTTAGAAATTAGAATATAACGACAAGTTGTTTTTGAATTAAGCACAAAGCTACTCAATGGGCTGTGCTCTGCCCACTACGGGTATCGAAACCCGGTTTTTAGCGTTGTAAGTCCACAGACATACCGCTGAGCCACTGAAGGGCATAACGATAAGAAAATGGCAAAAAATAAAATGAATTATAAAAGCACATTTGGAACCAATGGTACACTCTGCACCTGACGATAAGTGAACAAAAAAAATCAAGCTAATCTCACTCCGAGGGAATCACCAAGAAAGACAATGAACATCTCAGTTTTACAACATGATCAGTTCTCGAGACTGATTGCTATCTTCGTTTTGTTTCGCGGTTATTAGGTTTAGAAAGATAACACTGTATACGTTTCATCCAACACATTGAACCTGATACCATGGTACTTCTCCCAAGATAGTGAGAAAGAGAAAAAAAAAAATCTATAAATATTTGATACGTAGTTCAGTTATGCAAACTGACACGTGATGCAAGACATGTTCAATTACACCGTAAAATAGCATATTCCATATACATCTCTACGAGGGTGACCTGCATGTAGAAAACGGTTAGGTTCTCGGAGAGTGTGGTCCATATTATTTCATCGTCAGTCAACAATTAAAATAACATTAAGGGTGATTATAGTAGTGCGGACCAAGAACGAGGAGTTGATGTTCGTATAGATTTCTATAGGTGTTTGCTGTAGCGGTTCGATACGACCGGCTGATTATTTCACTACTTGGCATTTAAACAACATGCACTAACACGTAAAGTGATTTAGTGGTTATGGAGCTGCGAAACATGTACACACAATTTTGTAAACGAAGCGTCTTCGTGTGTTTTAAAGTCACACACACACACACACACACACAAAACACCTATATCGTTGTAAATACAAGTGAATCAAGCACAGTCAGACTCTGTGTTTACTTACAAAAAAAAACAACACGTCCTCTGCTGGGATAACGGTAAGCCTGTGGATTTACAATGGTGAAATAAGGGGTTCGATTGCCCTCAATGGACACAGAAGACAGTCCGATGTGGCTTTGTTATAAGAAAAACACACACACCTACATCGCTGTGAAGACTAAGTTACTTTACACACGGCCTTGTGAATCAGGCATCTTTCAGACACTGGGCTTATATTTCCACAACAAAAAACAATAACATCCATACCGCTACAAACATCAACTTATATAGGGTCTTATGAATCAACCACCTTCACAATACCATCGCTGTTACATACAGCATTGTGAATTAAGCAACTTCACACACTCTGTGCTTAACGTTACACACACATTGTAAGCATTTACTCACATCTTTTAAATACGCAGCTTCAGCACTATGTGCTTATAATTCCATACGTAAACACCTATACTCATTGACAAAAATCAAATTACGCCAAATCCTGTAAACAAAGCACCTACGCTTGCGGTTACACTTCATTCAATCCCTAAAATGTCTTGCGCATTTATTCACTAGTGCAACCTTTTAATTACAACAAAATTTTATAATTACATCATATAGCACTTTAAGGACGTTGTACAAAATCTAAATTCACCGAAGACAATGCAGTAGCATTGGCAGGTTTTTAAAAATCAAAATATAAATGACTCAAATATGATACATCTTAAACTCTCTGTTAAACAAGACAGTAATGGAAAAACACACGCCTTAATAAACTTTTAATTATTCTAAGTATATTTGAACAAATAATCGCTACAAGTATTGTTCCAGGATTTTAATAGAGAATACAACTTTTAACAAATCCTCTGTGCTGTGTAAGATACTAAATTTAAAAATCAAACAAACATACAAGACCGTAATGGTAAAAATACATTTTAATCTTTCTATCTGCAAGGTTTGGTTTGAATTTCGCACAAAGCTGCACGAGGGCTATCTGCACTAGTTGTCCCTAATTTGACAGTGTAAGACTGGAGGAAAGAAAGCTAGTTATCATCGCCAACGAACAGTGGGATTGACCTTTACATTATAATGTTCACACAGCTGAAAGGGCAAGCATGTTTGGTGTGACAAGGATTCAAACCCGTGACCCTTGGATTACGAGTCGAGTGCCTTAATCATCTGGCTATGCTGGACTCTATTTGCAAGGACAAACGATCATTGCAAGTACCCACCTGGAGAGATGAATACAAAATAAATATTTCAAAACACTCCTTCGTCTGGCAGAAATTCATGGATTTAAAAAAAAAATTATGAAACCAAATCATAATGGCAGAATATACGTTACAATATTTTTTTTCTGTTTTGTTTTTAAAACTGTAAGGACTAAAAACTATTGCATATGTTTTCTCAAATATTAAAACAAATATAGCATTGAAAATCATTTGTCTAGTGGAAAATTGTGGAATAAAAAGAGAGAGAGAGAAACAAACAAAAACTAGTTTATAAAACTCAACTTTTGATACGACGGTCGTTTCCACATACATTATTATTTAAACAAACACGTTCACGTGAGCTGAGGACAATTTCTACATTCCCAGGTAAGATGTACAACATAAGTGCCTACGTCTGGGTCTTTCTAACGGTGACCAATTATAGTTATATAAACCGAGAAATCATCCACAAACCCATGGAGAAATGGGCTGATCTTGTCTTCTGACAAAATATACAATGAATCTTAGTGAAAGTCAATATCTAATCGTTGTTATTCTAGGGAACGGCTATATATATTATTTATACTGCAGCGTGTGTGTACGTTATTAAAACACGGAATATGAGTGTCTTTTATACATATATAAATTATAAAATACAGAGTAATATCCAAGTAAAACACTGTGTAATATACATATGTATGCACACACTTATATTTACACACACACAATCACGTATTTTATTGAAACTAGATATCTAGATTGTACATGTGAGACACATGCAAATAGTTATATGTAAGCAAAATATGGCTTACACACATACATTATGAGCATATGCGAAGTAAAAACAAAAGAGAGAGAGAGAGAGAGAAAGAAACGTTCCCGAGTACACACATCGTTCTTGCTGTCAGAAATACAAGAGTTTAATCAATAGGTGTCACTGCGTTCACATCCAGGAAAGTATTATTTTTGTTGTTGTTACGCACAAAGCTACATAAAAAGCTACCTGTACTCTGACTACCACGGGTATTGACACCTGGTTTTCAGCAGTACAAGTCCACAGACTAGTGGGCTCAGTGAAGTATCTATGTAAAACCTGAATCCACGTTGTACGAGAGGCAGGTATTAGAAATTTCTTATCAACTTGTCAGTCTCAGCGACTTCAAGACTTCAGAGAACCAGTTCACTTACTTTAATACCACCAACCACTACTATCAGGCTGTTGGAAGAGATACAAGCTTTGTAGGACTAAAGATAATTATGACAAACTTTGTACTTTGTTTTTGTCAAATACCGCCTAAAATTTTTAATTACAGCTGGGGGGAATCCCTTGTTTGTTTCAGAATTTCGCCACAAGTTACATGTCCTCGCGCAACTGGCTTTAATTTTTAACTTAGAGAACAGAGGGAAGGTATTGAGCTGGTCAACAGCACCCACCGCTAATTATTGGACCACCTCTGTCTGACCGAATGGTGAGATCTGACTTTAAGTCTTAGAGCGCAAACACGGTCACAAAGTGCGGCGCATGTTTTGTAACAAAGGATCATTAATACAGTCCGAGAATAGTGACCACTAGCGAGAACAAGCTTCTCGTGTTTCTTAGCACACGGTCACTCTTCAAGTTTGTCACTTTAACCAAATTAGTTACACAATATTACATGCTACGAACGTTTAAAACTTCTCTAAAAATCGATGACTCACAAAACATCTCGAATTATCTCTATATACAAGATTTCCATATTTAGGCTTAACATAAATCCGTTAACGTGACCAACCTCGTCAGATCTTATTCAATTGTAGCCGAAAACACCATTAATAACGAGGGTATTCAACTGTCGAATTACAACAATCTATACTCACTGTATATTTCACATATCTTTTAAGTTTAACGATGTTCTTCGTATTGCATAAATTACTAACCCTTATTACATAGTTTACTCATTTATAAAACTGGATAAATACGTAGTCAAATGCGAAGGTGATAGGATAAAGAAATTAGATATTTTGAGAAAAATCACCATTAAAAACTATGGTAGTATCTTATTTATGTGATAACATTCGCTCGAAACGTAACCATATTACAATCGTAGTTTTAAGGGAGATTTTTCTCTAAAAGTCTAATTTCTTTATGAAATTGAATATGGTGTTAAATCCGACCAAAGAAGACATTTCATGTTAATTCGTATCGAGATGTTGCTTCAAATTTTTAACGACACTCTTTAAACATCGATGAATTCTACATATTTAAATAACGAATGCTGTTTACAAGAGAATAGAATAAATTATCTTAACTTTATTTATGACGAAGCTGATACGGAAACCTGCAGCCATTTATAAATTTGAAATGCCGACTAGATAGAAGGCAAACAGCCGGTAGCACATACCACTAACTCTTGAGGTCCTCTTTGCCAACGAACAATGGAATGACCGTAACATTGTAACATATACACGGCTGAAGGAGTAAGCGTGATTGGCGCCAGATTTTGTTCCCGCGACTCATATATATTGGTGGTCGAGTGCTCCAACCAAAAACCACCTAAGTAATAACTAAAATACAAACTGTGTTGGGCTTTTTCAGTAAAGTTCAAATATTTTATTTCTCTGGAATCATGTCATTCACTACTTTTTAAAAATATTTGGTTTGTTTGGTTTTAAAGCAAAGCCAAATAGGACTATTTTCTGTGTCTACAGCGAGGAATCAAACCACAGATTTCAGCGTTGTATATCCGTAAACTTACTTTATGGGAAAACCTTTATTGATATTCTGAGTTCTGTGATGTGTGCTACGGTTTTGCAGAACAAAAATGACTTTCACCATTTTCAATCTCTTCAAACAAATGTAGGAGACGACCAGTAGATACGATACGAAAAACAGATTTATTTATTTTTTAAAATATCTTTATTTGTTTGCTTGACTGTGGAAATGATTTTATCAAGCAAACAAAAAAGACAATTTATTCGTAAAATTATGGTTGTCGTTAAGTTTCATACAAGTATGGGTCATATACGCTCGGGCGCATACGTGACAATACATCTAAACCTCCACTTGCGGTAAGGCACTTCTTTAACAAACATTCTGTAATCATGACCGCCTAGTACTAGAATGTATCACCATGACAACGGTATCTGTGATATACGCTGTTGTTTGCCAAACGATCTTTCCGTTTTCCAGCTAGTGCTGCTTGATTTTAATTTCTATATGAACATGTGAAAAATTACAGGTATCAGCTAAGCAGAACATCAGTCGGGCAGAATAATGCTATGGTGGACCTACCAGAGGAAGATGAAAGGAAAGTGGAACTAGTGTCTATTTTATATCATCCCACAAATACTACTATAAACAAAAGTTTGTTTGTTTGTTTTTGAATTTCGCACAAAGCTACTCGAGGGCTATCTGTGCTAGCCGTCCCTAATTTAGCAGTGTAAGACTAGAGGGAAGGCAGCTAGTCATCACCACCCACCGCCAACTCTTGGGCTACTTTTTTTACCAACGAAAAGTGGGATTGACCGTCACATTATAACGCCCCCACGGCTGGGAAGGCGAGCATGTTCGGAGCGACTCGGGCGCGAACCGCGACCCTCAGATTACGAAGCGCACGCCTTAACGCGCTAGGCCATGCCAGGCCCATATACAAAAGCTAACATGTTATTGAATATCGTAACTTAATATTTCCAGGACTATAACATGACTCTTTTTTAATCTCTGATGTTTAATTTGTGAGGTGGAGAGAACAATACAGAATCTTCTACTCAGTTACCATACTAACCAAACTGGGAAATGTAAATGTTTCCATACATGAACCATATACATCAAACCGGGAATTGTTAACCAAAATCAAACGTTTCCATACATGAACCATGTACATCAAACCGGGAATTGTTAACCAAAATCAAACGTTTCCATACATGAACCATGTACATCAAACCGGGAATTGTTAACCAAAATCAAACGTTTCCATACATGAACCATGTACATCAAACCGGGAATTGTTAACCAAAATCAAACGTTTCCATACATGAACCATGTACATCAAACCGGGAATTGTTAACCAAAATCAAACGTTTCCATACATGAACCATGTACATCAAACCGGGAATTGTAAACCAAAATCAAACGTTTCCATACATGAACCATGTACATCAAACCGGGAATTGTAAACCAAAATCAAACGTTTCCATACATGAACCATATACATCAAACCGGGAATTGTAAACCAAAATCAAACGTTTCCATACATGAACCATATACATCAAACGGGAATTGTAAACCAAAATCAAACGTTTCCATACATGAACCATATACATCAAACCGGGAATTGTAAACCAAAATCAAACGTTTCCATACATGAACCATATACATCAAACCGGGAATTGTAAACCAAAATCAAACGTTTCCATACATGAACCATATACATCAAACCGGGAATTGTAAACCAAAATCCAACGTTTCCATACATGTACCATACATCAAACGGAGAATTGTAAACCAAAATTAAACGTTTCCATACATGTACCATACATCAAACGGGGAATTGTAAACCAAAATTAAATGTTTCCATACATGAGCCATACATCAAACTGGGAGTAAAAAAAATAAACGTTTTCATACATTAACTACAAACATATCACGTCCCAGATTATTAAAACACGAAACGGTGTAGTTCAGAAGCATTAACCACACAATTCAGACATTTGCTGCTACTACCAGTAAGGTTGAGCATTATAAAATATAGGTTACAAATAACAGATTTTAAGCTACTTTACCAGAAAGTGAGAATTCATATCACACAACACTTATTAATCACGGTATTTTCCATTAATCTCTTAAACCATCTGGTATGATTGCAGAAAGAACCAGGTCGATCAGGATTCAAGCACTGACTAACATTGTGTCCGTTTCACTTTCTTCATTTCCGATCACGCATCTCTTGCTGCAAATTACACAAGCGCCAAAGACACGATAAAAGCAGTTAGTGACGCAAGAATTTCCACGCACCATACGCACGCACGTGCACACACTAGAATGTGGGTTTTACAAAGTTGAACGAAGCACGCGATGTGTAAGTTATTATGACTCTCTCTTGTTACCACAAATGATTACTGTGATAGCCGAATGGTGAACTCGAAAGTCTAATGAGGCAAATATCTTTCCTTTCAATGCCGCTACTTCTAATAGTGACTTTATCATACATATCACGGTCTAAAAGATGAAGTGTTATACACCTACATGAAGAGAATTTTTCACTGTTCAACGCAAAAGTACGTTTTATTTCCAATTACGCTGTCTCGAAGGAAAACGCGAGTTTTACGGAAACCAGGAAGTGCATTGTGTTTTTTGATTCTTATATATGGGACACTTGCTACTTTCAATCTCTAATTCAGTTCCAACCTAATAAGTAATTTGAAAAATATTCAGCATTAGATTGTCTTGGAAATACCACAAATATGATTAAGCCCACATTCTTAAATATGATTTGTTACATACATAAAAACATTATATCTTAAAAACATAGAACAGATAACAATGCAAAAGACAGAACATAGTTTGCATTTCCAGAATGACTATGTAACAAAATACACAGGCTAAATTATGGAATTATCCTGTAACTCATCATTTTTTTGTACTATACACGTGTTACAGTTGAAGAAAACGTGTGTAGATTACTAAATTTTACTGTTACGTACCAAAGCAAATGTTACTGTATATAGTACAACTGTAAACTGTAATAAAAACAAAATATACACCATGAATGTTGGAAGCTACAACTACCGTAGTGGACCGATTATACGGAGATCTCTAATATAATACGATCCATAGTATCAGAAACCATGGGAAAAAATTGAGAGTCACAAGCCCTTTTTTTCAGGTCAACAAAAATCAATAGTATAACTGAACAGCCTACAGGTGGATTAGTTGCAAGATTAGCGTTGGCCATGAGCGAACATCTGACGCGCATGCGTAGCTGGATGCTATCTGGAAATTTGAGAATGCGATAGGTGAGAGTAGGGGTTTAAAAGACCTGTAGACAGCTGCAATTATAAGGCGACTATCAATCTTATGCCTAGTTATTAATCAAAAACATGGTCTTGTAATCGGTACTTCAAAACATCATACAATTAAGTTTGCTCCAATGTTAGTTACTTTTATTTTGACCCAAGATAATACTAAAGCCATTCAGTTCTCTGCTGTCGCAGACTTGAGTAGAATGTTATAACTAACAAAATATCCGACAATAAACACGTCATTATATATTCACCTGAGAGCCCTTCAAAAACGCCTGATCACCTACCTCAAATGAATTCACTAGAGATATCATAATTAGTATGACGCCCAATTAAAGCGACAGAAAATAATGAACAGAGCACGTTAATTACATAAAATCCCTAATTTTGTCTGACGTATGGGCGACTTTCTCTAAAATTAAAACTCTTTTAATTAGTTCATGCATACAACTATACAATTCTATGAATATTCTACTCGATCTAATTACGTCATACAACGTAAATTTACTTAGAAAATGAAGTTCATTTAGAATTTTGATAAATTCTTCTGATAACGTGAGTTGTATATAAAAAATTAAAAAGACTGCAAAGATAAATATGGACAATTCCTAGTTTTGTTTCTTGTTTGTTTGCTTGTTTTAAATTTCGCGCAAAGTTACTCGAGGGCTATCTGTGCTAGTCGTCCCTAATTCAGCAGTGTGAAACCAACTAGTCATCACCACCCACCGCCAACTCTTGGGCTACTCTTTTACCAACGAATAACGGAATTGACCGTCACAATGTAACGCGCTCACGGCTGAAAGGGCGAACATGTTTGGTGTGACGGGTATTCGAACCCGCGACATTCGGATTAGGAGTCGAATGCCTTAATCACCTGGCCATGCCGGGCCGTTTCATAATAGACGTCTAACGTTGTAATCTGTACTGTCGTGACGCCAATAAAACATATACCTGTCACGATTTACAAGAATAATTATACCATCTGTAGACTAGAACACAGCATGACATATGAACTTTAAATGCAAGAAATCAAATTATTTGTTACTCATAATTTTGGTTTCAGTTACTCTTAGAAAACATCTTGTAAATACTGATTCTAAAAATACTTGTTGACACTAAGTACTTTTTACAGGAATCGTTAACTTAAACATCATCACACTGAGTACATTACATTTTCAGAATAACAATTCAAGCTACAATATTCACTGATGGAGATAATGCTTACTTTTCGTCTTTCTGTAAACGCTTTACACATATAAACTATTATTAAGTTTAATAAAACTTGTACAAAAAAGTCTAAGTAAAACGAATTTGACTATTTTCCTAAACTCATACGCTGGCACTATATCCAATTACAGGAAAATGGAAATGTGCCCTTTTACTTAGACCATATTCCAACAAATCTTTGAACACATTGTTCTTTCTTAATTTTAATCGAGGTTTAATGACACGTTTCCATAACGAACGCTGTTTATACTACGTTTCTTTGCTGACATAAAACAGTTAGTCAGCTTAAGAAACTGAAATGTGCGAAACCAAAGTCTCTTTCTTCAGATTTTCTTAAATGTTCATGATTTTCATGAATTAAAGTACAATTACTGATTCTCTTATAATGTGAAAAGGAAAGCCATTTTTATAAAACAGCTGCAATAGCCTAAAGCCTGCAGCTATCACAATAAATAGGTTTGTTTGTTTATCTTGAATTTAGCGCAAAGCTTCTCGAAGTCCAACTACGCTATTCGTCCCTAATTTAGCACCCACTCACCGCCAACTCTCAGACTATCTTTTAAAAAAGAATAATGTGATTGACCAATACATTATAACGTCCTCGCGACTGAGAATGAGCATGTTCAGTGATGGTGATTCGAGCCTGAGATCCGCAGGTTGCAAATCGAGCGCCCTAACACTTGAACCATGTCAGGCCTAACAGAAAGGTAAATTACGTCTCACATTTCTCAGAGTTGCTATTAAATGAACATTATATTCTTCAATTACTCCAATAAACCTCAAACAAACTATCTTACAAGCTGTTTAGTGGGCTACCTTATGTTAATAAGGCCGTTCTACAAGAGATACATATTAAATGAAACACCTTTCCAAGAGATCCAGTAACTTCAACAACAGTATACACAGTCAACACTGTAAGACATCTTACTGTCTATTTGCAATGTTTTACTTACGAACCTTTTATGATATTTACTCTTCTAACACCCCAGAAAACATTAAACATTTATTAATACCGAATATATCATCAGCTGCGGAGATAGCCCTCGTATAGCTTTGCGCGAAATTAAATAAAACAACAACAACAAAATCTCATCACCACCCACCGCCAACTAACTGTTGGATTACTCTTTAACCAACGAATATTGGGATCGTCCACAACATATAACGTCCCACGGCTGAAAGGACGAGCACGTTTGGGGGAATGGGGTTTCACAGGTACTTTACGTTTTCTTTCAGCCGTTAGCTATTACTGTGGGTTTAAGATTCAGAGAGTACTTTCACTTCTCTTTTCTTCGCTAAGTACTGTCAGAGGTTTTAGACTTATATTTACTGTTGTCTTGGTTACTCATTATTTCGGTTATATAATGAAGAAAACCGAACGATTTCTGTAGTCCTCGGGTAACATCTGGCCTATGATCGCTGTTAATAAAGGCGTATGTTCCAAAACTAATTAACATCAGTCGCTGGCACAAACTGGATCAGAGATGGTTTTTTTAGATTAAAACAACACAAGTTCAACAAAATTAGGTTGTTTAAAGAAACAAAATTCTTGGCTATTGTTATCACTTTAATCCTAAGCTTACAATCGAATTTAGTGTTGACTAAAATAGTAATAAAACTCTTAGCTTTAGTTTTCCTAAAAATACCACATGGTGGTGGAAAGATAAGTAATAATGTAACAATGCAAAATTTGTTGCTAATATGCGATGGAAATAACAGCGTTGTTAACAGCGTAAAATATGTATGTGTAAAGTCTGCATCTATACAGAGTAATATTACAGACAAGTGCAGATTTTCATACAATCTATATAAATATAATACTACCGTTTGTTGTATATCCATGTAACTACTTCACAGGATGTAGATGGATCTTCACCAAATTTGGTATGGAGGTTCATTGGGCCCATGGGGAAATGCACACAAATTTTCAGATTTGCGTTTTGCAGGTTGTTTTTTTTTATGGGCATTTTCGCCTTTTTTTTTTTTTTACCACTACTTCGCCCCCTGTTGATGGATGGTATGAAGGCTTGTCAGGTTCATGGCTACACATAAATTTTCAACTTTGCATTTTGCGGTTTTCATGAACGTTTTTAAAAATTACATATAAGGGCAAACAATTTTTCATGTCATAAGAAAACCAACCTTTCATTAAACGCGAATTTACATAACTTCTGCCAGGTGGCAGCTACTCTAGTTAGTTGCTAATAACTTAACGGTTTGAAATGGTAAGATACAGTTGTTAAGAACTAATACAGAGATGAAAACAGTCATGAAACCTTGTTGGAACGAAGTGAAGCCCTACTGCAGTTCCCAGTATTTTATAACTAATTTATACCGAAATAGATTAGAACAATAAGTTTAGCGAGTTTCTGACGAAACGAAAAGCGTTTTCACAACAGAAAATTAATCACGATCTTAGAACTCCATTCAGCTCATTACATTTTAATCTAAGCCTTGCTCGTTTAAAAGTAACAACCTCGACGAAACACGCCGGATACAAAGTGTTATGATGATCACGTGCCAGCCAGTTGAAGAATAGTTATCAGCATTCACCAACAGTACTGATAAACTGAAGCCAAACCATTTTCCAGTGAAAACAATACGTACCTATTTTCACATACACTGAGTAAGAAGAGTGGCTCATGACGCAGGAGAGAATCTAGTTTCCTCCTCCTCTCTCTTTCTCTCGTATATTCATAATTGTGCTCGATAACTTAGCTACCAAGTTATTACGTTTCTTTACGGTGTACCTACAGCTATGTGAGCGTGAGAGGGACTGAAGTATCTTCAAGAAACTTTACTTTCCGCTCTCGGTGCTCAGTGACACACTTCAGTTTTTTATAGTTATAATATATGTATAGTTATTTTTTTCACGCGTCAGGCTTACGGACAGAGATTAAGTCTTGTTTTTGTGTGTATACCTACAACTATTTGGACTATATTCTGTAGCTATCTCACACCCAAGTTTGTTCCCTAATTTATGTATCTTTTTATATTTGTTTTGGTATTGTGAACAAAGAGCTATCTATGCTCTTCCCTCCACGAGTATCGAAACCCAGTTTCTAGCAGTATAGGTCCGCAGACATAGCACTGTGACACTGGAAGGAACCTTTTTTACGTCCGACGCTGTTAAAAATGTCTTTGTTGTGTAAAAAGTCAACACATAACACATTCGCGTTATACATTTATATATGTCATTCAAGCAAAATGCTTCATCACGGCTAAAATAAAGTATAATAGAAAACGTCTGTGTTTGGGTGTAATTAATTTATGATTTGTGTATTTTTGTTTTGCAAGAGAATGATCTTTTTATAGTATCTAACACTCCATCTGGAAACCCTCAAGCTTATTGCAGAGTCACTAAAGGGCTTAATACATTGTTTGTTTGTTTTGTTTTTTGAATTTCGCACAAAGCTACTCGAGAGCTATCTGTGCTAGCCGCCCCTCATTTAGCAGTGTAACACTAGAGGGATGGCAGCTAGTCATCATCACCACCCACCGCTAACTCTTGGGCTACTCGTTTACCAACGAACAGTGGGATTGACCGTCACATTATAACGTCCCCACAGCTGAAAGGGCGAACATGTTTGGCGCGACGGGGATGCAAACCCGCAACCCTCAGATTACGAGTCAAACGCCTTAACACTCTTGGCCATGCCGGGCCCAGCTTAATACATATCGCAGAATCTTGTAAAATTATAAAGAGTGGATCTCGCAGAATAATTAAGTTTCAATTGCATAACTAACCACCATTCACTATATTTTTCTGTTTCGTTATAAACACCGATGATGAGGTGGTTTGTTTATTTTAGAATTTCGCGCAAAGCTACATGAGGACAACCTGCTCCAGCCGTTCCTGACTCAGCAATGTAAGACCAGAGGGAAGGCAACTAGTTATCACCACCCGCCGCCAACTCCTGAGCTATTCTTAACAATGAATAGTGGGATCGGTCGTAATATATTATACCGTGCCCACGGCTGAAAGGGCGAGCATGCTTGACCTGACGGGGATTCGAACACGCGACCCTATGACTACGAGTCAAAGGCCTTAACCACATGGCCATGCCGGGCAAGATGCGAGTTAATAGATTATTGTTGATAGTTGTGTGTCCAAACACACAAATACTATCCACCTACTACAGGATTTATAAGTACAAAATATATTATGAAACTGAAACTACTTGTTCATTAATACAGAGGCGAATATGGGAAATATTCCAAGTGAGATTACAGATCAGAAAGAGAAGAAATAAATTTGCTGCATAAAATACATGTATTGTTAAGATGTTCACTTTATTCTCACGTGACAACACAACTGGTTTACTGCTCAAACATGGCACGCGACTTGTCATATTCCTTCGTTGCATACAACCAGCCACTTACTACACTCACACACACGTGTACGTGCGTTTACACACGTATATAAAATACCTAACAGTATTACCGAAGAACATCACGTATTAAATCTTTTACACCTGAACTGAGTTCAGAATGTAACTCACGTGTAAACCTAAACGTGCATCATATATGGATCAAGTAATATTTTTCATTCATTGTAAGAGAAACGCTCATCTTGTTTCAACATACTCTAAGCGACGCCTTTTAAAACGGTTAATTCAATATTGATGTTAACACTGAGAATACGTATGAGAAGGAGAGTCAGAATGGATCGACATATCTATTAACATCGTATAACACTGTTCAAAGGTTTAATAGTGTTGTCTAAATGTCCTGAACCTTTGAATACTTTGTTAGCGTTGTCCAAATGTTTCAACTTCGAATTCTGTATTAGCCTTGTTCAATTCTGAGTTGGGTTCTCCAAATATTAACTTTGTTCAAATCTGTGTTAAAAATGGGTAACAAACATTTGCTAAGGTTGACCAACTTGTTCCACGAGTATTAACTTAGATCGTGGGTTTGTTAACTGATTTAACATACACAATACCGTTACACAGCCGACATTACTTTTAAGGTTTTATCTCTTTTGGCTAACCACCACTTAACACTTCATACCTGATGTATCACAAACAAACAGTACCAACACACAAACGATCCTTTCAAAAGTTACAAAAGACTAAGCGAGCTGTAGCGCAGGCGTTAACGAATACATACGCGCTCTTTGCGTTTTTCGCACACGGGAAACATAATGGTTGAATATACAAATCAATATTTACAGTCACTTTGCCTTTGAAACCAGTAAATCTGTCGGCAATGTGTAATGAATGTGACACTTAACCACAAGACACGCACGAAGTTAATACAATCTGCACCAGACAATCTAGTAGTGTGCATTTTAAATTAGAGTACTGCTATTCTCATATATGTTGGAAAATTGAGAAAGTAAAAGGGCGAACAGACCAGAGTATGTTGAAGTTAAAGTAGTTGGTTTTATTGTGTGTGTGAACCACAAGCACACTAAACAGTGAAACCGCCTTTAATGGATGTTTATCAATAGTTGAAATGTTACCGAGTTTCTATCAGGGCTAACAGCACACAGCCGTCAATAAGTTTGAGCTAATAGTAAACAACTTTACCCACACCCAACTTTTGGGCTACTCCTGTCTGATCGAATAGAGGAATTTTACTGTTAATCATGGAATCTTGGAGAAAAACCAATGGCTTCAAAGAGCGGAGCACTTTTTGGGGGCGACAGTTCGCGAACCATATGTACATGGATTCATAGTGCGGTTACTCTAATCACTAGATCATAAATGAAATTGTTTGACTTTGTGTAGCAAAACCTATTGATGAGAACGTCTACACTGTCTTTACGAAACACCACAGCAATACCGGGAAATATATCTTAGTTTGGTGTATTAAAATCTGTTCTCGTTCACAGTGTATTACCCAACATCATAAGAATACTCAAACTACTGTATTTCAAGTGACTATGAAAATTTATTCATGAAAGCGTCCATGATGAATCTACTAGCACAGCACGCATATAACAAAAACCTTAAAGTCTAGAACACCCCTCGTGCGGAGTGTTTCTTTTTCTAAACGCTCTCTCGTAAAAAAATAAAAATAAACATGATACTTCATGTATTGATTGTCTTGATCTATAATCTACTGTAAGGTAATCAAGCACCTCAATAACATCAAGAAATGCAAAAAATAAAATAAAGGTTTTAAGAAGTTATTTACCATGGATGTGATGTTCTGAGAAACGATGATGCTACAGCCAGAAATAGAATCAGTTGAGCATAATAAACACAGGAACATAATGAGCACAGAAAGAAAAATCAATGGTCCCCGTTTTGATCTACAAGCTCTAATAAAACCCCAACATACCTACCTATATTTTGTGAATCACAGTATCAGAAGTATCAAGGCTGATAAATATTTCAGTCAGTATTTGCTGTCCGCCAAGAAAAGGAATTTGAACATTGTTACATAGAAATAACCACTTTCATAACTTATCTTACATAAGCTTATCCTTGTTCAAAATTCATGATAAAGCATAAACCAGCTTCAGATTTTTGTATTCCTTGTTTATAGTAAATAATAATAATGATAATGAAACTTTATGGACAGGAATGTTGCGAGGGGATGTTGTCTGTATACCTTCTAAAGTTTTGATGTAAAAAAAAGAACAGACACACGAAACTACTTCGTTACTAACCACAGACGGTTACACCACCTACATATCTATGCTGATATACTAAAACTTCTTGAAAAATAAAACAACAAAAATACTGAATTTTTATACGACCATTCCTTCTGTTCCTTGTATATTATAACTATCAACAAATGTCCAGAAACCCGGTTACTACAAAGGATGTTTTGATTACAACACCTATCTATTTTACTGAAGAGTTATGTTTTACAATAAAAACACCCACACACGTGAGCTCATTAAAACATACTGATTCAAAAGTTAAGAATTGAAAGCTAGATAAGTGACGGATGTTAAACGATAAATATATATGCACTAAACCACATCTCATTAAACAAAGGTTAATATCTTCTGTTACTTACAATATTCAGTGTAATTAGATAGTGCAGATAGAAAAACGATATGAACAAAAATTGACACGATAATCGACTAATTATCGTAAGCTAATTTACATATAATTCACAAGGCAGTATATAAAAACTTACAGTAGTGTACACACATATACGGGACTTGAGAGAAACTTACCACATAAACAGGCACATACGTATGCGAACAACAGGGGCGTTGGTGTCCAAGATGAAGTGAGTATGGAGTTTTAAAAACTACTTTCCACATGTGCCGATCAAGGGGTGAAAGGTTATTTACTTGCTCTTGTAGAAAATAATAAAATATTTGTGACTCTTACAACTTATGAAATCAGTATTCAGATAATTTGTTTACTGAATTTTATCCAAAGCTAAATACTAGAGGGCTATTTGCGCTAACCGTCCTTAACTTTGAAATAACAGACCAAAAAGAAGGCAGTGGTTCAATACTGCTCACCGCAGCTCTTGAGCTACTCTTTCATGAATGGGACTGACTGTCACGTTACAACGGTAGACGGCTGAAAGGATGAACATGTTTGGTGACGGAATGTTCAAAGAGTAACCCAAATGTGATTTAACAAAACTACAGGAACGATAGCAAATCAAAAGCCAAATCCGAGTTATTTTATAAAAGTTTACGCGAAATTAATCAATACAACCAATAACCTTTTCAGATCGACGTTCATTATTGCCTCATATACACTGAAGATCATAAAATTCGTTTCAAAACTTACATAAAATGTTGCGTACGTTCGCTAGTACGCACGTCACATATCAGCTGAGAAGCTTGCTTTCAGCACTGATTCAGACACACGTTGTTTACACGACATTAGCAAAGGTTAAGTACTTCCAGTGACGTTCATGCCCAATGATGACAGGTTCGTAATGAATTACTAACTCACCACATTTGATGATGTACAACAATACGTAACGTTTTAGCGTTTCGTTGTAAAAAACTAAAAAAGTTTGCGCACTATGAACCACACGTATGTATTTTCTATTTTCAGAATAAACACAATACTGTCATCAATCGAACAGTTAGAAATAGCAGAAGAAAAAAAGTCCTACGATAAATGATTAAACAATATTATTTGACTAACTGTAGACTAATATTTTCTGATGATGTTTTCATACAACTTTCTTTAGAGTGAATAAACTTTACTGCTAAAAGAACCTCGCAAATTAAGATTTTTAACAATCACTAGTTTAGTTCAATTAACTGATACCTGATGTAGGCCTATGACTGAAACTAAAACCCAAACAAATCAGAATTTCTAGAATAACAAAACTTATTAACTTTGAACAAAAATTGTTTGAAAATGTCTTTAAATGATGTTCCAATAATATATGTCAATTCGTATGGAATTAATCCAGTAAAGACGATAGAGAAAAACAAACAAACATCGTCTTGTAAAAACATTCGGATTATACGACGTAACTTAATTGTTCAAAAATATTTAAATGAAATGTATTCATGTGATGCGAATTAACCAAAAAATCAATTAACAGCCTTCAATCATGTAATCACAGCCTGATGTAGATGTTGTTAATATATTTAAAAAAAAGTTTGTGGTTACAGATTAACAACTATTGACCGTTAATTGTTTTCCAATAGTATTATGAAACCTCTACAAACATTATGTAATATATGGCTGAACATGCTATGTACAGTAGTACAAGGTCCACACGAGTACTTGATTATAAGAAACACCAAATTACAACTCTGACAGCACTGGTTATCAGATAATATACTGTACACTGTAAGTACTGTCTGTTAGAAGAGCCGTCCTGTAATTTCAACCACATTAATTAGAAGGTTAAGTTTACTTGTAGCTCTATTTACCAAGAGATTAGTCTTAAATCTGGCTCATCAGTTTCTATTATATGTAACAACCAATTTCTTATCGAAGGCTTATATGCTACAAAAAACATTCCATGAAGAGATTTAAGTATTCCAGCCAAACGAACTTTGAGATTCTTTGTAAGATAAAACATGCAATTTTTCGGTTATTTCAACACATAAGCTATTCAACATACTGGGAAAGTAACGAATGGGCAATAAACACTCAAGATCTGCATATATCAATTTCATGGTAACTGGTGTTTTAGACTTAGGGTTCGCAGCTAAAGCTTCAAAGAGCTCCCTTCACTACGCAATATTCAGAGTTGCGTTGTGAAGCAAAATAAAATGTTTATACACTAGAAACTTAAGCTGCAGTTAGTGTGTTATGGCTAAAGTTCCTGTAAGTATCACCACAATCACATAGGACTGCGAAACCCTCATTCCTGTATCACCACAATCACATAGAACTGCGAAGCCCTCAATGACGAATATGTTCGGTTAGACTTTTCAAAACAAGCTCAAACAATTGTACAATTTAAATCGAAAGTTTAAGTGATAAACACGTCTCTTTCTTTGTAAAAAAACAAGTGATCTATAAGCCAAGACAGAAAAGTACGGGACGCACTTTTCGTGTCAATTTATACCCCGAATACGTGTTATTTTAAAACCAAACTCACGATCTACAAATACTATAGTTACTGTGTGCTTTACGCCTAAATTAAATTGTAAGGGAAACAATGACGACAAATTACAATAATTCGACACATGAAACTCACATTTAAATTTCTTTAGGTACACGTTTCATAACTGTGAACCAAGCTGTTCCTTCACATAGTGGAATCTTTCACCACGTGGTTTTCCATATCTTAGATCTAATACAAGACCACGTCAATTCTTACCTGTAAAGCGTAGTCGGAGAACACGAGAGGATGAACGAAGAAAGAACCATTCGAGCGTCGACTAAAGAAGCTAGAGTTCAGATTGAGGGACATCATAAGACCTGTGGACACACAGGGGCGTTTTATCTCCACAAAACTCTTTTTATAAATATCTCAGGTACAAATATTTAAGTCGTTTTAATTGTGGACAACCCACATTCCAACAGTAGCAAAAATAAAATAAAGTTTTCTTGTAGAATGAAACTGATTCGAAACTCAAGGTAACGGAAATATTTCTAAGTAGAAAATACTAATGTATTTATGGCTGATATACACCACACAAACCCTTTCCAGCTCAACCTGAGTGTTATTTCTTCTCTATAACATATCACAGTGGTAAACTTTACCAAAGTCAATCACAGAACACTAGATGTTATTCGTCATCCATTGGTAACACTAGCGCCAGCTGGGCCATTTACCTGCAGTGCTCTTAACATTCACCAAACAAACCCTCGCTCAACAAGAAAGCCACACCCGAGTTAAGAGCTGGAAGGTCGCTATTAGTACTAGCTTTACGTGTAAAATTAAAAGCAACACGCCCGTCAATGCTAGCAGACTGTAGCAATGGTTTGTCTTATACTACCGTGATGATAAATGCCGTCGAGCCACAATCAATGAGGCAAGCGAGTTGATGAAAGAATGTGGTGGTGAGGATCTGACACTCGAAGGCAGAACAATCCGAACCCTCGAGTCCACCGATAACTCAGTGCATGTCAGTACACTCGCTGATTTTTGTCATTAATTCTCTGCCACAAGCAATATTGCTGGCGTCCTCGCACGCGAACTGACAAGAGTCAGGGACTGGAGAATAGTTTCAACTTGCCAACTGCAAACAGCCAGATGTCGGTTTTTCCAGCCATGCTGTGTAGTTAACTCGCGCACGTCAAAAACACTTCAGATGTTCTGCGTGTTTGTCCTGGATCGGGAGATGCACACGTGACCCATTTTATTCAGTTCGTTCTCCCATAACAGATGAGATGAGGTTTCCTCCGAGCTATTATTGCTATCTTGGTTACTGTCATGTTTGTTTGTTTGTTTGTTTTTGAATTTCGCACAAAGCTACTCGAGGGCTATCTGTGCTAGCCGTCCCTAATTTAGCAGTGTAAGACTAGAGGGAAGGCAGCTAGTCATCACCACCCACCGCCAACTCTTGGGCTACTCTTTTACCAACGAAAAGTGGGATTGACCGTCACATTATAATGCCCCCATGGCTGGGAGGGCGAGCATGTTTGGCGCGACTCGGGTACTGTCATGTTAACAATGTGTACCAAAACGTTTTGACGTGAACCGACCAAATCCACAACCAGATAGTGCTGCTAATATTTGAAGCGCAAGTAGAGTCCCTAGTATTCACTCACTATTGCGATAAGTAAAAACTTCCGTTATTGAAGGAATGACAAGTATACATCCACTGTTAAAGAAATTACAGCGTATAATTCATTTTACGAAACGTTCACAATACCTTTAGCAGTGCTGAGTGGCCTCTAAGCTTTAAAACAGGCAACATTAAGCACTGCTGTCCCTGACTAAACGAATACAGTACCCATACTTACTACATATAATTTACATTAAAAGAACAGTAAAACACAAATGATAAGGGGGGAGTGGCTTTGACAATACACAACACACGTTTATAATATATGGCTTAACAGGTGTGTTGCCTGCAGATAACAGCGTTATGTACACAACTTCACGGTCATATTTTTCCAACTATAAACATTCAATAACAAAACCTTTCCATAACATCCAATATTTGTGCACGTACAAGATACGTCATGATTTTATCAGAAGCTACAGCTTTTACACTTAGGAAGAATATTGTGTTTTAAAACAGTCACGACGTTTCTATCACCTGTGTGCTTGAGGATGATTTTTTTATTTACCCTTCTTCACTGTAAAAGCTGTAACTTACAATAAGTCATAACTGTGTTCAGGAGTCTATCTCATGCGATAGGTTTTTGTAACAACACAAGAAAACAGGACTACTGTAGGAGTTGCCGCCATACGAGGTTTCTTTTTAACAATGTAAACGCATGAATATTATACAAACTCCTGATGTTTGTTTTTTGTTGTTGTTTTTTTTTACTTTCGCGCAAAGCTACAAAAAGACTGTCTGCGCCAGCTGTCCCTAATTTAGCAGTGTAAGATTAGAGGGAAGGCAGTTAGTCATCACCACCCACCGCCAACACTTGGGCTACTCTTTTACCAACGAATAGTGGGATTGACCGTAACATTATAATGCCCCAAAGGCTGAAAGGGCGAGCATATTTGGTGCGACGGGGATTAGAACCTGCAACCCTAACATTACGAGTCGAATGCCTTAACCCCCATGACCATGCTGGGACACGAACTGCTGATGTACGAGTTGTTTTTTTTTTGTGATAATATAAGAGAATAGAACTACAGTATGAATTAATAATACTCATATGTTGGAAAACAGAAAATATTTTGTTATAAGATACGTCGAATAACGAAAACCTTACAAGGTTAAGAGTAACAAAACAGAACAGTGTTGTGATAAAGTTCTTTTAGAATGGGTTATGTGTTTATTGTTTGCAATCACTTTATTTACATAGAAATGCAAAAAAATACGACTAAAAACGTATATGCTGATTCACAGAAATCTTGAAAGTGTGTATAAAATAATGCAGCTTTAAACGCCACGTTTATTTTCAGTAGCGCTTTCGTGTAGTTACAGCGCTATGTCAGGTTTATTGATTTATATGAGGTGCACTTTATTATTTAACAAATATAATATCCCACATGGAATGCCTAAGAATTACTTTGTTATTTATATCATAAGATTAAAGGTGCAGAAGTATTGTTAATCTTTAAACATTCTAAAAATGTAGATGAACAATTGAAATTTGAGAAAAGGCACATGAAAATTCAGGTTTTTTTGTTTGATTAATTGAGTGTGTTTAGAAAGACAGGTTATGCTATATTTTTGTACAGATTAATTTTAAAATATCAACTTCATCTCAATAAATTTTACAGAGTCAGTTCTAAAGATAAAATTAAAAAGATGCATGTTATTTCAAAAGGTCTTAAAAACATTTTCTCCATTAAAGCAAATACAAAAAAAATAACAACACTATATACAAACAGATGTTTGTTTAAAGTTACAAGAACAATATTATTAAAAGTATTTAAAATATTGAATTATTTCACTTCTTATAAACTTCTATAAACTTTAAAACAGTTGATCAGTCTTGGAAATGGTTTACTTTTATTCAAAACTAGGGAAGCTTCAATTAAGTGTCTAAACTGAAACAACCCCTTTCCTAATAATACATCAGCAAACGTCTAAACTGAAACAACCCCTTTCCTAATAATACATCAGCAAACGTCTAACTGAAACAACCCCTTTCCTAACAATACATCAGCAAACGTCTAAACTGAAACAACCCCTTTCCTAACAATACATCAGCAAACGTCTAAACTGAAACAACCCCTTTCCTAACAATACATCAGCAAACGTCTAAACTGAAACAACCCCTTTCCTAACAATACATCAGCAAACGTCTAAACTGAAACAACCCCTTTCCTAACAATACATCAGCAAACGTCTAAACTGAAACAACCCCTTTCCTAACAATACATCAGTAAACGTCTAAACTGAAACAACCCCTTTCCTAACAATACATCAGTAAACGTCTAAACTGAAACAACCCCTTTCCTAACAATACATCAGCAAACGTCTAAACTGAAACAACCCCTTTCCTAACAATACATCAGCAAACGTCTAAACTGAAACAACCCCTTTCCTAACAATACATCAGCAAACGTCTAAACTGAAACAACCCCTTTCCTAACAATACATCAGCAAACGTCTAAACTGAAACAACCCCTTTCCTAACAATACATCAGCAAACGTCTAAACGGAAATAACCCCTTTCCTAACAATACATCAGCAAACGTCTAAATTGAAACAACCCCTTACCTAACAATACATCAGCCATTATTTGTTGATTTTATTTCTTTATTTTACATACAGATCCCATAAAAATGTTAATTCAACTAGTGAAAAAAAAGGTAGTTTAAAATCTAATCATAAACCATTATAAAGAAGATTAATAATATATAACCAAATAATAATAATAATTGAGCGTTCTATGTTGTTTTGTTGTTTTTTGGAATTTCGCACAAAGCTACTCGAGGGCTATCTGTGCTAGCCGTCCCTAATTTAGCAGTGTAAGACTAGAGGGAAGGCAGCTAGTCATCACCACCCACCGCCAACTCGTGGGCTACTCTTTTACCAACGAATAGTGGGATTGACCGTCACATTATACGCCCCCACGGCTGGGAGGGCGAGCATGTTTAGCGCGACGCGGGCGCGAACTCGCGACCCTCGGATTACGAGTCGCACGCCTTACGCGCTTGGCTATACCAGGCCCGAGCATTCTAAAGGAACGAGTTTTGAGGTATTTATTAATATGATTATAAATCAAATATATTAATTACGTTGTATGCTTTATTTCTTTTTTCCTCAGTCTGCACTGCAGTGAAAGAACATATGAAACTATTTTATTTAAAAATGCTCAGAATACAAACGAAAACAAATTAAGATGCACACTTACTTTAGATTAAAATGCTAACAATAGTACAAAGAAAAACACACGCGTAATACTCTATGGCGCCATCTTTTAGCAATAAGAAGAAAAGATATATTATGATTACTATAAATTAAAATATCGATTTTTAAATAAAACAGTATAGAAACTATACGTTTTTAATACTTTATTCTCTTTAACTAAAGGCTTCAAGTCTTCACACGGTATAAGTAACTAACATATAAAGCAAAAGTTCAAACAGTTGAATTAAAGCATTAGAGTAAATACTCAATTATAGAACTTGCTATTTAAATTATATTATAAAACTTAGCCACAGCGTTATTTTGGTATTTTATTCATAACTTTAAAATACGTACGTGAAAAAACAAAACTAACCTTCAGTGGCTGAGATATCTTCGAAGTTGTCAATAATTTTAATATCTTCCTCGCTAAATGACGCCACACTACGTAAACTGGCCTTAAAAAAAAAAAAAAAAAAAAAGGAGAAGCTTGTCAAACGAATTCCACAAGTTCGAAACAAACATATTATAATCTCTATTTTAACTATTCAAAACATGTATAACGAAGATGGGATTTAATATCTCAATTATTTTTCAAAGAACTGAAGTTACAACCGAAATTCCCAAACTGTTTGAAAAGGGTAACAGTAAATTCAACCCACTGTTCAAATAAAAATCAAATTTGAAACTAATCTGTGGAAACCAGCATAACAGACAAACCATATTAAACACATTTATATTCACTACGTCTAATGGAAGTTGATAAAGGATTTACAAACAATAAATGAGAAGTTTTATATAAGTTATTACCCACTGACAAGAGGAACTCGTCATATAAAACTAAGATGGACTTCGAGAAAGTTTCATTGACCAGTTCAAAACTCCTGATCTGTACTACAGGCCGAAATTTATTTGCTCCTACCCTAAAAACGGGCTCAAATATAATTAAGTACAGCAACCATTATTCACAGAAAACACGAGAGATAATTAAACAGAAAACTCTGTATTCCTTCCTTGGCACTATCAGTTACAGTACACTTTAATCTCAATCTGCAAGCAAATACATGCAGCACGACCAGAGATCCCTCTATACAAACCCAACGAAAACCTAAACGCAGATAATTTGTTTGTTTGTCTCGAATAAAGCACAAAGCTTCACAATTGACTATCTGTACTTTACCCACCACGGGTATCGAAACCCGGTTTGAAGCGATGTGAGTCTGCAGACACACCTCTGTCACTGGGGAGGGGGACTCAATTTGCGCGGTCCCTTAAGCGTCTAGCGGAAAGTGTACTAACACTATGTAGAAATGGAGATAAAGCCCGTATTAAAGCAATACAAGAAATCTAGATTATTTCTCTATAGGTCATCAGAAGTTAAGCACGAAGAGCCACATGGTATAGTGCAGTGGTTCCCAACCAGGGGTGTGAGATAGCGTTTCAGGGGGTGCGAGATAACATTTGTTTTGACCATCTTCACCTTCATTCTTAAATAAATAATTACTGTGAGGGGTGCGACAATATATTAAAATTTTTTAGGGGTGTGGGGCATAAAAAAGGTTGGGAATCACTGGTACAATGGCTTTATCTTCGGTGTACATGCCGCTTTTCAGCTATCCAGATCATTCCAAAGTTGGAAACCAACGAACAGCCATAAATGAGATTTCTTGTTTTCGTAGCATTATCATCTTTCTTTATAAGGCCTAGCGCTTAACTACTTCTAGAAGAAACACTAATTTAATCATCATCCGATAGAGAAAAATAGTTTTCACGATCTTTAACTAGTTGTTTTATTATTATTCTATGCAAAATTTATAAAGCTTTAGAATGCAAGTAACCAATGTATACTATCTTATAAAAAGTAAACACGTGTTAGGAAAAACATTTATTGCTAAATAATAAGGCTGTCTCTACTTAACATGGAGGATAAAATCCCTATATTACTGACGACCTCACTATAAAAGAAACAGAATCAAGACATAGAAATTGTAAAATGTTACTATATTAAAAATAGAAATAGTGTTCTAAAATTAACTATAGGGAAAGTATAATGATGAAAAAATTAAAACACTAAGCTTTCGATAGGTAAAACGGAGAAGCCAGTAATATAAGGATATTATTTTCCATGTAAAGCTAAGACTGCCGAGTCTTAGCCATAGAAATACTAAGCGGATCAAGTGATTAGTCCATTCTCACCCTATCTTCTTTGATCACATTTTTCAAGTTCACCAGGCAGCCCTACATAGCTCTTACATTTAGTAATACTTTGTTCCTCCCTAATACTTGTGCTAATTATCATGTAAATCCTTGGATCCAGTACCGAAAACGCCAAACCCCTTTTGACTCCACATATAAAGAATTAAATTTGTAACTTTTTAAGTGCTGAATTAAAATCGTTTCAAATAAGTTTCCTTCGCTTCTGCGGGTGTCGAAAAGGCGTCTACATATGAAATTCAACGTTATTTTGTGATAAGCCTACTATTTATTATAGAAGTTAAACTGTGGTGATTTGGTGGTAGTCTTTTCCTTTGTCACTAAGTAAATACAATATTGAAATATCTCTCTGAGCATTCAGAAAATTAAAACTAAACCACTCCTTATACACAAAGCTAGAGTTATATAAAACTTGAGGTCTTTATAATTCATTATATAGTAGTCCAAAATGGTTTAGTTGTGTGACCAATATTATGACATTGTGCTTAATTTATTAATAGCCTTGCTAGAGTACCCCTTTTCTGGGTAGAAATTATGTAAATTCATGATTAATGAAAAGTTATATTGCAACATGCAAAGATGTTTTCCTTACATGCGATTGTAAAAACTGCAAAAACGCCCATAAAAACTGAAAAACATAAAAGGTGAAACTGCATATTACATTGTATTTCTGTATGAACCTCACAAGCCTTCTTGCCAGACTTAGTAAATATTCGTAAACAGGGGGCGAGGTAGTGGTAAAAAACGTAAAAAAAAAGCCTCACAAAAACCGCAAAACTGGAAGTTTATAAATATCTTCCCATAGACCCAAGGAACCCATTTACCAAAATTGGTAAAGATCCATCTACAGAGGACGAAGTAGTGGTAAAAACCGCAAAACTGAAAACTTATTCCTCCGCATGGACCTAATAAACCTCCATATTAATTTTAAAGATCCATCAACACCTTGCGAAGTAAGTATATGGACATATAGCACAGTACTATTATATTTATATAGATATTATACAGCAAACCAGCTTTTACGTGGCAGCTGCTTAGGCTATTGTAATTTTCTCGATCTCTTAACAACTTCGCAACAATACAGCCTTCTAAGAAAAGTGGCCGGACATGGCCAGGTGGGTAAGGCACTCGACTCGTAATCCGAGGGTCGGGGGTTTGAATCCCCGTTACACCAAATATGATCGTCCTTTCAGACGTGGGGGCGTTATAATGTGAGGGTCAAAATTGGCTGTGGTTTGTGTTGTGATGACTAGCTGCCTTGCCTGTAGTCTTACACTGCTAAATTAGGGACGGCTAGCGTAGATAACCTTGTGTAGCTTTGCGCGAAATTCAAAACACAAACAAACAAATTCTAAGAAAAACTTGTTTTACAACAACACGTGAAAGTAAAATACCATCACGTGCTTTAGAACGCGAGACTGCTTAGATAAACCTTGGTTACCATGATACTTATGCAAAAATATATATAAGGGCAGAAAATATGTTACTAAATATATATATATATATATATAAATTTATTTTTAATACAATATGCAACGCCGCACTTCGAGGCAATTCAAAACAAAGACCACTTAACATAAAAGCAAAAAGTTAGATGCGTGTAAAAAAATAAATCGATAATTCCCTTTTTTTTTAATATATCAGTACATTAGGTCTTACAAATGTGAAGGTTATGTTTATTTCTCACAATCGCTTTTTATTTTGACTTTTGTCACGAAGCTACTTGAATATCAAATACTGTGCAAAACCTGCCTATACTACCCCCCCCCCCCGGAAAACTAAAAAATCCACCATGTTTATATTCCTTTACGCATGTAGAATTTCCATGAATATTATGCAAAAACATCTTGGACTAAATAGTCAGTGGACATGGGAATCCTCCTCCCCCCCTCCACAATACACCGTGTTTAGGTTCTTTAACGCTCTCTCTACAATTTCTAACGAAGTTAATTATTTGAACGTAACAGAAGTAATTTTTCATGCACACTCACACACAGTGTTTATCAAAACATAGCTTGTTACTTGTACAACAGTTTAATCAATACATTGTTATTTGTACAAACGTTTATCAACACAAGTTACAAGAAAAAACGTCGCCATACGGCCGCATGTTTCTACTAGTAATACCCCATTAAAAAAATTAGAGTAGTGAACATTTTCTAAACAAAAAAGTATTCTTTTTCTGGGAAGTAATACAAGGGAAGAGACGTTTTCGGATTGTTTCTTTAGTGATACGTAACTTCATTAAAAAGATTCAATGTATAAAGCTTAATATTTTTATATATTTTACTAATATAAACTGTAATGCTCTTATATATGAAAGGTGATACCGTTTATTGAAAGATATTTTATACGAACTACGAAGTCTCAGTACTACATTTAAAAATAGTATCAATAAACATATAGTCAAATATTCACGTGCAGTCCGAGAGAAAGTTGTGTTTATTTTTGAATTTAGAGCAAAACTACACGAGAGCTATGTGCGTTAACTATCCCTAATTTAGCAGTGTAAGACTATAGGGAAGGCAGTAGCCATCACTACCCACCGCCAACTCTTGGACTACTCTTTTACCAACGAATAGTGTGATTGACGGTAACGTTATAACGCCCTCACGGCTGAAATAGCAAGCACGGTTGGTGTGACGGGGATCCGAACCCGTAACCTTCAGATTAAGAGTCTAGTGCCTTAACCACCTATCCATTCCATGCCTGTTTTCATTGTAAAGCGAGTACTTTTTATTTAAAACTGTGTTATATTATACAAAAATGGTTGTTACACATACTACAGTTATTTTTCTAATTGTCTAAGTTCTGAATACCCAAAGTTTCAAATGTATGAATTTTTGTTTGTGGTGTCGTTCAGTATATAGCGCATGAGTTTTGGTTATATACATAGATACTGATATACGCGCTACTACCGTTATAGTAAGATGATTTATACAAGTGTTTAACAATATTTATTTTTTAAGAGTTTTGCAGTACATTTATTTAATATTAAGCACAGTAATAGAAGGGACTGACAAGGTTTTCAAATAATTCATGCGCCGAAAAACCATCCTATTGAATTCCTAAGTGAAAACCTGTCATATATATATACTAATAATAAGATAAAAAGGTCGCTAAGGTTTACGGTACATCAATGTTTCGTCTACTTCCTACCCGATCATGTCAACGAAACTCGCCCCTACAGGGCCTGGTTGTTTTTGTTCTTGTTTTGAATTAAGCACAAAGCAATACAATGGGCTACCTGTGCTCTGCCTACCACGGGTATCGAAGTCCGGTTTTTAGCGTTTAAATCCGCAGACATACCGCTGAGCCACTGGGGGCAGAGGGCTTGGACTATTGTTACAAGATTTATCTAGCTTACTTGACTAGTCTGTGGGTATCTACTTTTAATATACCTATAAATATATACAGAGTTTTTATTAATAGTAAACATATCATGGACATACATAATATCTTTTCAACCCGATTTAAACCAACAGATGGTGCTACAAATTGGTGGATAAATACAATTTCTATAGGTAAAGTATATACTTTATATAAGAATAACATAAAAAAGGTTTTTTTTTTTTTTTTTAATTTTGCGCAAAGCTACATGAGGGCTATCAAACTAGCCGTCCCTAATTTAGCAGTGTAAGGTTAGAGGGAAGGCAGCTAGTCATCACCACCCATCGCTAACTTTTGAGCTACTCTTTTAGCAACGAATAGTGGGATTGATCATCACATATAACGCCCCCATGGGGGAAGGGGGAGCATGTTTAGCGCAACAGGAATTCGAACACGCGTCTCTCGGAATACGAGTCGAACGCCTCAACCCACCTGGAACATGAAAAGAAAACAAGCAAGAATATTATAAATATATATATTTTAAGATTCAGTAGAGATCGTGCTACAAAAGTAAGGAAATAATAATCAAAATTTATAAACCTCAATCCCTACTGTGACAGTTTTATACACTTATCTACTGATCAAAGTAAGTATTAAATTTTATATAGTTCTGATTGTGATTTTTAATTATTGTAAAAGTTATAGCTATCGTGGATAAGGCTATTCTGAAAGTTTATATATATCGTGTTCATTGCATAGACATAAAAACTGAAATATATAGGGAAAAAATTAAAACTTTAACGGAAAATAGGTATCATTGGTTATCGGTAAAATTACTGTAAAAACTATTCAAAACAAATTAAATGCCATAATAAAAATACAGTAATAAGTAATGTGATACGACTTGAATATATTTTAAAACGATTTTCAGTTTATACTTTGGATGGTATCGTGATTTAGACTGCTTCATTTAGCCATATGGCTCATAATGCCATCCAAAATACCCAATGGTTCCTAATTTCTTTCAAAATTGTTTATTTATTTTTACTACTTATACAAGTATTTATTAATACTTTACATATTTTCATACAATAGCGTTTATCAGTACGTCATATGATATTTATACGATGTTGATCAATATCTCAATTATTTTTACGTGTTTATCGATGTGTTTTGTTATTTACACAAGTTAATAATTTTATCTTTAATTAACCTGTCCAACGTAAACTATTTAACACAAGTGAAATAGGGCAATGTGGTGATTAACACTTATGATTAGGGGGAGAGAAGAGAGACATGCTGTGTGTGACACGCCCTGTTGCACGTGCACCTTCTGTCACATCGAACTCGTACAGATTGACGGTCAAGAGACATGATCTTCTCCTAAATTACATAAATTATATATATATTCTTTGTTTATATTCAACTCAAGATGCACCATGTGATGGGCACTTTCGATAGTCTTTCTTCTAATATTGTTAAGCAGGCTCTACCATACTGAAGTGAGCACTGTATTTTTAAATTTATAATGCGTTCAAATTTACAACTGTAAGCCACTCTGTGCTCCTTCAACTGTGATATCTAAATACATCTCTCGAGTTCTCAGATTTCTTGGGCACAGAACACAAAAGACGAGCAGGGAAAGGTTATCCGAGGTCACTACTCTCATCGATGGACACGTGAAATCATGTGTCTTCATCCTTCATAATTGATGGACTTAAAGGTCAATGCTTAAATAACGAGCATTCATCATCACAGTATGGACAAAATTCTCCAAGTTATGGACGTTTAGTACTTGTGCGTCAACGCCAAATATCGGACTCTTGTATGATCGTCAGATAGTATTCTCCATTATCATAGAATGTGGAATATGTCAGTTAGAATTGGGATGTAAACCAGGAATCCTAACAAATAGTTCGCGCACGCTAATAACTAGGACAACCTCGGCTTTACCATTCATTATTTTGGTGTGTTGTTCATACTGTTGTACAATTTGCATGTTGTTCATACCGTTGTATACGATCTGGCATGGTCAGGTGGTTAGCGCTCTTAATTCTTAACATGCGAGTCGAAAATTTTAAAAAAAAAGAAAAAAGAAAAATTTAGGCCAAGAGCTTTTGGGGTGTGGTGCGGACTAGCTACTTTCTCTCTAGTCTTATCACTGCTAAATTAGGGGCGGCTAGCACAGATAGCCCTTGGGCAGCTTTACACAAAACTGAACAACAAATAAACGTATCATTGTGTACGTTGTGTTCTTCTATAAAATATTACTGTTAAACCGATTTTGACTGAGTTTCACAAGTCAATCATGAGATACCTGGAACGTTAAATATAACCAAAAACGAGTGGCATCGCGACAGATTAAACTGTTAGACGTGTGTGTTTTAGGATGATTTTAAGATTGTAGTAAGTCAGACTTCGCGAGTTTCTTAGTTATCTAAAGTATGTATACTTTATCAACGATGCTCTTTTTTTACGTCTACTATACCAAAACATTAACATGAAATAATGATAACGCGTGGCATTTCACCAAATTAATAAAGTATTTTGAACACGCATAACAGTATATATACACAATGAATAAACGAACGACTTCAACTAAGACATTTTAATGACCTTACGTCTATAAAAAATAAAACAAAAACAGATATTATGTTGACTATAAAAATAATCGACATTAAAACAGCTTTTATGCCTTAAAACTAAAACACTGATATGTTGCTTGATTTTAAAATTAAGAAAACTTCCATATCGTATAATAAACAACTGAAATTATTATTAATTTGAAATATTTCAACTCCCGGAAAAGTTGCAATTTCACCAAGATTTTGCTACACTTTGAAACTTACAAAGTGCGATTTGTCAAACATCTGTTTTCAGTTACCTGAAAATACTAAAAAATCCAGTTAAAATTCCATAACTTACACAATATAAAACATTGTCCGTGAGAATATGTAAAAAAAAAAAAAGCGTTGGTCAAATTATAATTACATTGGTCACATAAAATCATTAGATACAGTATTTCGTACGATTGATAATTAAAACAGTTTTACTCCCCATCTTAAAATAATTATTTACTACATAAATATTTCCATGAAAAAATATATAGCCACGATATAATACAACAGTACATTCAGCAAAAAAATTAAGTCTGAATAAATAAATACTGCTGACACGTGGATACATCATGTAGTGCGTATCATAAAGTCACATGCATGTTTTCATCACAGGGTACTATAGATTAAATAAAGTTCTTTGCTCCCAAGTGAAAATTAACTGTATACGCAATGCATATGTAATTTCAGCATTTACCCACTCGTGATATTTTTCTATTGCTATATTGTACATTGCTTTACTTTGTTTCAGGGCTTTTTAAATATATTTTCACTATCTACAATATATTTAAATTATTTCTACCTCACAACATAATACAGCTCACGGAAAATTCGCAATTCCTAAATAACGTCATGGAATATTTTTAAACCTCGACCATGTGGGGCACTTCCACGGTCACGTGCAATAACCTTTTTATCCGATAAACACACATTTCAAAACTAGTATATTAAATACTTTCAATTCACTATTCGTTACACAAAATAACAGTTTATTACAGGATATCAATTTATGAAATGAAATTATTTTCAAACTTTTTTTTTGTAAATACAAACACGAAAATGTCTCAAAAATTAAACTATATCTTTCATAATGGAATAACTTTTCAACGAAAAATCAGTTCATTTTTGTATTTTGTGAATGACTGATTTACAAACACAAGAATTTAACTTTTATAACGCACGCAGAACTGAAATCTATTCTACATATATAAATGCCTTAATACTATCTATACATTTACAAATACCTCAATGTGATATTTCAAAAGGTAGCTAATTATTATTAACAACGTTTTAGCACTGTGCACAATGAATAGTTTTTATAAATAAATTTTAAAAATGTTTATCTATTTGAGTAAATTAATAACAAAAAACAGAGATTTTAACTTTTATTTGGAACAAGGGGGTGTTTTACCTAGATGTTTAATTGTCTAGTATTTTGCATATACATTACATGTAGACGTAAAGAAAATTTGAAAAGCTATTAAAGATTAATAGAGAACATTAATTGGAAGTGAAAGTTTTTAAACATTGTGGATATTGTAGACATTCCTGATACTTCAAATACACATTATTTAAATTTCAGCTACAAGAGGAAGAGGTTTTAAAAAGATCAGAAAAATTTCAGGTTAAGTTGACATAAGAAAAACAAAGTGAGAGAAAAAGAGAATCTTTTATTAAGGTTTATATGGAAAATTACCTTGGAAAATGGAATCTGATCTATAATATAATGGTAACAAAGGTTTCTCAACATGTGATGTTACAGACCCCTCATTATTCTTGTTTCATTTCTTATTTCAGATAAAAACTCAAACAATAAATTATTTCAACGACTGAGCTAACTCAAAAGCTAGACAGTCCAAACACAAATTTCTCTCAGAACTGACAATTTCAAATAAATTAGAAAATGGTGTGTCTTGATTGTTTAGGTACATAAACATCTGCAAGTTTTTTGTTTTTTTTATATTTACCATACCATGAATTTTGCACAAGTGTAGTACAAAAGAAATGTTACATAACAGTAGGTTGCTGAATTAATCAACTGTTTTTCCATTCCTATTCTATCAAATAGCTGCATCACTTAGATTGTGCTTATGACTGATAAATTTTAATATATTACACCAGGAAAACATACTAATGGAAAATTGGTTATTATCATACAAAACTGTTATTGGAAACTGATGACTATCAAACATTTACAGTAAACTGTAAAAACAAAGTGTTACTGGAAATTATTACACAATACAAAAATTAATAGTAAACACAGAAAACAGTATTCTCAAGACAGCTGATATGGATATTAAAACTGTAATTAAAATAAAGTACAGAACAATGTTTCAATCTTCCTAGGTCATCTTCAGGTTAACATAAATGCCATTCTGTACTTTATTTTAAAGTGTTAATACCCATACCAGCCATCCTGAGATACATTTTTATTTGAAGTGGGTTTCTCGTCATCACACATTTTCACATTTATTCTTTTTGCTTACAAGAGAAATTCCCCTTATAACTTAAGTACTGCAAAGCTCTAGCTATTTGTTGACTGGACCAGTAAAGCAGCTCAACTTTCATAGACGTCTTGTACATCATGATTCCTGTACGATCAGAATGACTATTTAAATTCAAATTAATACTATTATTCTGCAAAATAATACCTGGTTGAGAAATGAAAATATTTGTTTGTGCCTATTAATCTTAGTTTTTCAGTAGCACCAGGAATGGCAGTTCTAACGTACATTGCTATTTTTGGTGTTGAAGGTCCCTTCATGACATAAAATCCAGTATGTTTAGGTACATAATGTACAAACAAAAACAGACCACTTGACCCTTCAAAGCCTTACACACTATTGGGTATCAACTGCTCTCTCAAACACTCTGAACGGATTAGACAAAAGTTGTCTGCTATGAATAGGGGAAAAATAAATTAATTGGAGATGCTGATTTAATAATTAAAAGATTATGAAATATTCAATATATGAATGTTCTCATAAAAAAAATGGAGCTGTAATCAACAAATCAGAATGACTTGTAAATTTTATAAAAGATAAAATAAGAAACTTAAATTTACTGGAACAATGGGAGATTCAGAGAATTAAAAAAAAGATCAAGAGAGTTGTTGTCAAATGGAAAATTAATAAAAAAAACTATGGAAAAAATGGTTGGGTGAAAACTTGAAAATTAATAGCATAGATTTCTTTAAATACATTAAAGATAAACAAAATGTCAAAATACCAATAGGACCCATGAGGGCTAATACCAGAAAGATAACAATGGTTATGGGATGGCTATGTTCCTGGATTCTATTTTTTCTTTAAATTTCATTGATGAAGATCTAAGCAGTGTTCCTTATCCTGAACAACTTTTAGATAGAAACAAAAATGAACAAGATGATCACATTAATTCTGAGGTTGTGAAAAACAAAACACAACAAATTGAGAAGTTTAAAGAATAAATCACCTGAGCCAAATAATATTTGTTCAAGGGTGTTGAAGGAGCTTAAGGATTGGTTATGCAAACCATGTGGAACTATTTTATTTTCTAACTCCTCATAAAGTAGGCAGGTGTCAAAAGATTAGAAGTTAGCTAATATTACTCCTCTTTTCAAAGGAAGTGAAAACTGTCCTTGTAATTAAAGACCTATTATTCTTATATCAGTAGAAGGAACATTTGATTCAAATTTGATAAGAGATTACTTGCAAAGTCATTTAATAGAGTTTACAATTTTGTTGAAGAAAATCAGCATGGTTTATTAAGGGAATATACGGCCTTAAAGGTTTGTTTTGAATTTCACACAAAGCTACACAAGGGCTATTTGTGCTACCTATCCCTAATTTAGCAGTATAAGACTAGAAGAAAGGCAACTAGTCATCACCACCCACTGCCAATTCTTAGACTACTCTTTTGTCAACAAATAATGAGATTGACTGTTACTTATAATGCCCCATCACTGAAAGGGCGAGCATGTTTAATGTGACGTGGTTTCAAACCCATGACCCTCAGATTACGAGTCAAGTGTTTTAACCACCTGGCATGCTGGGCCCCCCTGCCTTAAAGAATGGAGGAGAAAAAAACAAAACTATGTTTCACAAATACTCTATTCATTAATGACCATGGTTTCACCATCAGGTTCAGACTGAAAAGGTTTGTAAACAGGTTTATATATTTTTAACCAAAAAACAGGAAATAGCCTTCAAATTCACCTTGAAACAAGAGGTGAGGAGCTTAAGTTGGTTTGGTCATTTATAACTTTTTCTAGATTTGTTTTTGATACTTCTATATATATTTCTAAAACTTCCAGGCTATTAATATTTTTTTTACTTTTCTTCACAGATATGCAAGAATTTGCTTTTTTAATTTTTTTTCCTTGATCAAAGTGGTGTTTAGCTTCAATAAGGTGTGCTACTGGTTATAAAAAGAATACTGATCAAAGTGGTGTTTAGCTTCATTAAGGTATGCTACTGGCTATAAGAAGAATATGCTGTTGCTTTAGAAAATGATTTGGTTTATTTGATACGTTGAGTGAATAAATGGCAGGTGGCTTTTAAATATAATAAATGCAAGGTAATGTATTTGAGCTTTGACAATCTGAATTATCAGTATATATAATTTTGATAGAAATAGCCTCAACTGTGTTGCAGCAGAAAAAGATCTTGATGTTTAGATTGACCAGTCTCTCAAGCAATCCAAGTAGTATACTGTCGCTAGTGATAGGGAAAATAGGATATCATGCTTTACCTACAGAAATATTGAATACATGCCAAAAGAGGTTATAATGCCATTGTGCAGGTCATAAGTGAGATCACATCTGGAGTAATGTTTAGTTTAAAGTTCCTTAATATAGATAGAACACTGAATTACTGGAAAAGGTTCAAAGAAGGACTAGTATGATGATACCTTGGATGAAACTGTTGTCCTATGAGGACAGGTTAAAATCACTGAAAGTTTTTTTTGAGGAAAGAATTTAGAGGAGATCTGATTCGAGTATTCAAGATTGTAAACAGAATTAAGTGTTGATGCATCATCTTTTTCCATATTTGATAATTAAAATGGTGAGACCAGGGAATTTAAAACATATTTTGGCAAAATAGGAGTGATGTTCAGCTAATAGTTTTATTCTTCTAACAGGGTTGTTGGCCTTTAAAAGGGAGTTGCCTTCAGATGTAAATGCAGTTAATTTACAGGTGTTTAAGGGAAGGTTTGAAAAGTGATAGACAAGCTTTGAGTGTGCTACTTTTATCTTAGAGTTTAGTGGATCTGATGGCCTAGATGAACCAACAAGTCATATGTTGCCCTTAAATTATATGTATTTATATGTAAAATGCTAACAAATACTACTACTCATAGCAACTCATTCCATAAACCAATTGTCTTTTTAACAAAAACAAAAAACATCTGTCTTGAGTATACTCTTTCCTGTTTTCTTTAAATGTTTAACTTTTAAGCAGGGGTTTATTTTAACTTTTCCAGGAAGTGGTTAGCTGAGCTAGTGAAATCTACCAGCAGAAGAGACATTCCACTAGCCAACTGCACTTTTCAAAGACTGCTTATTAAAAATGTTGAGTTATAATTTGTATTAACGAAGGAATGTTAAAAAAATAAAACATCTCCACATAATATATTGCAACAACTATATAGTCACCAGGCTGCCACTGTGAACTTTTCTGTACAGCTTAACATTAATAGAAATAAATTAATTTACACAGGAAAAAAAAAGAAAAAGGTTGTGTCCATAAAGATGGTTAGTGTTTGAAATATAACCACCCTCAACCAAATCAATCCCCACAAGCATGCAGTCTTACTTAGAGCATTTAAAATCTATACATCTGTACACAAAAATACTTTGTAATTTAAAATGTTGCAAATGTCACCTCCAAACATGAAGATATCTTCCTTTTTTGATATATCATGAAAAGGGAAGTAGAGTGGTGATTAATTTATCATGATTATTGAACACAAAGTAGCTTTACAGCTTTACATTAGTATTTAAATATGATATAATAAGTAAGGTATAGAGTTGTCGCCTTGGGCTAAAAAACTCCTGTACATATAGCTCTGTAGATAGAACATCAGAGTTTTAATATGATCTGAGGGTTTCTAATCTGGCTTACTCATGAGAAAATGCATTTCACCACTTTCAAATAACTCCAAAAGAAAGAAAGGATCTTGACAGTTCCAACAGAAGGTTATGCACTAGTTTTTGATATCTCAAACAGAAAGAAAGGTACTGGTTTTTTGATAATTACAAGAGAAAAAAAGTTAGTTCTTGAAAATTACCACAATTATGTACTGCTTTTTGGTGTTCCACTATATAAATGATACTTGTTCTGAATAATTACAATAAAAATAAAAGATACTGTTCTTGTCAAAATTTTAAATCAGTAATAATAACAATGCCCATGTATTCATACAATTATATTATCTAATATTGTTGTATGCATGTAAACATAATTTACAAATTGTAGAGTACTGTACATATACACAAAGAATTTAATCACCCTAAAATATTTAACTTTATTCTTCCAAAGATAAGTTTCTTACATGTGTGCTAATGCCAGATATGATTTCTAAAGATATGCCTTAATGAAGGAGTTTATAATTTGAAGAAAAAACAAAACACCTTGCCCAAGGACCAAAATAAAAAATCTACACATTCATTCTGCATTTCACAAAAAACTAGAATGTAATTTTTAACAGCAAGTACAATTATTATAATTCTGTTGGCAGATATATGTTGTTGGGAATAGATTATACCATATTTTGCATCTAAGTTTTTCATGTGAACCTAAGAAACTAATAAAAGAAGTTTACCTTATTTCTGCCATGTAACTAAAGTGGCATTTAATGTGCATATTTAACAATTTAAAACTTTTGTATTTCTTATCAACTTGTATATCCTTTCTAGAGTTTAAAATCAAACTGTAGGTAAAAGTAATAATTGTTTTGCATTAACTTAAATGTTTGTTACCATGAGAATTACTAATGATTTGTGAATTAAATGTATATAGTTTTGATCTGATACACATTTTACATTGACTGGTACATGCCAAATACCTGCAGTTCTGAATTTCCAAGAATTTGCACATCTTCCTACAAATCTAATTTTCAGCAGCAGAATACACAATATAAAAAATAAAAAAAGCCATCATGGTAAAATTTGGTGTCCTAGGCACCGAGTGATACAAGATCCAAATCTCTCTAATTTTCTTGTGAAGTGACATAAAAACAAACAAAATGAGCAGTAGTTATAAATTTAACAGCAAAAGGGTTAAAGCTCTGTTGACACTTCACTTAAAACTTTGGTCTTCTAAGAAAAGGGAGGAAAAACCTATCAAAAAAAAAAAACTCCATTGTGGACTTGTTTCCACAAGGACATAGGAGGATTAGATATATGTAGAATATGATTTATGTAATTAAAATTATTATAGGTTTAATGATGTTATGGTAATCTGTTTAAAGATGGAATGAAACGACTGTAGGTATAAGCTTTAATTTACACAGTAATAGGTTCAAGCTATGAAAGCCTAGCAGCAGATCATGCTGTAAAAATGACTTTTTTTATGTTAGAGTAATAAATTTGGAAATGGTTTGCTTAATAGCAGGTATGTGCAATTAGTTTTGGTTGTTTTAAGCATTTAAGCAAGATCCTTACCAGAATAACTTTTTGTTTAGCTCAAAGTCAGTAAATTTCTCTGATTGGAACTTAATTATCAACATAAAATTTGATATTTCAGTTAGCTAGATTTATCACTTTTATGAGCTATATTTGCCTGTTAAGTTATAGGTAACATTTTGAACTTACTAGCATAGGTCAAGCACTGTGACAACATATGATAATAGTTCAAAAAGATCATCTTCAAATCAGCAGGCAAACACTGTTGAAGAAACATTTCTACTTCATTCCAGCCTTTTCTAGTTAAACCTTGCTTCTAAAAAAAAAGATTTTGTTGTTTTAGTGACTGCTGGATATCATCAATGAACCAAACAACATTCCACTAACTTATTCTTACCAATATTAACAAAAGGCTATTCAACTATGGTCATCCACATCTACACCAAATTCAATCTGGTAAAAACACTTAAATCTGCATTATATTCTAATCTTTAATACAGAAAAACTTACCGTCTCTTGATTAGCTTGGAAGATATCATCATCGGGTGGTGGAGGAAAAACAATCCAATTATACTTCCGAAGCTCAACAGGGACCTTCATGCATTCAAACTCTTTCCACTGGAACATTAAAGACTCAAAGCATGTCAGACAGGTGATAACACTTTCCCCTCTGTTTATTGTTAGAGAACCAGCTGGTCTGGGATGCTCGATGAGAAAAGGGAAATCTTCCACAGATATGGAGTGTGTGCACTTCCTGTAAGTTGTGATTCCACATATAAAACACACGAAATGGTAAGTATCGTACTGACGTTGCCAGGGGTTGCTATCTTCAGGATAAGGTGAAGTTTCATAAGCAATCCACTGAGCTGTCAACGAGTGGTAACAAAAAGTACACACAAAACAGCTGCTATCTTCTTTAAGAGGCTCACTTCCATTAGGAGGCATATGCTTGAACAGAAACGGGAAGAAAGCTGTTTCTTCTTGGTTTGGATGTGCCCATATTGAATAGGTTCGAGTTGCTGAAGAATATTCTCCACACACAAAACACACTGCAGCAAAGTGTAAAACCACCTTCTAAAGGATCAGCAATTCTTCAGCTCAGTTGAGTTCTATTGGGTGTTGCTGCATCCTCTAACTTGAATTTTGACTTATTTATGAAAGAGCTAGTACTTGGTCCAAAACCTGCATCTTGGTATGTTAACTGTGGTAGTGTGCGAGTTGTGGATACAGAATTAAATCTAGTTAGCAACACTTCATTTTGGGTTGAGTTTGCATTTCTATTGCGGGCATGCTTATCCAAGTGAGAAATCTGAAGTTGGGGAACAGAGACCTGTGGTGAAGCATCATGAAGTGAACCACATGATGTTAATTAACTTTCAAGTTTTACAGTTTTTGTAAAAGGTATTTTATATTGTCTTTTTTCATTTGGCATTCTAACAGCTTCAAATGTTTCCCACTGGGTTTTCATCAAAGTTTGACATTCGACACACACAAGAATTCTCCCTTCAGAGTCAAGAGGTTTTGCTGTAATTGGTCTAGGCAAATCTTTAATAAATGACAAAAACATTACATTGCTCCATTTTGAGGATTAGTGTTCAGAAATATTAGTTTATCTGCTTGCATAGATTTTCCAGATAAATAGCAACCTGGGACAGAAGGTATAGAAACAGGTTTAAAAGCTCCTGTTAAATGAAGTTTAGAAACATTAGTCAACTCAACTGGAGCATCACTCGTAATCTTGTACAGTCGTTTCTCTTCTGGAACTCTGGACCTTTCGTAGCCTTAAAACTGACAGTACAGCTTTCTGTAACAACAGGAACAAATAAGAGCTGCTCCATCACTTGATAATGGAGAAGCACCAAGAGCGGGTCTGATCTTCCTAAGAAATGCAAAATATGGTTCTTTGTTATTGGTTGGACATGAGAATACAACTTGAATCTCTTCTAATATATTACGAAAACCACAAAGAAAGCAAGTAAATTCTTGCTGGTCCATAGAACAATTAGAGGAATCTCTTGATGTAACAGGTTTCTGTGAAACAGCACGACTACCAGAAAATGTAGCTTCCTTTACTTTAAGATTTTGTTCAGTATGATTAACATTATAACGTTGATACAAGTCCCACTGTTGAAGTAAGTGTTGGTGACAAACTTTACATACTTCAATTTTTCTGATGAATCTACTGGTTTTGCACCCAAGGGTGCTCTATGCTGTGCTTAGCTAGGAAAAAATGGGCAATTTGAAATAGGTTTGGTAAATATGTCAATTAAACTACCCTTAGAACAACAATCTCCACAGTCAAAACACACATTAACATTACTATTTTCTACTGACAGTCTGACTTCAGAGTTTCTGGAAGTTCGGACCAAGACACTGAGATCAAGTGCTTTGTTATCTTCCGAGATCTTGTTCCAAACCAGCAAATAGTTCATTATCAAATCTTTTAATCCAATACATTCTTCTACTATTTGAAATTCTCTTTGTTTCATAGGCTTCCAACTGCTGTGTCAAAAAAGAATAACACAACAAACAAGCAGACACAATACAATCAGGTCCAACTGGATTGGCTTCTTGAGGAGGGAGATGGTGTTCAGGTCCTTGTTGTCTTGGTTTGGAATAAAGACTATGCTCAACTCCATCTTTACCACACACAAAACATATAGATGACCTCGAAGTACTTGGCTCTTCTTTTATACGCACAAGGTAATCGGTATTAGACATGGCAAGTTCAAGACGATAGGCCTAAAATTAAAATTTAAGAATAACTATAAATCATAAACGTAAGCCTCTCAATTTTAATTTGCCGATTATATGATTCAATGTTAAATCACCTTAGAATCGCAATATTATTTTCACTGTCACTGAGTATACTGTTTAATATTAAATCTGTAACGTTAAAATTATCATAAATTTTAATTGGTAATCTTATATTACAAAATTGTTTCTAACTTTCCTGATGGTAATAATAACGTTTAAACCAGCTGGAAGCGTTATAAAAACAACAACAACATAAATACAGAACGAGATAAACAGGGCATTACCAACATTGCACAATGAAACTGAGCTCCAGAAACAGGCCTCGTTGTTCAGACAGTAAACATTTGTGGGCAGTTCAGAATTAGACAATAGGACAAACGCCAGGTAACCCTATCACCGTAACTTAAGTAACACTACAAACAGCGCTAGAATTACTGTTTTTTTTCTTTTGTTTGTTTTTTGGAATTATGCACAAAGCTACTCGAGGGCTATCTGTGCTAGCCGTCCCTAATTTAGCAGTGTAAGACTAGAGGGAAGGCAGCTAGTCATCACCACCCACCGCCAACTCTTGGGCTACTCTTTTACCAACGAAAAGTGGGATTGACAGTAACATTATAACGCCCCCACGGCTGGGAGGGCGAGCATGTTTGGCGCGACTCGGGCGCGAACCCGCGACCCTCAGATTACGAAGCGCACGCCTTAACGCGCTAGGCCATGCCAGGCCTAGAATTACTGTAAAAGAGAATCATAAATCTTACACTTACCTTTACGAAACCTTAATGACTTAAAATACTATACGTTTAATTCATTTGGAAACTTCAATATTCACTCACGGAAAGCACGTTTTGGCTCTTTATGTGGAGAATAAAGCAACTGAACTGAAAAAAAAAAAGTTTGAAAAGTCTCAGCCTCATCCGGTGGGTTGAGAAGCATAACTAAGTTATTGTCTTTCTAGATTTAATCCATGCAGATACAGATGCCCTTGAGACCATATCAGGTTGGCAAGACAGAGATTCTGTCGCGTTAGCTAATCAATTGTTGTGTTCTATAACACAGCCAGAATTCACCATCACTTTACTTACCATTGCTAAATTGTTTTCCTTTAGTTTACCTCTGTGCAACTCACTGAAGCAACAGAACATTGATTTAGGTGCTGCGACGTATCATGCAGAAATAGTGGAAGATTTAATCCGTTTACTCAGAAATAATACTGTTAATGAATTTAACAACATTTTCTGTGAGGCTCAAACTCTGTGTAGTGAACTTCAAATTGACATCATAATGCCAAGGCAGGCTAAAAGACAGATGTACCGTGCTAACCCACAAACCACTAGCTCTGAGGAGTACTTTCGTATTGTTGTGTTTGTACCATTTGTTGATCACTTTCTTTCACAAATATGTGATCGTCTGTCCAGTCACAAAACTCTCCTTACAAACTTCATGTGTCTACTACCATCAGGATCTATCACAGAACGGTCAGAACCTACAGCACAACAATGTGACCAAATTAAAGAGTTGGTCAATATATACAAGGCTGACATTGACAGCACTTCACTAGATGCAGTAGGTGAACTTAGGATTTGGTACAAATCACTTACGAACAACAGACCAAAAAATGTCATAGATGCATATGCAATGTGCAATGCAGAAATGTTCCCAGTCATTTCTAGACTGTTGAAAGTATTTGCCACACTGCCTGTGTCAACGAGCTCGGTGGAGCGTTCGTTTTCAATTCTCAGACGACTCAAAACGTATTTGAGAAATACCACCACTGAAGATCAATTGAATGGCCTGGCCTCATTATATATTCACCGTGATATTAAAGTTAAACTAAACTGTGTTGTCTATGTCCTGGCAAGAACGAACAGGCCTTTGAGCCTTTCATAGATATTCGATTGTATTTCTCTAGTTCTGACAAAACTTGCTGTATTAAAAGAATGTTCAATCAGGACGACTAGTATGGGTAGTAACACCTTTACCAAAAAAAAAACACGTTTATAGGAATTAAAATTTTAACAAAGAATGAAAAATAGAAATCTGCAGGATAGAAAAGCGTTAATTTAAATCAGATGGTTGTCGCGTCCCTAGCTCATAGAATTATCATCTTTCGAGTCGTTCTCTTTAGTGAGTGTTTGTTGGAGCACTCATATGTCAAAGAATCGAAAAGTCCTCAACTGAGTGGTTATTGATGGTGAAATGTTTACCTACAGGTGTATCTTGGTTCTACAGTTTAATATGATTTTTATGTTTCGTGCTCAGTTACCGAATCGTCGGCCTGTTTGTCCAATGTATAAATTATTTCATCTTTTGCAAATTATACAGATATATCTCGTGTAGCTTTGTTCGAAATTCAAAGCAAGCAAAACAGATATTAAGCTTTGGTCAGCGGTAAGTTTACGGACTTCTGACTCCTAAATCCAGGGATCGCTTGCCGGTGGTGAAGAGAGTGAATGTAGTTCATTGTGAAGCATTGAACTAGAACACCAACAACTTTCCTTAGCCTTGTGTAGCACTTCTATCAAACGTTTGCAAAATATTATGTTCAATTGAACATTAATGAAAAAACTTGCATGACTCTTGTTGTGGAAGCATCATTAACAACGTTTAAGGAAAACACTTGAATGAATGTTACAGATATGATGAGTTAAAAGCTATAGAGAAGGACGGGCATGTTATATGAAAAGGATTTATCACGTCGTTATAATTCATGTCGCCACGTACGATCACAACCTATCTGATGCTAGTGTTGGTTGACAACAGCCATACAGCATAGTTTGTATTGTAAAATGCTCCCTCGAAAGAATGTCACATCAAAAAAACACAGACCCTTCATACTTGCTTTCCATAATCCACCCACTGTGCAAGGATGTCGGTTAAACAGCGTTCATTTCAATAGTCTGATCGTACAGAAATCCATATATTTTAAGACCAGAGACTTTACCGGTATACCTTTACATGGAGTAATATGATACTGGTTTCATTCTACAGCTATCTGTGACGATTGAACGGATGTGTCATGTAACATGATACTGGTTTCATTCTACAGCTATCTGTGACGATTGAACGGATGTGTCATGTAACATGATACTGGTTTCATTCTACAGCTATCTGTGACGATTGAACGGATGTGTCATCTAACATGATACTGGTTTCATTCTACAGCTATCTGTGACGATTGAACGGATGTGTCATAGAAGTATCTTTTGTTCACACTTATATCGTTTTCCCGGACGGAGATTCATCTTGCGTAGGTTGCGTACAAGTGAATGGCTTTTGATGCTGACCTTTATGTTCATGGATTTTACCTATTATATGACATCGCACTTTGATTACCATGGTTACAGTACGACTTGTTGCAGGTCTTTTTCTGGATAATCCCTGGTTGATCCATTGTGGTGTTTTGTTTCTCTGTGCAAAGTGTTTCTGAAATGATGATTATGTTGGCGTTTATATGTTTGTTTATGTTGTATATTTCTATCCTTTTGTCTTTAAGATTTCCTTGGCAGTTGATGTGTAAGATTTTAATGTGTTGTATCATTGTGTTGTTTTATTTCCCTCGCGTGAATTTTGAGTGAGAGATGGTGTGGTTTCAGGTGAGGGAGGTTAAAATAATGACTTGCAAGGCTGCAAACAGCCTTGAGTGACTCGTGCCTCGATTCGAATGAGGGGAGATCACTCAATTCTATCAGCATTGCTAGCAAGTTTGTGGTGAAATCTGTTGGGTTAAATGCTTGTGTTGTTTTGGGGCGTGTTACGTCCGCGTAAGTACGTGTTGGTTGAGGTTGAGCGTGTTTGATTTGCGAGTCGGTTGGAGTTGGTAGTAAAGGTTGTTTGGTGTTGTTTTGGTAGCCGTGGGTTTGATTATTGTTGTTCGTGGTTTTGAAAAGGAATCTGTTACGTATTTGGTGTATTTGGGGCAGCCTTTGTAACTGGCTGCGTGGGGCCCTGACAGTTGGCGCATCTAACTTGGTTACGCTCGTTAGGACACTGAGCGACCTCGTGAGATCCGCCACATCTGACACATCTATCCTTGGCCATACAATTAGTTTTGTGTGTCCGAACCGTTGACATTTGTAGCATTGGATTATTGGTTTTGATGTGTCTTTTCCGGTTCGGTCGTGTGTCTTTTGAAAAATATTCATGGGTTATGTTATTAATACTTTGATTTTAGAACTATTATTAGCGTCATTAAGGTTAGGGTTAGTGGAATAGTCAGAAACTATACTTACCATGTCCCTTTTTCTTCTTCTTCTTCAGCCTCCTCTTGTTTGATGTCTCGTTTGTTTCGTGGGATTCTGGTCTTCGTGATTCTTCAGCTCCTGAGTTTTCACCTTCGGAACTCTCAGTCGAACTACTCAGTGATTCAGAGGCTGGTCCTTCAATAGCTCTATTCAGCATATCCATGATCTCGTCGTTGGAAAGGGCTTTTCCGTTGGATCTTGTCACTATCTTCTTTCTCTTCATACTGTTTTACTAGTCCTGATAAGGACTAAGGGGTAACCTTTTTTAGTAAAACTTTATGCACTTCACAAGATAATTTAGTCTTCAATGCACTTGTCTCGCAGCTCTTGACTTGCACGTCTGCTCTGCTTGACGGCGACCTTGAAACTCCATATTCCTATTTTCTTCAATGCTATTAAGTAAAGGAGTATCGGAAATTTTAAATCCCTCACGATCTGAAAGCACATTTGTTACCTAAGTGTATCAATACCATAAAGTGTTATACAGAGTTATTACATATCCTTCCCAAAGTGATCAGTTTTTGTTGGGGTCACACTTCCTATGGAACACTAAACAATGTCAAAATGTAGTCCTGATACGTCCCGTTCCACAAGGACATTATTTCGGTTGTGGTTGTCATATGGCTTGATTTGCATATTCAAAATAGTTGTAATGTAACATAATCAGCACTATATAACGTGTTTGTACTAAATAATTTATTTGGACTGTCATTACGTTTTTTGTTTTTAAATTAATCCACAAACTTTCGTCTCTTACCCAAACCTTCTACAGGCGAGACGTTTAATAAACCACAACGAAAAAAAAAAAGAACACACTCCTTAAGTTTCTTTACAAAAAGAAGCCCGAAGTCTAATAAAAATAAGTTATCCAAAATTCCTCTTTCAAATGACACCATCAGCAGCAGAATAGATGACATCTTGGCTCCAGTAGTTGCAGATCTGATTTCAAGCCCAGCAAAATTCAGCCTTCAACTCGACGATACCACCGACGTTTCCAATCTAAGCCAGCTTGTTGTATTCGTGCGCTATGTGAAGAACGACGAGATAAAAGAAGATTTTTTATTTTGTAAACCTCTTACAACAACTAAGGGTGGTGGAGTCAACATCATCGAAGCGGAAGAAAACCTAAAGGCTTTTCAAAAAAAGCTACCGTTATGGAAACGATGAACTGAAAATGATAACTTTGCAAACTTTCTCCTGCTGGACGACTGTGATCGAAGTAAGATCGAAGATGTGTCTGAAATCGGAGACATTTCTGTACCCGGGTAACTGAAGAAAGCAATTGCCATGTACTTAGATGAGCTCGCAAAGTCTCTCGACGGATACTTCCCCGCCAGAGAGTCATATCCAGCATGGGTGAAACAGCCGTTCACGTTTAGTGTTGCGACAGCAGATGTCAATGATGAATACCTCGACGAAATCATTGAACTTCAGCAGAGCTAGGTTCAACAGCAACTTTTCAGAACAACAACGCTCTCAACGTTTTGGTGTCACCAAATCGTAGCGTACCCTCTTATTGCTAAGAAAGCCCTTGAGATACTCGTACCGTTTGTTACAACGTATCTTTGCGAGCAATCCTTTTCGAAGATGGTAGACATAAAAACGAAGAAAAGGAACAGACTTTGTTGCGAAAATGATATGAGATTGGCACTTGCCGCGCATTTCTGAACTTGTCTCTGAAAAGCAACAGCAAAAGTTACATTGATTTGCAGTAAATATTCATTGAGTTTTGTTTTTGTGTGAAATTCATGTTTTGTTGGTTTTGTTCTTTGAACACAGTGATATTGTGTGCAACTGATGCATGGTTCATTTTGTGCACTAATAAAATATCTACTTATGTTTTGAATTTGAAAAAAATCATATTTTATTTTTTCAATTACGAATGGTTTAGTGAATGCAAATACGAAACTTCCGGGGTTCAGTACCTCCAACAAGGTTAAGAACCACTGCTCTAGTGTATTACTTATAAATTAAGGATGGCTACCTTGACTAGCCCTCAAGCAGCTGCAAGAGACAACATCAGAATATTCTCTGCTACATTATACATTCTTCGTTAGCTTTCTTTGTCTGAGCAAAACTAGAAAGTCATTGTTTCCTCGTTTCCCTTTGTTTGCAGATGTTTCTTCATGTGTGGAACTGAAAATTTATACACATTTTCGTGGGTGTTTGCTACAAGACACGGAGTTTAAATAAAAAATGTAATGGATTGTTTGTTTGTTTTGGAATTTCGCACAAAGCTACACGAGGGCTATCTGTGCTAGCCGTCCCTAATTTAGCAGTGTAAGACTAGAGGGAAGGCAGCTAGTCATCACCACCCACCGTCAACTCTTGGGCTACTCTTTTACCAACGAATAGTGGGATTGACCGTCACATTATACACCCCCACGGCTGGGAGGGCGAGCATGTTTAGCGCGACGCGGGCGCGAATCCGCGACCCTCGGATTACGAGTCGCACGCCTTAAGCGCTTGGCCATGCCAGGCAAATGTAATGGAACTTTAGTATTGCAAAATGAATAAGGTGTCTGATAACATTAAATGAGCTTTGAAAAAAAGAACTTGTAACACGTTTACGAGTTTCGTGGTTTTATTTCTAAAGTATAAAATACATTAGGCAAGTCCTCTTTCCACAGGCATTATGCGAGAGGTATGATGTTGATTTAAATGATATATTTAAACAATTTCAAAATAATCGAATTGCAGCACATGACTAAAATCTGTAGATAATATTGTGTAAATAACGTAATGTTCATGGTAATATTCCTGTAGAATCCTTGGATTAAATAATTTCAAGAACACTTTCAGGATTTCGCCAATTTTAATTAAAACTGTACAAAGGAAAATAAAATATTTAAATGAAATGGAGAAATTATAAAAGTGGAAAATTGTTATTTTACGTAGAAAGGAACGTAAACAATTGTAGCAAGGATTTACAGTATTTGCACTAGATTGACGGACGGTTGCTCTTACTGAACCAGAAACAACATGTATTTTACTAACTTAACCAAGGTTATTTATTTACCACATGGTTTTTCAAATAATGCTCCGCGGAGCCCTTGGGCTCCACCATAGTCATCTGGGGCTCTGCGAGGAAATTTTAGAATATTAATATTTTTCTAAGAACTATAAAATTCAATTAGAATAAGCTGTACAAAAAGGTAAAATATATCTTTTATATAACAAGTTTATCGAGTATTGGGCCTTTTAATATTTTATTCCGTCTAATGCTAGACGATTTTACTTAACTTAGAGGAAGTTTTCGCGGTGAAAATGTTAATACAATCTTTGTTAACTTTGAAAGTGACATCAATAGTTGCTAGTAGATATGGCATCATCTCGAGATCGTATGCGTTATTGGAGATGCGAGGTAGCTTAGTTTTTTCGTATGGAACATCGGTCAACCCTGGGTAGTAATTTCAAATGTCTTTTAAAAGTCAGATCTGGATTAGCGGCTAAATCTCGAACAAAATGAAGCATGACGTCATAACTGAAATTTGAAACGTTATGATGCAATTAAATTCATTATCAATTGTTTCAATTTCAAAGTGTATTTATATGAAGTATAATTATTTTTAATGACAATTATAATTAGTAGTTGTTAGATTCGTTGTAGTTTAATTAGAACAATTTGGTACCAATGAGCTCTATGACGTCATGTTTCATTTCGTTTGAGATTTAGACGCACGTCAGATCTGGGTTAATACTTTGTTATTTGGCTTAAAAATTTGTGAAAATGATAGGTTACCCTTTTCCTTTGAAAAAAATATATCATTCAAGCGGCCTCGTCTTTTTTCCACAAATCTTTATTTCTGACTTCGTAATGGAAACACTGATATTAGGTCGGCAGTCATTGTATGATAATAAAACTCAAGTGCTTCAACGAGTTTTCATCGAGAAACTGTTTTGTGTCCGTAAAAATACTTTTGAAGTGCCAAAGGTATAAGAATACGTTTTTGGACGAATTAAAATTAGTTGTTACCCTTATAATGGATAAGTGGCTGAATATCAGTAATAAATATGATACCAGTAAAAATCTTCTTCGTCCTAGGCCTAATACGAATACATCGGCGTTATTGTCGTGTGCAAGCACTTCGACACAGGATGATGCAAGAAGTTCCGAAACAAGAAAGAAAAGAAAGTGTGATGAAAGTTTTAATTAATATGGTTTTACATGGACAGCTAATAAAGATGGACCTAGTGGGTTGTGTGTTGAATGTTGAACAGTGTTGAGTAACAGTAGTTTGCTTCCAACAAACTTAAAACAGCATCTAGAAAACCAGGGACGTAGCCAAGGGGGGGTTAACTGGTCCCAAACTTTTTAGACAAGTTCAGTTGCCACCTGTGAAGTTTCATAAAGATTCGTGATTGCATGGCAGATAATTTCACACACAACAAATGGTGAAATGCAAATTTCTGATTGAACACTCTTTTAATACAACAAGTTTTGTCAAAACTAGAGAAATACAATCAAATATCTATGAAAGGCTCAAACAGGCGTTCGTTCTTGCCAGGACATCTACAACACAGTTTGGTTCAATTTTAATATCACGGTGAATGTATAATGAGGCCAGGCCATTCAATCGATCTTCAGTGGTGGTGTTTCTCAAATACGTTTTGAGTCTTCTGAGAATTGAAAACGAACGCTCCACCAAGCTCGTTGACACAGGCAGTGTGGCAAATACTTTCAACAGTCTAGAAATGACTGGGAACATTTCTGCATTGCACATTGCATATGCATCTATGACTTTTTTGGTCTGTTGTTCGCAAGTGATTTGTACCAAACCCTAAGTTCACCTACTGCAGCTAGTAAAGTGGTGTTAATGTTAACCTTGTATATATTGACCAACTCTTTAATTTGGTCGCATTGTTGTGCTGTAGGTTCTGACCGTTCTGTGGTAGATCCTGATGGTAGTAGAGACATGAAATTTGTAAGGAGAGTTTTGTGACTGGACAGACGATCACATATTTGTGAAAGAAAGTGATCAACAAATGGTACAAAATACAACAATATGAAAGTACTCCTCAGGGCTAGTGGTTTGTGAGTTAGCACGGTACATCTGTCTTTTAGCCTGCCTTGGCATTATGATGTCAATTTGAAGCTCACTACACAGAGTTTGAGCCTCACAGAAAATGTTGTTAAATTCATTCACAGTATTATTTCTGAGTGAATGGATTAAATCTTCCACTATTTCTGCGTGATGCATCGCAGCACCTAAATCAATGTTCTGTTGTTGCAGTAAGTTGCACAGAGGTAAACTAAAGGAAAACAATTTAGCAATGGTAAGTCGAGTGATGATGACTTCTGGCTGTGTTTTAGAACACAACAATTGATTGCTTGCGTTGCAGAATCTCTGTCTTGCCAACCTGATATGGTCTCAAGGGCATCTACAACTGCATGGATTAATTCTACAAAGACAATGACTGAGTCATGCCTCTCCACCCACCAGATGGGGCAGAGACTTTTCAAACTTTTTTTTTTCGATTCGGGTGCTTTATTCACCACCGAAAGAGCCAAAACGTGCTTTCGTTTGGGTGTATTGAGAAAGTTTTCAACGGTAGAAATTACTCCCATGCAATTTCGCAAAGGAACTTCTTTACAAGCATCAGAAATTGCCAAGTTTATGGAATGGGCACTGCGGTATACATAGGATGCAAGTGGGAATTTATCAGTTATGTGTCTCTGGACACCATTGAATTGCAAAAAATTCTTCTCTCATTGCAACAGAGTTGTATTGGCATGCAAATATCTAACACACAGCAAAAACTCTTCAATGCCTGAAATATCTGTTGTTTTATCAGCTAATATTGAGAAACACTTTGCAGCATTAACCCTGTTGACCAAAGCATCAAGAACATGAGTATTACAGGCATTGATGATTTCATTTTGAATTTAAGGACTCAGATACGTAGCATTCCTCTTTGCACTCTTAAGGCTTACTGAAAGCTTGACATCACCCTTTGCCCTGCAGCGCAAAATTGCCCGAAAATTCTCATCATTATTAATAGGCTCCTCATCAGTTTCACCAACAAACATTGGACAAGAATCATATTTTCCCCTCAAAGCTTAACCCTGTCTCCCACACAGCAATACAGTATCAATAATAGGCATTAAATATTGCCGGTTCTGTTCAATTTCTTGTTTGTAAGTTGCATCAAGCTGCAAGTGCACAGATGAACTTGTGTTTATGACCTGTAGAAAATTGTTAGCTTTTTCCTTTGCTGTCTTGGTGGTACTATTTCAATGCATGTGCCTTGAAGTCTCAACAGCCTTTTTCCAGTTTGTGTATGGAAATTTCACTAGTTGTCCCAATTTCTGGCTTCCACACCAGCACCATCAAGAGCAAAAAGACAGCAGTACTTGCAGAAATCACCCTTTGCATGTTGACTGTAGAATAGCCATCTCCACTGTGAAAGCCAATGATACTGAAAATGCAGCTTTCTTGGACCACATTGGAGGAAAACATAATCACTCCCTGGCTTCCAGGCATTCTCAAGGAGGCAATTTTTGGTTTCAGCGTTTATCTGAAAGAGACAGAAAGACATAGTTCTAATTAAGTTATTTTGCACATAAGAAAGTTTGTTATGAGAGTACAATAACCTCGAAGAGAAAGGCTTAGAGCTGTACTTCACAGAACAGGCCTAACATCCTGTGGCTGTAGGCCTACAATCACTAGCAGCAATGAATATTCAGTCTAAAACTCATCAGAGTGTTTGCATGATTTTTAATACAAAATTACTATAATGAGGATTCGACTTACCTATTTACCAATGCTGACATCATCAGAAATATAATTTCCAATGTCCCAGACTGGACCTGAGGTGGTAGTGGCAGCACTGGTAGAAGGCCACGGTGACGACTCTGACAATTCAGCTGACAATTCTGATTCAACCTGATTGGCTGCAGCAGATTGATAAGGTTCAGCCTCATGAACGGGTTTAAAGAACCCATGCAGTGTATTTTGCTTTTCCAGGCTTGACATAGTGAATGATTGTTTATCGCAACCTCTGTTTCTCAACGTCACATTCACAGTATTCACATCTATAGTGAATCAGAACATATTTGATTTGTGTATATCTGTTGGGAAGTACATCCCTCCTCATTTAGAAAAATTGCTGTGGATTCAAAATCCCTTTGTTCACTCTACAAATACTAACAATTTGCCTTAGAAAGAAAAAGAACAGCTTATAGAAATTTCAACTGATTACACCCTAACAACACAATTTCAGCAGGAAGAAATTATTCAATTTTGGATTCAAATAGCCGTGGAAAGCCCTGAAATAAATAACAGAACTTTGAAATTGATGCGTTATCCAACAACATATCTTAGTGAGCAAACATTTTCACTATATACAGCTACAAAGACTAAATTTAGAAACAGACTAAATATTGAAGATGATTTGCGCTAACGGAAAACAACTATAACTCCAAGTATTAAACTACTTTATGAACAAAAGCAAGCCTATCCGAGCCACTACAAAATAAATAAGTACACTGTACTTTTACTGATATAAATTTTGCAAGCAGCAATTTTTGAACAAGTAAGTAGAAGTAAATTTTTTTCTTTAAATATTGGTATTTAAAAAAAATTATATTCTAAAAGATTGAAGTAAGCTTTATCTGGTGCTAGTAACCAATTGTTTCTATTTTTAGTGTGTTTTTTTTATTAAGGCTCTGGAATGTTCTTTCTTTCTGATGTGAAACTCCGCAGGTCTAAAAAGTTTTGGAACGCCTGATTTACCACACTGTACTGTTACGTATTTAAAAGTGACGTAAGATTTGCTCAGATGACTAGCTTTTCTCACGTGATGAAACATGAAAGAGAGATCATAACCTTGGAATTGCTTGAATGTTAGGGGAAAAGATAACTGTTACTAACATACTAGAGAGTTTGTTTGTTTTTGAATTTCGCGCAAAGCTATACGACGGCTATCTATGCTAGCAGTCCCTAATTTAGCAGTGTAAGACTAGAGAGAAGGCAGCTAGTCATTACCACCCACCGCCAACTCTTGGGCTACTCTTTTACCAACGAATAGTGGAATTGACCGTCACATTATAACGCCCACACGGCTAAAAAGGCGAGCATGTTTGGTGTGACGGAGATGTGAACCCGCGACCCTCAGATTACGAATCGCACGGCTTAATCCACCTGGAAAGAGATTACAACTACTTTTATCGCGGGAATAAAAAAGGGGATTACTATCGGTGAATGACACAGAATAATAGGGATCTAAAACAAAAGTAACTCAAAGACTTTCTTGATCAATGTATTAAATTGAAACTGCACAAATAAGATTGTTGTTTTGAATTAAGCACAAAACTACACAATGGGCTATCTGTGCTCTACCAACCACGGGTATCGAAACCCGGTTTCTAGCGTTGGAAGTTCGCAGACATACCGCTGAGCCACTGAGGGGGCCGCAAATAAGAAACATAAATAGTACTTGTGGTTTTAATATAAAATGATTGTAGAAATTGTTACAAGCTTGCCTAATTTCAAGTCATGAAAAAGTATTTTGATATTTGAAGTTAATGCTATAATAACTATTCTGGAACTTTCGAGAAATAATAGACACGTTCTTATTCAAAGTAAAACAGTACTCACGCCTGTTCTATAGTGGAAGTACTTACATTAAAAATATTGTACGTGATAATGCATCACATTTCAAGATGAAACGTTCTTGTGAAACAAGAAAAGTGATATTCTACTACAAGATATTTCATGAATTTTATATAGTGCAGAATGTTCAAGGAGTTTGTGTTAAAAATTTAAGCAAAGTTTCTTGTAACTTCAAGATATTGTAATAAGTGTTTGCATAACGTGGATTGTAGCCCTATAATTAAAGCTTAACATCCACTTTTTTGAATCAAATTCAGTTGATTGGGTGAAGGGTGTCAGGGCTTCTGGTATTCAATTTGGAACCGAATTTCAATGGCACAGAGGAATATAGCGCTATGAGCAGAAACTTCGGCACATATTCCTAACACAAAATACCTGGTACATTTAACAATCAATAAGAGTTCGAAACCAATTTAAAAGTAAATGAAAGCTATCCAGTCAGTAGGTTAGCAATTCTAATAAAACTTTAATTTCTGTTTTATGTATTATTAACATCTGCTTAGTATATTTATCTATCAGGAATTGTGACAGTTACGTTTCGTTTGATTGTGAATGTGTTTACAGCTGAGAAACCAAAAATTTTATTCAGCATTTCAACTCAAAAACTATTACATAATAAACAATCAAAAACTGTTTTGAATTTAGCAATAACTAAGCTAGTCATCGTTAGTTTGCTAGATTTGTAACGCTAAAAATTGAGTTTAGATATCCTTGCTGGACACAGCAAAAATAACTTATTGAGTGTCTTTGTGCTTAGAAAAAACAACAAATGATTCAAGGGTTAAATTGTGAAATTAAGAGAAATGTTAGTGAAACACATCCTCAGTTTATATAACATTTATTACGATTGTAAAACCTCAAGTTGAAGACTTTCTTTATATTCTTTTTTAGAACCGACCCCATTATATGTTTCATTTCTCCACTGCTCCCCTACAAGAAAGTCTGGAGATGTAACTAATTATACTTTAATCAACTAAAAGGTGTGCAACTAAACAGTCTGATATTTATTATTTTATTCCACCAAGTATTTTCGTAACTCCACTTTTATTTAAGTTTCGTGTTCAAAGGTATTCAGAAACTACATGATTTTTTTTTGTAGTTTCGCTCTGCATATGTATGTAACTCAATATAAATGGAAGGTAATGTTATTTACAAGTAATTTTGTTGCTAATCCATACACCGTTTTTGTTATATTTTGAGATTTTTGATATGTTACCTTGCAATACATTTCATGTTCCATTGACAACAAGACGTATCAAATAACGCTTCTTGCGAAATTTCTATAATCCTAGAATTACCTCTGGAACATTTCTAGAACGTTCTCCCGTTGCGCAATACGAGTACATAATTCCAGCTCGTGTACACGTAACGATTCTCGAACGATCGAGAGGGCGTTGCAGAAACTACCACCATGTATATAAATGGGGAATGGGAGTGGGTATACATATATGTGAAGTTTTGCTGAGAGAGTTTTTTCTACGAGCGTGTTGTCTAAATGGCTTTTTCGAGAAGTATTGTACCTCTGCTACTGGGGAGAGATTGGTGGGACGCTTGGGATTTTCCTACTCGTATTGCAGATCAGCATTTCGGGCTTGGTCTTAACGACTTTGATATTTTAACACCAACTGTGTATCATGGTTACTACACACGTCCCCGGCGACAAGTAAGCCGTAAGACCGGTAGCGGTGTTTCTCAGGTTAAAAACGAAGCTGATAAATTTCGGGTATTACTAGATGTGAGTCAGTTTCAACCTAACGAAATAAATGTGAAAACTGTTGAGAACTGCGTTGTTATCGAAGGTAAGCATGAAGAAAAACCAGATGAGCACGGATTTATATCCCGACAATTTGTACGACGATACATGCTGCCAAAAGAAGTTGATCCAGAAACTGTACAATCTTCGCTGAGTTCGGACGGAATTTTGACAGTTGAGGCACCTAAGAAAGCCTTGGAGGGTCAACAGCCAAATGAACGAGTTGTACAGGTGCAAATGAGCGATAAACCGGCGGTGGAAGAAGGCAAAGAAGAACAGTAAAGGTGTAATAATTACGCGTTTTTACTTTCTCTTATTAAATTTGCATACATTCTAGTCGTGCTAGATCACGCGTACAATAAGTTAATGTTTATTATGTAATAAATAAAGTTTTGGTACTTGCAATTATAGGATCTAAAACCTTTTTGGTCATTCAAAGTTCTAAACAAATTAATTTGCTGTTCGGTGTAAAATCGTCTTTGTGTAATTATGTATAAAAAAACTATTTCTTACTAATGTAATAAGTGAGACTAAATAAAAGTGAGACTGCTCTGATATAATCCTTTTATGACAGTTTGTTTTCTTAGTTGAATATCATTTAACTAGCACTAAAGCAAAGTTATTTTGCCTGAACAAAACTGTACTAGATTGAAACTTCTGTACGAAGCCTAAATGTGCACGTACCGAACGCTTTATTTCTGCCGCAACAAAGTTCGAATGCGTTTTTTTTTTTTTTAATTACTAGAACTAATCGTCGAGCGCTTCCTAGCATTCTCTCAGTTAAATTAAAATGACGTAATACTTGTAATTGTTTTTTGTTAATGTTTTCATCTCCTAATTCACTTATTCGTGATTTTGTGTGTATAGTGTCGCAAACTTTTGTTTTAAACATCTATTTATATTTATCGCAAATCCACAAATACTCCCCCTGGCATGGCCAGGTGGTTAAGGCGTTCGATTCATAATCTGAGGGTCGCGTGTTCCAATCCCCGTAGCACCAAACATGCTCGCCCTTTCAGCTGTGGAGGCATTATAACGTCATGACCAATCCCACTATTCATTGATAAGAGTACCCTAAGAGTTGGCGGTGAGCGGTGATGACTAGCTGTTTCCCTCTGGTCTTACACCCGTAAATCAAGGACGGCTAGCGCAGATAGTCTTCGTGTAGCTTTGCGCGAAATGTAAAGAAACAAAAAATCGAAAAGCATGACAATAAATAACGCTACACAACCTTTATACATATTACAGAGCACGTGACAGTGCTTATCATCTTAGTTTAACGCAATTATATGGAGTATGTCTTTCGAACATTTGGAATAGGTTTTAAATTAGTAACAACTGTTATTATTGGGTTTTGTAATCACCTGACATACATGCCACGTTTTTTTTTTATAACAGGTGAGAAACTTGTGTGTTGTTCCCGCTTAAAGACGTCAAAAGGAAGATTCATGGGCAGCGTTCAATATGTCAGAATGACATTATTTCAGAATAGTTTATTTGATAAATTCCATCCTCATCATGAAAAGCTCGTGCATTTGTGTGGTTTCCCTTTGCTCATGAACACTCCATTTTTGCAACAGTAAAGTTTTGGCACTTTCTCTAGTTTATCCTTTGAGAGTGTATATGCCACTAGTGAAGAGAAGTGCAGACTCTTTTCTTGCTTATCAATCAGTTTGTTAGCAAAAAGAGCTACATCAGGTGACCCAGATCCCTTACGTCCATTATTGCCGATCAGCAAAGCTTTGTGTGTAGGACAATCATACAAGATTCATGTTGGACCCAAAAAATGTCAGACAAATTTATAATATTGTCCTCTGACCACGTGTCTACCATTTCGTTTTGGCTTAATTTCTAAGCCTCAGCACGAGTCTCAGGACACGAAGGACACACCTTTTCATTATCTTTAATAATATCTTCTTTGATTGATTGAAATATTGATTTATTATCCATTTTGGATTCGGCAATATTTCCCCCAGCCAATTCGTTTCCCAAGGATAATGATGCACCCAGCACTGGAGTAAGTGTTACTCCAACCACAACTGGTCCCGAGACTAAGTTTGTCAAACAAATGTTATGAAGAGGAACATTAACAAAACTAATCTCAATACATTGAGCCTTGATAGATTCATCAGTGTCAAAACTAGAATTTAGAAGTAATACACGTTCTAACAACAATGGTTGAGCCACCACGGTATCACGTAAAGTAACTATGGCTATAGGATAATCAGTTTCATTTTTCAAAGACACAGAATCAACTGACACAAAAGGGGAAATCTGGTGAAACTACGTCTATATGTGGACACATGCACTGGGTTTTGTGTCCTTTTTAACTTTTTCAAACTCTCGTAATCGGACATGACAAGGCTTTTTACAAAAATAACAGACACTCTTTGACTTTAAAGTTTTATCTTGACTGTCTAAAGATTTCGAACTAAAAGAGCTTGATTTTTAGAAGAAACTTCAACGTTTGTAGATTGAATAGATATTAGTTTGTGTTGAGAGGGTAGGAATTTATTTTTATGAAAGGCGTTTTATGTATTGAAAGAGAAGCTGTAGTGTTTCGACTTTCTTTTCATCCAAATACGTTTTGAAGACGTCACTTGTGCATCGTTTCAATTAGACATAATTATCTTAGTTTGTCAACACTGTCGCTAACATTTATAGAATTACACTATCGATCAAAACATCTTTTTTTTTTCGTGGGTGAATTCCATTTAAGTTTGGCAGTCTTGCTTACGATAACCACATCTTTTGGCGACAAGACTCTGGTACTAACTCGTGTGCCTTGAGGATAGCTTCTTTAAAACTTATCATAGTTGGTGCAATCTTCTATAGAGAGAGAGCAGCATAAGCTTCCTGGGCTTTATCAGTCAAAACACACTGATACAGTGTTTGTTCTTCAATTTCACTCAAAGCTACACAAGGTTTGTTTTTGTTTTAGAATTTCGCGCAGAGCTACTCGAGGGCTATCTGCGCTAGCCGTCCCTAATTTTGCAGTGTAAGACTAGAGGGAAGGCAACTGGTCATCACCAACCACTGCGAACTCTTGGATATTCTTTTTTACCAACAAATAGTGGATTGACCGTTACATTATAACACACACGGCTGAAAGGGGCGAGCAAGTTTGGTGCAACAGGGATTCGAACCCGCGATCCTCAGATTACGAGTCCTAATAGTATATTGGATTAGTGGAAAATATCTAATTTAGTGTTGATAATCTAACGCTTAGTAGTTATGACAGCAAGCATAATGTTGTAAGTCAAACGAGAACAATTGGCTTTAATAAAGTTGTGGACATTAGATGGGCTGTGTAGGTCTAAAACGAATAAAAGGACAATATTAGGTAAAGAAAGGTTGTCTTACTCGAAGACTACTGAAGTAGTCGAACTGAGTGATTAGGACCTCATATAATTAGTACATAGCTTAATTGTTTAGATTATCACCAAACTGAAATACTTTGGCGAATCAATGAGGCTATCTATCTATAAAATTGATACAGTAGATCAAAACTGATAGAAAAAATTAATTGGTTTAATATTAGACAATTAACAAGAATTACAAACAATTGAGAGAAAATACTACGAGCACAGAGACCGACTGAAATGGTACATCAAAAATGGTGTGAAGTATGCTAGTGAATGCCCAGGCTAAGTGGGTGACTGGACAAAAGAAAAGCGTAACATGCGAACTAGAACAGACTACTGTGTTGATGTTAGCACGAATCAAATATTAAATATAACTGTGTTTACAGGAAAAGAAGAACTAAGCTACCATTGAATTTGAAGATTTCAAAATAACTCTTGTGATCACTATGAAGGGTTTGTGTGCAGAGAGTGGACTGACACCTATTGCGTTCGTACTCCGTATCCAAAAGATATGCAAAGTGATGAGGAACATCAACTAGTCCACAAACTATTTACATAGCATCAGATGGTTGGACGGAGATCACACTTTCCAAAAACTGATCATTTTGTGTCAAGACCACTGTGAGTACTATTCTAAGATCTATACCAAGAGGAAGGAGAAGGCACAGATACTGAGTTAATGTATTGGCCTCCCGTGTATGAACCTGGAAGCCTAAGGTTGTCCTCCTTACAGACAGTTGGATTTTACAGTTAGAATTTTTTGTGGTTATCATTGGCACCCACACGAACGTTGTGCCAACTGGAAGACACATACTTTATATGAGTAAAACATCTACAGCGAGTTGTTTATTTTTTGACACTTCCAAACAGAGTTCTGAGGAAAAATTGTGTACAGAACTGTATAACAGTAATTAACAATATATAATAATTGTATTTGTATAATCATGAGATAATCGTCATATTTCTGTATCTTATATTTATTTTGAAATTATGGTATAATCATATCATATGTATATATATATGTAAAACATGTAACTTGATATTTATTTAAATATGAGAACATTCTTATTTTAAACAGTTTCAATATTATAATTAAGTAATGTTAATGTAGTAATTATTATGCAGTCAGTAAGGAATATTATTATAAACATTGATTGAAGAAAAGAGAGAAGTTGAAACAGCAAAGTTAGCTGGTTGGTATTTTTACCAGGTAAAATTTTCTTAACTGATGTAGGTGGGAAGCAGTTGTTATTTTAAAATAGTTTTAGTCAGTCGCTTCAGTACTGAAAACGAAGTAAAAATCTTGGTTTTTCGATGTAGTGTGCACATGTGGAAATGCTGAGAGAAAAATGCTAGTTACCAGCTTGACGACACGTTACTGATGCCAACCTAATTTGTACAGTAAAGGCTACTGAAAGGTTTATTAATGCCTAAAATTGGCTTTTTGATGTACAATTCATTACACCATATTCGGGTAGTGGTAGAAGTGAAAAGGCAACTGGCTCTCTCACCATCACAATAACCAATTACTTGAAAGTTTTAGTTCTGTTGTGAGAAAGCTTAATTGGTTGCATAAATTAACCAGTCAAGTGTGAGAACAAGTTGTAAGTAGTTATGCATAACTCATAAGGAGGAAATATCGTATAAAACCCATGTCTTGAGCTGAAAGTTCAATGGTGTGGGACAACTTGAAGCTTTTCAGGGTGTTCCCTGTGAAACTTCGAACTCCATAATGATGGAAATGTCCAATTTCCAGTGGTACATATCCTCGACTTTGTCGTAAGTGAGATTACTATCTTTTTTATTTAAGCATATACTTTAGAAGAGTTTGTTTATTTGTTTAGAATTAAGCACAAAGCTACTCAATGGGCTATCTGTGCTCTGCCCACCACGATTATCGAAACCCGGTTTTTAGTGTGTAAGTCCGCAGACATACCACTGTGCCACTGGGGGGCCTTTAGAAGATAACAATGACATGTATATTTAAAGGAAGTAACAAACTGTAACTTCGTTTAAGTGCTATATTTATGTGGAAAACATACACATTATAAACATAATCCAATAGCTAGTCATTTTGCTCTTCTCAAGTAATATCTTAAATAGGTTACAACTCTTTAATTGACATGATTCTACCCCTTGCCTTCCAATGCACAAAACATGTGGTACATTTCACAATCAGTCAAGGACCAGAGCCAATTTAGCAGTGTGTATAAAACTATATTTGGGCAGTAAGTGACACCGCATAACATTACTTTATTTCCTTTGACAAAAGTTTTGCTTCATTTATAATTAATATCAGCTCGTTATATTTACCTATCATAAATTGTAGTAATTATGTTTTTATTTATTCTAAATGTATTTACAGCTATGCAATTAAAGTCTACCTTATGCATTTGAACTATGAACTGCTTGTACGATAAACAAATAAAAAGAAACAAGTTTTGCCTCCTTTGAATTTATCGAGAAGGACTGAATCTCCACAACAGGCAGTTGCCGTCCATTCCTCAAAGTTTCATCACGTGTTGTTGTTTGTTTTTGTAGTTTTGTTCTGCATAGGTAGCTAGCTCAACAAATGGAAGGTAATGTGAACTAACTAGTTACTTGTACATACAAGAGTAATTTTATTCTAATGCACCATTTTGCTTACATTTAGATATCTTTACTGTGTTACTTTTACAAGATATTTCATGTTTTATTGACAGCAAAGCATGTCACATAACGCACCTTGCGAATTTTTTTTCTAGGCCTTGAATTACCACTAGAACGTTTCTAGATCGTTCTTCCATTGCGCAATAGGCGAGTAGAATTCTAGCTCGTGTATGCGTGAAGTTCTCGAACGGTCGAGAAGGCGTTGCGCAAACTACCTTCACGTATATAAACGGGAAATTGCGGACTGTACGTGCATGCAAAGTGTATCCACAAAGATTTAGTGAGAGAGCTGTTTCTTCGAGCGTGTTTAAAAATGGCATTTTCGACTAGTATTGTACCTCTGCTACTTGGGAGAGATTGGTGGGACGCCTGGGATTTTCCAACTCGTATTGCAGATCAGCATTTCGGGCTTGGTCTTAACGACTTTGATATTTTAACACCAACTGTGTATCATGGCTATTACGTACGTCCCCGGCGACAGGTAAGCCGTAAGACCGGTAGCGGTGTTTCTCAGGTTAAAAACGAAGCTGATAAATTTCGGGTATTACTAGATGTGAGTCAGTTTCAACCTAACGAAATAAATGTGAAAACTGTTGAGAACTGCGTTGTTATCGAAGGTAAGCATGAAGAAAAACCAGATGAGCACGGATTTATATCCCGACAATTTGTACGACGATACATGCTGCCAAAAGAAGTTGATCCAGAAACTGTACAATCTTCGCTGAGTTCGGACGGAATTTTGACAGTCGAGGCACCTAAGAAAGCCTTGGAGGGTCAACAGCCAAATGAACGAGTTGTACAGGTGCAAATGAGCGATAAACCGGCGGTGGAAGAAGGCAAAGAAGAACAGTAAAGGTGTAATAATTACGCGTTTTTACTTTCTCTTATTAAATTTGCATACATTCTAGTCGTGCTAGATCAGGCGTACAATAAATTAATGTTTATTATGTAATAAATAAAGTTTTGGTACTTGCAGTTATAGGATCCAAAACCTTTTTGGTCATTCAAAGTTCTAAACAAATTCATTTGCTGTTCGATGTAAAATCGTCTATCATTGTGTAATTATGTATAAAACTATTTCTTACTGATGTAATAATTGAGACTAAATAAAGTTACTGCTCGGATATAATCCTTTTATGACTGTTTGTTGTTGGTTTGTTTTTGCAGTTGAGTATGGTTACCTAAACTAGAAACCTTATTTTGTTTTAGTTTGATACTGTTTTACTGAAGTTGACTTAATCTTCTGTACATGTTTTAATTACTAGTACTCGTCATCCAGCCAGTTTCAGAAACGGCATCCTTTCTCGGTTATATTAAAATAATGTAATAATGCTGGTATTAAAATGTTTTGAATTAAAATATTATTCAACTCGTAATTCATTTATTCGTCATATTGTGTATAGTGTCATTAACACTTTCTTCTAAAGATCTATTTGTTTTTATCGTAAATTAACTACTATTATCCACCACTATATCTGATTTAAAACTACTGACTAATAAGACCACGCTATGAGATTAAGTTGTGAGTGCATCATATGAGTGATACAGTCAAAGTGGTGAGAAATGTTTTATATCTCGCAGATTCAAACTCGACTCGAAATCTGGAATACTATCGCAGGGCCGGCCAGTCCGTTCGCATTTCGTGATATACAAACTAAGTGAATGGGGTATTGTAGTCGCAATATACGTGTAATTAAATCTGCGACTCTTTGGCTCTGATTAATTATGAAATCTGAATTCTTGTCATAAAATATTAAATTTTTCAAATTTCATTTGTTTACTACTAAGCACAGCTACATAATGGGCAACTCGTGCTGTGCCCATCACAATACCATTTTCAGCATGATAAGCCTCCTTACTTCACCTTTCACGTCTATAAGATGTAGTTTCGGGTCTGTCAAGATTTTCGATATAACGAAATCTTTTTTTAATCATCAAGAATTATCCTGTTTCGTTATCCTCGCTTATGAATTTAAAAAAAAATTAATTAAATTCGAAAAAAAAATATTTGTGAAATTACCAAATTGTGAGCTCCATCTTGTACTGACGCAATCTCCGGATGTTTTTGGAGCTACCTAACACCAGGTTGGTTAGAGTTGGAACTTTGTTGATTTCAGCACTAGTGGAAAGTGAAAGTAAGCGAATATGGTTACCGCTTGTGTAGACTTGGTTATGGAAGAGGGTGGCGCACACCTTAGAGAAGATAAAAAAGACTATCACACAAGTAGGATATAGGGTTGGATCGATACTCAAAAGACACTCTTTAAGGGAAAGGGAAGCAGCTTTAAGTCTTATGGTGAGCTGCGTGAAACGACGTTTTCAGTATTCATTACGCAGATTATAAAGAATATAAAAAGCGAAAAACACCATGTACTTTTAACATAAGTAATTTAACTTGACAACATAGATGCAACAGTTAAGAAATAGACTGCGCAAAACTTGTACACACCCTAACGAACTGGTGCAGGACACTTTAAAATATGATTATGAACGAGGTTTGTTTAGCAATGCAGCTCGAAGTCATGTAAATAAAGCAAATACACACCAAGCAACCTTTCTTAACTTGTTTGAAAGAGCAACGAGAAAAAAAAGATAAACAGAACAAAACACTCTTCTATATATGTAGTAAAGTAAAAACAAATCTAGAGAAAGAAGCAGAATAAAGCCCGACAGCTTCCAATGTTTTGGGTGTGGCAAGGCCATATTGCAATGAATTATTCTTAAACACGAAACGAAAATGTAGCATGTTTCAAGCCCGAGATTCCCATCGCAAACAGAAAAGAGAAAAGTCCCCATAATGAATTTACCATTGTAAACCTATTTTTATTTGCTACCCATTTTGGATTCGGCAGAAACTTTTCTTCCAGCCAAGTCGTTTGCCAGCAATAATGATACACCCTAAATTGGCAGAGTAGGTGTTACTCTAACCACAAGTGCTCCCAAGACTAACTTTGATGTCAAACAAATGTTCTGAAGAGGAACACTAACAAAACCAATTTCAATATCCTGAGCCTTAATAGATTCATCAGTGGCAAAACTAGAATTTAGAGGCAACACACTTTCTAACAACAATGATTGAGCCACCCTGGTATCACGTAAAGTAAATATGGGTATAGGATAATCAGTTTCATTTTTGGAAGACGCAGAATCAACTGACATAAAAGGGACATCTGGTGAAACTACGTCTAGATGTAAACACATGCACTGGGTTTTGTGTCCTTTTCTTTTAACTTTTTCAAACTTTAATAAAGTCATCAAAGCGTGTCTGTTATTTTTGTAAAAAGCCTTGTCATGTCCAATATTTTGAGTTTCATCTAATATACTTGTTAATTCCTTAATATCTGCTTCTACATTTGTACTCTGAATTAGTTATGGTTCCTTTCTTAGTTAATAATTCTTGTACTTCTGGAGTCTTTAGATTTGATCGACTTCCTACATATTTAGTTTCACTCCTAAAGCTTGAGGACAAGGCGATTATCCTATACCCATATTTATTTTACGTGAAACTGTTGGGACCCAATCTTTGTTGTTATAAAGTGTGTTGCCTCTAAATTCTAGTTTTGCCACTGGTGAGTCTATTAAATAAAGTTTTATCTTGACTGTCTAAATATTTCGAACGAAAACAGCTGGAGTTTTAAAAGAATCCTTAACTTTTGTGGATTGAACAGGTACTGGTTTTTGCTGGGATAGCAGGAATTTATTTTAATGAAAGTGGTTTCATGTATGTGTTAAAATGTAATCACGGGAAAGAGAAGCTGTAGTGTTTCTACTTTCTTTTCATCCAAATAGGTTTTGAAGACGTCACTTGTACGTCGTTTCAATTAGACATAATTATCTTAGTCTGTCAACACTGTCGCTAACATTTATAGAATTACACTATCGATCAAAACCTGTTTTTTTCGTGGGCGAATTCCATTTAAGTTTGGCTGTCTTGCATACGATAACCTCATCTTTTGGCTATAAGACTTTGGTACTAACTTGTGTGCCTTGAGTCAAGCTGCAGTATTTATTGCACATGTGCACACAACTGATACGAAGCTCTCATTACGGGCAAACAAACGAAAAAGATACGTGTTTGAAGTGAGACAGCTAGAGAAAGCTTATATTCAGCGTTTATAGAGTGGAGGGGCGACAGTACCGACTCTGATTGATGTCTACCAACGGAAAAGTGTGGGAACAGTTTCAAAACATGTGCCTCTGTTTTCATTTCTTGGGTGTCAAAAAAATAAATAGCGACGTATACCTGATTCATATCAACCTTCATTTCCATTATATTTTATAATATCTACTTTAATAATCGTTTATCAAAGTATTACACAATGTTTAAAGAAGTGAACTAAGTGTTTTGACTTTGAATCAACGTAGACACAGCTCCTGTCATTAAGTTGTCTACACTTACGGCTCGTTGCTTTTTTGTTCCCTGCTCACCGCTTCATATGTACCAATATAGAAAATATAATTTTAGTGATACACTAAGCTACAGTAGAAAAGCAAGAGAAGGAATTTGACACTCTTTTCTTGGGAATAATGCGAGCAATTTAAGAAACTTGTTTTTTACTTTTGTGTGGATCTGCACAGTAAAAAACACCACGTTAGTAAAATATTCGTAAGCTTAATTAATTGAGTGCGCTTGTAGACGCTACTGGCTGTTGAAAAACTGTCATTTCTTGTTTCCTCGTGTTCTTTTCTCGACAAATGAATCGAAACACAATCACCATGATTGCTGAAACCTAGTCAGTGCAGTTTATACTGATGTATTAAATAATGTTATTTAGAGAATGTTGTAATAATCCAGTTGATGAACTCTGTTTTGCATGTATATGCTTTGATAGAGCAATAGAAATAAGCTGATACGAAGGTCTTGGTGTTTAAGCTTTATCTACCTGTCTCAGTTAACAGGCCTAAGTTCACAGGAGACGCTAGTACAGCAATTTCGCTTACTTTCTAACATTTCTCGGAACTCTACGTCTTTACAGAAACAGTTTGTTTTATTTGTGTATTTATTACTGAGTACACAGCAATACAACGAGCTATTTAAACTGCGCCTACAACTGGAATTGAAACCCGATTTTTAGCATTATACGTTCAGAGGCTTGCCGCTGAATCACTATGGGCTTATAAACCAGAAATTTAGTATTCACAAATTTGACATAACTGGTTGACAATAGCAGACAAACTAACTAACCAGTTCACTAACTCATTGATCAATCAATATCTCACTATTTCAAACTCAGTTATTAATCATAGTTGTGTTTTATAGTGCTGCAATCGTTTCCCAAAGTTTCAAGAAAACTTCAAAGGTTTCAGACATGTGACATCTAACCACCGCCTAGTAAAACAATAATACAAGCTTTAAAGAAAAACGTGTTCACAACAACATTCATTTCAAAATTTGGGCAAGCAGACTCACGTAAGAAAAAGAAAGTGTTACGTTGCTAATTATATGCTCTCCAGTGACACAGCAGTACGTCTGCAAACTTACAACGCTAGAAACCGGTTTTCAATACCCATAGTGAGCAGAAAGAACATAGATAGCCTTTGTTCTTAACTTCAAACAAACAAAACAAAGAGGATGATGTATTGTCATTTATATTACTAAACTTTTAAACTGAATTTTTACAGTTTGTTACATTATACGTTTTATTAATTTATTATTATGCTTTATAAATACAGTGTACGCATATAATCCAAAAGCAGAAAATTTATTAGAATTTAGTTCATGTTCCAATACAAACATTTTATCACTATGCAGTGTATACACAAAGTTTCTTTTGCTTTTAACGTTTGTTTTACTCTAAACATTCCACAAAATGGTGAAGTTTTGGTTAGTAGGAAGAAAAGCGTTGTAAGCAACGTAGAAGAAACGTTGTGTGATTATTCAAAGTATTTTGCGCATGTTCTTTAACCCTTGAACTCAACGAATTGTTGAACTCACATAGACAAGATTACACCTTGCAGTTTGTTTGTCTTGAAATTAAGCACAAAACTACACAATGGGGCATATGTGAGCTGCCCACCACGGGTATTGAAACCCGGTTTCAAGCATTGTATGTCCGCAGACATACCGCTGTGCCACTGGAAAGCTACACCTTAGAAAGATATTTGTTTATTGCTTTCGAAAAAATGAAAAATAGAGAATCGGTTTCTCAAACTATCTGTACCAAAATCAGACCAGCTTGTTTGTATTTTGGAATATTCTATAGATTACCTAAAGTATATAAAACAAACTGTTCTTTCAGCCCTTTGAAATAAATGAGATTATAGTACAAAATAATTTTGAGTTTTCCAAAGATGTCTGTGAATTAGCTTTTGACGAAACTGTTTATGTTGTTAGTGTAGATACTGAGATAGTGTACATACAAATGTTCTTTGAACTGAAATGATGGAGTTAAGTAGGATTCAATACTCCACAATTTAGACATTATTAGGGACTGGGTTGCCAATTCCGCTTAAAATCCATGGAACTGAGTTGTCTTTTCTTGTAGTTTCTTGTTATTTTGTTTTGTAACTCTGATAAATTTGAGGTCGTTTTTGGTCCTGATTGACTGTGGTGATGAAAGCATGATTAATATTGCGTGTCCAATTAAATATTATTTATAACTCAGATAAGGAGAACCAAAACACACAATAACAACGTTACTGAATATTTACGTGATCGGAAATGAACCAAGAAAAAGACTGGGAATGTTTCGGGCTTATTTTCAAAGTCCGGACTGTTTATTTCCTGACCAGAAATCTGGCAACCGTGATTACGAGTATAACGAAACCAGTTTTCATTAAATTATTGGAATTTGTCAAAGAATAATAAAATTTTTGTTTAAATGTTTGTCAGTATGATTGATTGAAATTAAATACAACGCTAAACAAGGAGTTATCTGTCCTTTGCCCACCAGGGGTATCGAAACTCGAAACTTGTTAGCGATATACGTCCACAGACATACCACTGTGGTATTGGAGGACTTGCCATTGTGAACAGATAGGTAAAGCTTCTAAGTATCCCAGTTATAGCATTTTTAGCTAATTTGTTTGGAAACTCCATTATACAATGTAGTTAGGCTATTGTCCTGAACAATTTAAACTGTTATAAAACACATATCTGTATATAAATAACGTCTTTGTTGCTTTTACACATAAATGGGAAGCGTGCGATTTTCAGAAGTGTATAAATAGTTGATGTATCTTGCAATTTACCTAACTGTGACGCTAAAAAAGTTAACATCGAGAAATCTTTAAGTCAACTGTTACTATGAGTTAACATTTACTGTTTATATTTTTCACTCTAATAGTTATTTACTCCCTAGAATTTAAAGATCATTTTATATACATTTTAGTAAATCGAGCATGTGAAATAGTACTTTTTTTTTGGGGTTTCATGAACAGATTGTAATCGCTCATAACACTTTCAATGACAGTACCGAAAATAATTGTTAATTAAGTATTTATTGTTAAACACAAAGCTATACAATGGAATATCTGTGCTGCTCTTACAACAGGTATAAAAATCATATTTTAATGTTTTAAACATATGGCTGAACACTGGAGGAAAATTGTTAAGATTTCTAATGCATCAGGAAGCACAATGGATCTGTTGCCCATGCTTTCTGAGCACTCAGGTGGTTTGGTTTGGTTTGAATTTCGCGCAAAGCTACACGAGGGCTATCTGTGCTAGCCGTCCCTAATTTAGCAGTGTAAGACTAGAGGGAAGGCAGCTAGTCATCACCACCCACCGCCAACTCTTGGGCTACTCTTTTACCAACGAATAGTGGGATTGACCGTCACATTATACACCCCCACGGCTGGGAGGGCGAGCATGTTTGGTGTGATGAAAATTCGAATCCGCGACCCTCGGATTACGAGTCGAGTGCCTCAACCACATGGCCATGCTGGGCCACACTCAGGTAGTATTTTGTGATGAAGTTTTCAGGATTTTATACAAAATATCGCCTAGTCATCACTGTATTCTCACATTATGGCAAAACGTTTCTCCTCTGCCATAAATTTTATGTATTCCTATAAATCGACCTTATAATGTTATAATTTGCAATATTTACAATAACTAGAGTCTCAACCACACTATTAATTCAGACCAAAGTCCTAGTAGGGTAACCCGTAATCCAAGATTACATATATCAGTAACTAATATATATACATATGTATATTCAAGATAATATTGAACCTAAATTATAGCAATTTTTACAAATTGCTATATCTCCCGCCTCCACCTTGGCATGTGGAACGTAATGACAGAGAAGTGTAAACAAATACATTTAATCTCTGTTATATTTTTATTTTCGGTATTGCATTGAATGTACTGAATCACTTATAAGACAAGAAAAAGAAAAATATTTTTATGACGAAAAATAGTTTCGAATTACATTCAGTTATAATTTTTATTAGAGATTACTCAAAACTAGATCTCTTTCCTAAAAAAAAGTAAGGTTTAGGATATATTTTAATTATTGGCTCAAAGCTACATCAGGGCCATCTGAACCAGTCATTCTCAGTTTTGAACTGATAGAGAGAAGGCAATAAGCCAATAGTACCAGGCACCCACTTCTTGGCTACTCTTATCTGATTGAATAGTGAAATTTGACTATCATTCTTATAACACGCTCACAGTTCTCTTGTTCAAGGCGCGAATTTTTGCAACGTATCGCTCACTATCCATGGCTCATTGGATACATAACTGAACATTAACTACTAGACAATGTAAGACCCAGAAGTACTTCTGGAAACGTAAATAAACGTAAAGAACTATTAACTGACAATGATATTTGTAATTCTTACCAATTCAGCATTATTCACTGTATGTCTATTGGTGCCATAATTCTATTACTCTAATTCTATGATCTAGGACAAAAATGAATTTTTAGTACCTCCCAAACGTCGAGCTAAAATGTGATTTATTTTAACAAAACACATTAATGAAAGATAGGTTATTGCGTAGGTTACCCTGCTACTCATCTAGACTTGGTTGGGACTATGTTTGGTTTCTTTATCGATGTTTCAAATGATAAAGAAGCATATCTCTAATTTTCTGTTGAAAATGTTAAATTTGTGTAGACGTCTTTGGCACTTTAGAAGAATTTGAGTGTTGAATATTTTGAAAATAAGTAGTGAGAGTCATCGATGATAAATATAAAAGATGTTTTTGTATTCATGGTGATTGACTGAGGTTACTTTCTTAAAGTAAGTAAACTGATCTACGATATCCGTTGAAAAAAAATGTATTTTAAGTGTCCTAATAAGAAGAATTTGGTATTGGCTTACTGGTTAGCGCTGTAGATTGAATAGTATAATACTGATGGTGCAATGCTATGGGCTATACGCTGCACAATTTCAGTTGTGGGAGCGTTATAAACGTGTCAGTCAATCCCGTAATATGATGTTTCATAGTTATAAAAAGCCCTTGTAACTACGGTTTCTAGCACCTGGCTGTCTTTTATCTGGTTATTAATTCAAAATTAAAAATGGCTATACTTGAATTTTAGAGGTATCTGCCATAATTGTTTATCCCACGTATTCTTAAGACGTGTTTTAGTAATTTTATAATTTTTTCATTGTAATTATACATTCTACCATCCTAACAAACTGTCCTATCTGCGCTAGCCTTCCCTAAGTTGGAAGTGAAAGACTAGAGGGAAAGCAGCTAATCATTACCCACGCCAACTCTGGGCTACTCTTTACCAGCAAATAGTTGGATTGACTGTAACCTAATAACCCTCCCACGACTTAAAAGGACATCTAACTCGCTACCTCCAAATTGTGACTCGAGTAACCTAACCATTTTATAGCTTATAGCTGCTATTTCCCTTATTGGCACAGCGATATGTCTGCGGGCTTACAACGCTAATTGCATAGATATTTAATGTAATTGCTCTACAGCGACGACACTGTTCGGTGATTTTCGTTTTTGATAAGCTGCTTTGTTCTTCTTTCCTTCCTGATCTCTTCTCTACCTATGCAGTATTCAAATTATTATTTTAATGAAATTCGTATTTGTTTATATAAGATATATAAACAAACACATGAGCGGAAGTACTTCGAAACTTAAACCCCTATAACCCTATCAAGTACCAACTTGTAACTACGGTTTCTAAAACACATATCTTACATAAATAACGCCTCTGTTGCTTTTAAACATAAATGGGAAGCGTTCGATTTTCAAAAGATGATAATGATCTTTACAAAAGATTGATCGTTACATTATAACGCCCCAACGGTTGTAAGGGCGAACATATTTGGTGTGATGAGGATTCGAACCGAAGGCCCTCAGATTACGAGTGCAGCGCCCTAAACATCTGGCCATACTGGTCCTTGGAAGAGGTAAAAAGAATAATTTGTCTCTCTAACTGTGTTCTAAACTAAATAAAATCGCCTTTGTGGACTTTGAAGAAACTTAGAAGAGTAAGGGAAGTACGAAAAGCAGAGGATTATTGGAAGTTCAAGACACAACCACAGTAACTCACGCTACAGCATAAGTGAATGATACACAGATACTATTGCGATAGAAATAGTGAAAAATAGTTCGGCTTGTCAACTGAATTCTAAAGCAACTGAATGGGCCTAAGTGGACTTCTGACAAGAAGAAACTGTATAGCGTTTAAGATACAGCTATGACCTCTATTTTGTAAAGACATTTCGTAGGTATGCTTAATTTGTTTTTGATATATTATTTAAAATAAGCAAAGTGCATGCTGTTCATTTAGTGTCAAATTTATCGACAACAAATCATAGACACCTACTATAGATGAATCCTTAGCCCAAAAATGTATTTCAAGATGGCTGGTATGGGTATTAAAATAAAGTAGAGAACAATGTTTCGACCTTCTTAGGTCATCTTCAGGTTAAAGAAGGTTTGTGGGTTTCTCATCATCATGAATCCTTAGCTCAACAGACTCATATAATTATATCACTATAATATATACATATATACTAGTAAAAGGAAAAGTGGTTTATGACAGGAACTCACATTCAAAGTCCGCACGCAAACATTTGTGCCACGCTCGATTTAAATTTGAAACTAACAACTCATTTGGAACAGTAATAGATAATATTTGGTTAAAATCCGGGGTTTGATTCCCTGCAGTGGACGCATAAAATAACCTAAAGTGACTTAGCTTTAAAATAACCAACGATATAAATAACTATAAATTAAACAAAATACTAGTCTATTTGACAAGTGTTTAAGTTCCATTAGATTATTTTGCGCCCTTCGCTTTCTTGATAAATGTATGATAACTGTATTAGTAACTTTCGTTCCAGTAATACTAATATGATCAGTTTCATAGTTTTATTTGTAGTATGAAATATGATTTTATTAAGTTTAAGTTACCTAATCAGTTGAAGAAAAAACTGAGATCGTGCGGGTCCCACCCACACTCGCAACTTAACTGTAGTATTCTTTTATCATTTCAAATTTGAAACTATCTACTGAATGAGGAATACTTCGAATCTCAGTTTTCACTTCGTGTTGACCCGGCATGGCCAGATGGTTCAGGTGATCGACTCGTATTCTGAGGGTCGCAGGTTCGAATCCCCATCACACCAAATCTATTCGCTCTTTTAGCCATTGGGGCGTCATGATGTTCATGATCAATCGCTGGTGAAAGAGTAGCCCAAGATTTGAAGGTGGATAGTAATGACTATCGGCCTTCCCTCTCATCTTACACTGCTAAGTTAGGGAAGGCTAGAGCAGGTAGCCCTCGTGTAGCTTTGCAGAATCTGTAAGAATAATTAGAAATAAATAAATTATATAAAATAACAAAATAAAGGCAACAAATACATATTTGTTGAACCGTTTACTAACATTTATATTACTTCCATCAAAGCCTCTTTCCCTTCTCTGAGGAATGTTTTGGTTATAAATAATTCTATGTTTATAAGTTAGTAACTCACTGGACTTGGGATTCTGTAGAGTAAAACTTGTAAAACCCTTTGCCTATTACTTTACAGAAGCCCTATTTGTTCAACGCTACAAAACGATTTCAGTATTAACCAAGCACCAGTTCAATTTTGTTGAGGTTTTCAAGAGATATCGTATTTCTTAGATAACATTCAAGGTCAAACGAAATTATATAAGGACAAACAAAAATATGTGCATTTCTGGCAGGGTTCCAATTTTAATAACACTTGCGTTCGCGTATATCATTCAACAAACTTACAAAACAAAAATCAATGACTTATAACACAAGCACACAAATAAAACATATGTTCATGACAATAAACTGGCAAATTCTATATATCTCAAAATACGATTGAGGGCTAAAAGTTTACGAATTGTTTTGGTTTAAAATGTTGTTCTATATTGCTTGCAATTTAATGATAAAAGGAATGTTCCAAAGCCCAACAACTGTTTCATATCAATATTCAAAACCTGTTAATTATTTCTCATAATGAACTGCTATCTCTTCATCTTTATGCTTTAAACTTATACTATAATGTGCATCATGTTGTTTCATGTCTTTACAACGCTAAAATCAGGGGTTCGATTCCCCTCGGTGGTCTCAAAAAAAGGGCCTGGCATGGCCAAGCGCGTAAGGCGTGCGACTCGTAATCCGAGGGTCGCGGATACGCGCCCGCGTCGCGCTAAACATGCTCGCCCTCCCAGCCGTGGGGGTGTATAATGTGACGGTCAATCCCACTATTCGTTGGTAAAAGAGTAGCCCAAGAGTTGGCGGTGGGTGGTGATGACTAGCTGCCTTCCCTCTAGTCTTACACTGCTAAATTAGGGACGGCTAGCACAGATAGCCCTCGAGTAGCTTTGTGCGAATTTCCAAAACAAACAAAAAACTTTAATTTTCCACATGTTTATATCAAAGGGAAAAAAATAACAATATGCATTGTGGACAAAATTAGATTTCCATGTATTAAACAACTTACATTAATAAATGTACATTTACATTTATATTTATTCCATCTTTTTTGTTTTGTTTAGCTGTTGTTGATTTTTACTAAATTATTTTTTACATACGTAATATTAGTCTCATACCCCAAGTGACTCAGTAGTAAGTCTGAAAGCTCAAAACGCCAAAATACGGGTTACGATATTCGTGATGGGCACAACACAGGTAGCCCATTGTGTAGCTTTGACCTTAATTCAAACAAACAAACAAACAAACAAAATACTTTTACTAATTTATTTTATAGCTGCACTGGAAGATATGAAGAAAATGAAAGCTACGGTACAGAGGTAGAAGAAGGCGAAGAGATAGATGATCTAGTCAAAGAAGCCGAATTTGGAAACTTCAGAGAAATAACCACGGTTACTCAACCACAAAAAAAATGAAAAATATAAGTTGTTCTTTTATGAAGAAAGCTTGTTGTGCAACAGTTTCTGTTCACTTCATGAAGATTCATTTACATTTGGAACAAAAGCTGAAATCCATCAAGCCGAAGAACCGTACGATTGCGAGAGACCAAATACTCACGTTTCAACTTTCTATAAAAGGCACTCAGTTTTTAGTCCAGTAAAGAATTAGAGGGCAGCTATAGAGAACTAGAAAACATGAAAAATATTTTACAATTTGGATATTCAACAACTCAGTCAGCCACTGTTGACTGTGTTCCAATAACAACCATGATAAACAGTCAACTACAGGAATATATAGTTATCTTCCTTAAAATAAAAATAAACATATGGTACAACGGTGGGTATTCCCTTGTTCAAACAGCAGAGATACTTATAACGAAACCCGAAATGGAAAGAAGTCTGACACATAAAATCGGTAAGATAATTTTAAATATCCTTATAGTTTATGCAATACATTGTGAGTCGGTCATGGCCTAAACGTTAGTGTGACGAGATATGAAATCGAAAGATCTAAGTTTGAAAATTCCACTAAACAAGCTCCATACTGTGGGAGAGTGAATACAGTTATTATTTTCAAACACAAAACACTGTTAGTAGCGGGCCCTGCTGACTGGATGGTTGGCTTGTAGTGTCTGTTTTTTGTTTTTTTTTAAGTACGTTTAGGTAATTAATTTCAATAACTTAAAACTCGCAAATGTTATTTTACACGTTACATTGTGGTTAATCAGCAATCCAATTACAACTATTTGGTATAATTGAATTTATTTCAAGAACAGCAATATAATTGTGTAAAGTGAATTAGTATCGGACTGATCTATTATTTGGAGACAAAAAATAATCCATTTAATTAGTGATAATGGTTATTAACACCCGGGTGCTTGATTAGCTTTGATGAAATGGAAATTATTACAGAATATTTTTAATCAAAGATTAGACATCTGTAACATTTTGTTCAAAGATTTCGTTGTTTTGCCAAAACAGTTTCTGTTAATCTAGTTTTGTTTTTTTTTTCAGCATCTACATCATCAGTGCAACCGTATAGTTCTTTCCTTAATGTCAGCAACTTGAGAAATTGTTCTTTATTCACACTCCCAAATGTTAGCAAAACTTTCATTTACAGCAGCATCATTTTCATTCTCTTCTATATTTTGGCTTCTTTCATAAATTATCTCATATCATAAACTTTACAAGACTGAGGATCAGCATGAGAATTTCGTACTGTACTGAATGAAAAAGAATGTGAGGTACTGCATTCAGTAGTAACTTTTATGTTATCCGTGTAATTTTAAATTAAATATCTTTCCTGTATTACTTTATATGTTTTAGAAATTGTATATATTTGAAAAAGAATAAAGATACTTTGTAAAATTAATCTGTACTTTGTATCTCAGAACAGCTGGTATGGGTATTAACACTTTTATTGATAAGGAAAGAACAACGTTTCGACCTTCCTAGATCATCTTCAGCTTAAGAAGGAGAGAGTTTGCAAGTGACCATTGCTGGAAGCATGGCTCAGGGACAAGAGTATGAACAGGTACAGAATTGTAGGGGGCGTTGCAGTTGGATGTTCATTTAATACGACTAATAACTAAAATGTTACTTACATATTTATGTTCGTTTGTGTGAGTTTCTTTCTTTTAGATCATTGAAAACAGAACCTTGAATATTATCCAAAAAATGCTCTTCCAACCCTGGCGTATTGGTAAGCTTGAAGGCTTACAGTGTTAAAACATTGAATTAGACATTTACGATTGGTGCATCACAGATATCACCCAAAATGTATTTTAACAATGAATAAACTTCACAATAATAGTCATCACCGTCAACTCTGATGCCACTCGTTTACTTACGAAGAGTGGAAGTGACCGTTACATATAACGCCCCTACGTCTGAAAGGGCAAATTTGTCCAGTGTGATGGGGTCTCGAGCCCGCGACCTTCAGATTATGAGTTAAACGCCCTAAACATCTGGTCATGAACAGTGAAACCTAAACCTCTACCTTTAAGTTAAATAAATGAACACAGGTAAATTACTTTCATGCACATAGTTTTGGCAAAATGAACTTTCGGATCCCCGTCACACCAAACATTTTCGCTCTTTCAGCCGTAGAGGCGTTATAATGTGAGTGTCAATCTCACTGTTTTGTAAAAGAGTAGCCCCAGAGTTGGTGGTGGGTGTGATGACTAGCTACCTTCCCTCTAGTCTTACATTGCTAAATTAGGGACGGCTTGCGCAGATAACCCTCGTGTAGCTTTCAGCGAAATTCAAAAACAAATAAATTAAATGAATTATTTGTACATTTTGCATTTATCCAAAAATGTTTGTGACTCGTGGTTTAAAAATGTACATCTTTAATAACCATTAATTAATATTCTCTAAATTGAAAGAAAAATTGATACAATAAGAGCGTATAACAATTACTAATAAAGTAACAACTGAAATATATTCAATGTGTTGTTTGTATACTTGCTACATTCTTTATTAACAACTAGGTGGCGTACCTTTGTAGAATGGACGGCAACTGTTGTGGAGAAACGAGTGCAGAGGACAGTGTTTCCAAAGCCTTCTGTCTTTCTAAATATCGTCCCTTACACTTATTTTTCTACAACAGGCAGTTGCCGTCCATTCTACAAAGTTTCATCATGGATACTTTGCCTACAATATATCAAAGAATTGCCTAAACAATATATCAAAGAATAGGTGGCGTACCGTTAAACTGAACGAAAGTTATGCAGATTTGTAATTCATGAAAGGTTATCTTAGGATGTGAAAAGATGGTCCCCTTAAATGTAATTGTCAAAAAAACAAACAACATGTAAACCGCAAATCTGCAAATATCTTTGCATGAACACACCAAACCATTATGTCAAATTTGAAGACGATCTATTAACAGAGACAAAGTAATGATATTAAACGTAAAATCACCCACAAAAACTGCAAAACCCAAAAATGTGAAACGCAAATTTGCAGGTATATCTGCATGAATCCAACAGAACTCCGAAGTAGTGGTAAAAAAACGAAAAAACAGTAAAACGCAAAATTGAAAGTTTGTTTATACCTCCGCAGAGACTCAATAAACGTTCGTAATAAATTTGGGGAGTAACTATTCACACTGCGAATAGATTAATTAGACATACAACAAATAAGCACTATTACATTTATATAGATTCTTTAAAAATAATGTCACCTGCGTGTGTTTTCTTATAGCAAAGCCACGTTGGGCTATCCGCTGAGCCCACCGACGGGGTATCTAACCCCTAATTTTAGTGTTGTAAATCCGTAGACATACCGCTGTACTAGCGGGGTGCTGTCACCCCCATTTTCTTAACATAAGTCTCGTAAAGCTTAACAATTAACAGGTAATAGCTGGAGGAATTATAACACAGAAAATTGGAGTTCGATCCTTGCATCGGTCACAGCATAAAGAGCCCACCGATAAGGGCGTTGGGCAGTTTTGCACTTTAAAACACAAATGAAATGAAAACTTCATATTCTTAATAATTCCGCCCTATTTCTGCTGGTAAAGCAGTGAAGTTAATATTTAACGTTATATGGCAATGTGAATTTAAAACGATACTTTTCACACCTCAGTATGATCACTCATTTAGTTTTTAAATTCAAAATAATTAGATTGAACGTGGCCCAATGGTTCGCCTGCCCGACTGCGAATCTGCGAGTTCACATTTCACGTCATTTTCCCGCAAAATATTTAATATAAATTTCACTCCACATTCAATCAGATGAGAGTTGCAGTGGATGCTGTTGACTAACTGCTTTTCTTTTATCCCATAATTTCAAAGTTAGAGACAGTAATTCGTGATAACGACAAACCCACTTGAAGTAGAAACGTATTCTCAAGACAGCTGGTATGGGTATTAAAACTTTAATTAAAACAAACTACAGAATAAAGTTTCGGTCTTCTTAGATCATCTTCAGGTTATCTTTTACGCCATCTTTTTGTTAACCTGTAGATGGTCTAAGAAGGTCGAAACGTTGTTCTGTATTTTATTTTAATTAAAGTTTTAATATCTATACCAACCATCTTGAGAATACAAAGTTAGGGACAATTAGTGCAGGCAACCCTTAGTTTTGCGCGAATATTAAAAAACAACCAACATGAAAACAATTTTTTTTTTGGCTGTGTACAAATTTGTATAATAGGTTATCTGCACTCTGCCCGCCACGAGAATTGGACCCTTCATTTTCAATCTTGTAATTCCGTGAAGTTACCTTTACCCCACTGTGGAGCTTAATTACAAATTAAAATATGTAAGCTTACAGGTTTTATTTGTCAATTTTCGCGTAAAACTTCTCGAAGGTGATGTTTAAAATTAAGTACAATGTCTGTGCTCTCTCCACTACGGGTATCGAAACTTGATTTCTGGTTATGTGAGTCCGCACACCCCACTGTGTCACTGGAGGGACATTATTCGACTGCTATAAACGCTAGAAGTTTTTAAGTTTGAAGTAATACTCTAGAAAGCTAGTCAACACCATCCAGCATTTACCAACGAATAATTAGATTGCCCGTCACTTATAACGACCTCACAGTTGAAAGAGAGAACATGTTTTGTTACAGTATTCAAACCCGCGACCCAAAGAATTAGTCAGGTGTCCTAGCCACCAGATTGTGGTTCTTACAGAACAAGGCAAAATAAACAAGACACATCGAGAAAGTATAGAAAATACCCAAATAAACACTTAACAACTAAAACTGCTCAACTTAATCAGGTGTTATTCTGAAAAAAAGTTTAATAAATAAAAAAAGATGACTGGGAAAACCTTAGTTCTAACATTTAACAGAGTGAACTTCATTCTTTGTCTTTGGTCCCCTATATCACTTCAAAATGAAATTGTACAAAAAAGTGTCGTTTATAAATTATTTTAATTATTTCTGTTTCAAAAATACATTAGCATTTCAGACGTGAATCAGAGATGCTAAAATAAGCACCACTTTGATTTTAAAACCTGAAATGCATTTATACTTCTGACTTAGATGTAAAGCGTGTGAAATGAACAGAAAACTGCTCTCGCAAAATACAGCCACGCAGTTATATATATATACGCAGTGTTCCCTAAAGTGTTCTGTTTCAGAAATAAATAAAAACAAAATTAAAATAATAAATATTTTTATTCCTTGCTTTTAAAGTACATATATCATGCTGTGTTGCAGCATGCAGAGTGCATAATTCTTCTTGTGATTCGTGTCATGCGCAAGTTGTACTTCATGACAGCGCAAATTGCAACGTTAAACGTCCTTTACGTGACGTTATTTTAGTGTCTACTGACTGACAGACAGACAACACACTATCTTATTGTTGTGAGAATGGTAAAAACAAGTGACTTCTCGTCTACCAAGCAAATTGTTTTTCACATTGATTTAAACATCAGTAAAATTAAAGTGACTGTTTTTAATCATCTGTGTCATCTGTTGGGACAGAGGTAACTCTTCGGATTTACAACCCTAAAATAAGGGGTTGGATTTCCCTCGGTGGACTCAGCAGATAGCCAGATGTAGCTTTGCTATAACAAAACACATATACTAAACAAATATTTGCCTTGCTGTCGATTTAAATATTACTAACTGCTTTTTTTGTTTGACATTGTATAATAATTGTATTGTTATCTGTTTCAACGTAGTTATTTTAAGTGTAAGAAGTCTAAACTATTTACTTTATCTAGAGCAAAAACTCCTACTAGCAAGTTAAAGATTTAAATAAAATATTATTTTGTTTGATTTCAACTCTTAACAGTTCTGTTTTTGAACATTATAATATTGTAAATAATGCCAAAACTGAGACATCAAAATAAAAAAGACAAGTAACAACATTAAAAGAGATAATATGTAATATGTTTAAATATGTGTGTATAACATATTTTGGAACATTTGATATAGAATTTTTCAGCATTTCTAAACTGAATTGGAATGGATTTTCCATCACTTTTTTTTTTTTTTTTTTTACAATGTCAGCAACAGATTTATTTTTAGGATAACTCAAACAAATTAACGATTCTAAGATTAGATGTACTAATAACGACAGTATATACCGTTAAGCGATATTTTTAGATAGCAAGTAGATAACACATAGCACATTTTAATATAAAAAGTTACTCCTTAAGAAGAATTGTAGAGCATAAAGGATGGGTCACACAATGCACACTACAATACGAATTAGAATGTTTTTTTTAAATAAAGAAAACTAGTTACCTAACATTCAAATAATTGCATTTTATAAAGTTATAATTTTTACTGAATATTCAGAATAAACACTTCGTAATATATCAAGTAAAACCCTTGACCTAGACTTCTGGTCACACAATCTTCACATACTGGTAACAATGGCCGTTATAAATTAACAGTGACTGTAGATTGATCTTTTCATACGACAGGCAAGTTACTAAACAAAAGTGAATTCTGTAGACAAGTGTAAAAATAACATTTTCTCTATATTATTGTTTCAACTATAGAACGATTATCTTATACAACTATTATAACAATGTAATAATTTACGGGTTCGATTCCCCTCGTTGGACTCAGCAGATAGCCCGATGTGGCTTTGCTATAGAAAAAAAATACACATACTTGTAGAGTGCTACTACATACGCTAACTCCCATAGAATGCTGTTATAATTTTCAACTAAACTCTGTTAAAGTCCTGTTATATTGACAGGTTATTAAATGCGATTGACAATATATTTGAAGTTATATATTAAAAAAAGAAAAACTTCCAAGAAAAGCAAGTTGGAAGAATCAGTCTCAGTCTCTTTCTTATTTGAAATTCCATTTGAAAGTCAGTACACATTTACATAAATCCTTGGCTACATGACAACCAGACCTCTTAAAAACAATATGGAAGCTGAGGTCACAGAATCGACGGATACGATACGAAAAACAAAAGTTAATTATCGTCTTTGCGAGAAACCTTGTGCAAAAACGGGCCCAACCCAACGAACACGAAACAATATTATATCCTTCATGGTTTTGTCAATTATCATAAGGTCCCCCTACCGAATAGAACACGAAACATTTGACCTCGTGACTATTGTCTAACTGTTGAAAAAAAAAACATCTGCCATACACTATTATTTCTAGGCTATGCTGTTGATGCACCACGTTCCATCTGTGGATTAAAATTCACTTGTTGATCAAAGTTAACCATGCAGTTTAGCAGTGGCAAAATGTTTGTAAAAAAAACAAAAAACGTGGAAGGAAGCTTTTAATAATTTAAATTCAAAACATGTTTACTAGTGTTACTTCCTTCACGAGTGTAATAACAGATGTTTTTAATTGAAGTACTTTATACCTTAATAATTGTTTTGGTTAAGCAAAACTATCTACCCATCTCGTTGTCAGAATTTATATTTCTTTTCAACATAAATTATGTTATTTTATGAATTGAAATATTATTATTATCAGTTGACACCTAGCCATGATTTTCAGCTCAACCGCCTATTTGTTTAGCCCTCGAAAAATCTGGAAATTATGTGAAGGTTTGAAATAATTTGACCTTTACTTTCTTTTGACCTCTATATTATTTGACGTTACTTTTAATTTTATTTTGTAAGTTATTTTAAAATTATATTGTTGTTGGCATTCCTTCTTATCACCATCGAATAATATCTGAGATGCGAAACTTAACTGGCATAATGAACATTGTTAAACGATTCAGTAAAACTTCCAGTGACATTTTTGATTGTCAGAATGTCGATAATGTAACTTCGCAGGTCTTGAAATAAATACCAAAAATAGTAATTAAAAATTGTGTATAAACTGCAGTGATTTACCATAACTACATGAAGCTGACATGTAAAAATATTGTACGTTTTCATTGATAACAAAAATGTTGTTCACAGCTTATTTAAAAAATTTCCTCCCGAACTTGGTGGCTTGGCAGCACGTCTAAGACCTTACAGCACTAAATATCTAGTTTCGATGCTCACGATGGACATAAAATAAATAGCCCAGTGTGCAGCTGTGTGTTTAATAGCAAACAATTATTAGCAAGATTAAAGCATTTTTTAGCACTTTGGAACCGTGGGTAGATTATAAGAGTGACAGTTAAATCCAGCTATTAAATCAGCAAATAATAATTCAAGAAATGATTTTAGATGGTGTTGAATGGCTGGCTTTCTTTTGACTTCGAAACTCAGGACGGCTTTGTGCATATAATCGCATGTGATCACGTGTAGCTTTGATTCGAAATCTTGAAAACAAGCTACTGTGAAATCCTATTTTCATTTCCACGTGGTTTTAAATCCTACAAGAATTCTACAGAAAATGAATAGTACAGAGATATCTTCAGAATACATGTTTACACCTTGCTATGCACACTAAGAAAGGAATAACCTTGATTTTTGTTATGAACAACACAGTGCTTCACATTCGACTTTGTGTGTGTTGCTTTTTTTCTCAGTATTCTAGATTGAGTTTTTAAATTCAGAATGTCTCACAATCACTGATTTTACTGAATCATGACAACACCACCACATGTATAAAAGTAGACAAAACTGAGGAACAGTCCAAGTTGTCGAAGGTAGCACAAAGCTAAGGGCTATCTGTGCTAGCCGTCCCTAATTTAGCAGTATAAGACTAGAGGGAAGGCAGCTAGCACCCACCGCCAACTCTTGCTACTCTTTTACCAACGATTGACCGTCACATTATACACCCCACGGCTAAGCATGTTTAAGGAACCCGCGGATTACGAGTCGCACGCCTTACGCGCTAGGCCATAGTAGCAACATGATTCACGTTGAAAATTATTAGTATTATAAATTACTAGTCCGTGAACGATACACACAATTTTCTTTCTTAAAACACATATATTTTAATATTCAGACAATAATACAATTTACAATAACGGTTATTACAAATAATCACTTATATACAAAAGTTTCACAAACTTACAGAGAATGGTAAATCTTCTATCTCATTTGGAACTGGATATTTTTTCGAAGGTTCACGATGACGGAATTAATTTTGAAGTTACTTCAGAACACCTAATTTAAATGTGAATCAACTATATCAAATTATCGTAAATCACAGAAATTTAATCAGTATTGAGGAAAACGTAAAGAGCCAATTTAAAATAAGATAAAATCATTTTTCATGTTCTGTCTATAATAACGTTATTAGGCAATCACACACACAATGAATTATAGTATTTTTGTTCCAGTTGTGTTTACTTCATCTATTATTCCTTCTATCGTTTAGTGTAGCTACAAATATTTAGTTACAATAAAACACTAATTCATCTTCTAGGTGATCACGTCTGTTTTGAGTAAATATGTAGTAATTATGAAACTGATACTAACTTCCCCAGCAGCGACGTACAAATATTATTAATATTGCGGAAGATTATGTAAATTTATGATCCCCTCAGATGTATTCTCGTGATCTAACGGAATAAATAAATATCTTGCCATCAGCTTCATAAACGGAGACACGGGATAGTGAGTAAAAAATAATTATGTGTGTGTGTTTTCTTATGGCAAAGCCACATCGGGCTATCTGCTGAGTCCACCGAGGGAAATCGAACCCCTGATTTTAGTGTTGTAGATCCGTAGAGTTACTGCTGTACCAGCGAAGGACAAAATAATTATTGATGTTTGACACCCAGTATGGTTATTAGTAGAGAAAGATGACTTTGAAATGTTGTATTTTTTATCGAATTAACTTTTATTTGTTCTGGTTCTTTTTCCTGACTCCATTATTTGAAATGATTGATACTGATATTTATGTTTTAGTGCTATTTAACATCAGTATTAAGTTCTAAACACGCGCGTATTTATTTAGGTGTTGACGATTTGTTCTAGTTTATATTGTTAGGATTCCTCAAGTTTACTACTTTGAAATTTGTCCTTGTGTGTAGCGTTAGAATTCCTGAAGTTTACTTCTTTGAAATTTGTATTCACGTATGTTAACGAAACAGAAATGACAAGCGTTTCGTGTTTTATCTTGCAAATAAATTTGTTATTTTTTTTGTCAGCGGTAGAACTGACTGAATTTCTAAACTCTCCACTAACGAAGACTGAAACGAAAACGCTAATGATTTATGTGATTTTAAACATCAATTGTTAGAGCGTCTAATGATGAATTATTTAAAAAAAAAACGCTACATTGACCAACTCCAGATAAAGTTGTTAAAGCTTCTGTTGTAGGTTGGTATACTGCCAACCTGAAGCCCTAAAAATATTAGAAAAATTTAATGGTATATGTTGTTCCTTATGACAGCATTCCCGAACAAACTAGATCGAGGTATAAATCATCAGTTGATTTTGTTTGATTTGTTTTGAATTTCGCGCAAAGCTACACGAGAGCTATCTGCGCTAGCCGTCCCTAATTTAGCCCTGTGAGGCTAGAGGGAAGGCAGCTAGTCATCACCACCCACCGCCAACTCTAGGGCTACTCTTTTACCAACGAAAAGTGGGATTGACTGTCATATTATAACGCACCCACGGCTGAAAGGGCAAGCACGTTTTGTGCGACGGGGATTCGAAATCGCGACCCTCAAATGACGAGTCGAACGCCTTAACCTACTTGACCATGCCGGGCCGATCATCTGCTGATAACTGGATGGTATGAAACCAACAATTTTCATCTTTGTTAACCGTAATCCCTAAAATCATCAAAAATATATAACTCGAAACGTTTCGTATCAGCATGACAGGTAAGAGGAATGCTAATACAATTAATACGAATCCCAATATTATTCTGACCTCAATTATTATATTAAAGATCCACCTCGATGTTACAGTCCATGTTGGTATGACAACCCTTCGTCGTGTTAATAGCCAGCAGTGTAGCTTTAATTACTAACGACTGTCATGTCCAAAGTACATCACTAATCTCTTGATGCTTTCCATCTATTTGAAGAGGGCGACTGTTTCCCAGCGTCAGTTTCAACAGTTCGATAGTACAGAAAACAGATGTTGCATCCGGCGACTTAGCTGGTATGTCTTATTAAAGAATATCCTACTCATTTTTCCACTGCTTCAGTTATGCGACGGTTTGTCGGAACACATGATTCTAAGCCTTTTCTTGGTAAGCTCGTGCCCAATTGGTCACGTTTCCGAAAGGAAGTCCTTCTTCATTATACTTCACACTGTTGTCTGGAACACATGGACGGCTTTTGCCAATGACCTTTGTATTCGTCGATTCACAACAGACATCAGACTTCACTTAGTGTAGTTAAGATACGAGTTGTTTAGGTCTTTTTCTGGATGCTCAAGGTGTCCCCTGTTGGTCATTATTCTTTTGTTTTCCAATGACATTGGTTACAAGGTGTGTTTCCGCCTTGGAAAATCTAACTCTCAATCTGTACAAATGTTTATGTTCTAAATATATAAATATTTTGATTCTAAAAGGACTGTTACATGTTCTTCTCGAAAGAGATCAAATTTTTGGCGATGCTACACTATATACGTAATATTAGATAAGTCAAAATATAGTTTTGATACATCCCGTTCCACAGCGATTTTATATTGACTATGATTGTGGGGTGATTTGCTTGTTGAAATATCCAAAATCATTTTCATAAAACTTATTTGACCTCGTAGTTTGAAACACTAAATTATATGGAAGTAACTATTAAACTCCACACCAAGGACAACATTTCTATCAAATGTATTAAAACACTAGTAGTAATACCAGGAAAAGAAGCTTAGAGCTTCAGCATGAGAGGCCTAAGTTGCCGAAGCAATAAAGTTCATAAGGGTTAGCGAATATAATAACATTCACGTTTGACTACCGTTGTTTTTCACCTTATTTATTTTAATTGTTCCATAATGAATTTGAAATTAGATTTTAAACAGACATAAAATAAATCTTACGTTGTCTGTCTACATCAATTTGATCTGAACTCGTAACAGACCAATGAAGTTTATCGCACTGGTTAGGCTTACCAGGCGTTAATTTATTTGGCAATTTATTCGTCTTACGTCACATTACTGAGTTTATTGTAATGCTTACAAGTACCTTTGGCAGTTGCTTGTTGCTGAGAACGATGCGTTTGAGGCTATATTTTAACTTACATGAAATTTTGAGTTGGTAATTATGACAAATCTGACAAAGAAAAACATCTGTATTCAAACGTTGTTTTGCTAGAAATGATTGGCTGCAAAAGCGAGTTAATCGTGTAATCTTCACTGAAGTTCTAATTCTGTTAAGCTAAACAAGTATGATGTGACATGGCTTTAAATTTAAATGTTTCACATCTACATATTATTACAATCTGTAGCGGTCAGGATCTTACCTGACCAACAGGTCTTACCTCTTATGCGATATGTCGATGTTGCATTTCCCCTGGAGAAAAGTTGTATATGGATTATTGATCGTCTTATCATTTTCTTATTTGAGGATGGATAGGATGGAACTTGTCTAGTAGCTCTCTCTACATTTATCATCTGATAATGGGTATCTTGAGATTCCGTGTATTAGGATAAGTTGTTTATCATTACTGTTTATCTTATCTGTGTAATGTCTGTTTTGGGATGGCAATCCCTGTTTTCCGTTCTCTCGCTACTCGTTGGGTGTGGAACTCAGGGTTTCTAGCTATCTACTTTCCTTGTTGTTTCCCATGTACTTGGATTCTCTTCTCCAGTATTTCCAGCTGTTCATCATTGTCAGAGAGAGGTTAGTGGTTTTGATGTTTTGTTATTGTAGCCTCATTTTCTTTATCATTTACTGGTCTCTCGACATTTTCACTAAACTGGGCAACCTCAAATTTATCTCTCTTGGTATTATATTTGGATTCGTATCGCTTTGAATCATGTTGACCTGTACCTGTAGGTTTTCTGTTAGTGCATTATTCACAATGTTTTACCATTATGGAAGCATCTGTATCTTCATGGTACCAGTACGTCTGGGTGCTGTCCACTCTGTCACGCTCGTGTTGACAAGAGGTGGCGGTCAGTGGTGGTGACTAGTTGCCTTCCCTCTAGTCTTACACTGCTAAATTAGGGACGGCTATCGCAGTTAGCCTTCGAGTACGTTTGCGCAAAATTCAAAACAAACCAAACAGATCACTGTTTTAGTAATTAATATCCAGGGATGAATATTTTTGTTATGCATCCAGGATCATTTTATCATTTTACAATAATATTAAGAACTTTAATGTTTCATAATCTAATTATATCAAAACCCATAGTTAAATTTATCTTTAAAAATCATTGTATACGAAACATATCTACACCGCTACTGAATAGTATTTCATGAGTGTAAGTAGTTTTACTATATAAATTATCAAGAAAACCTTTAGATATGGGATTGAGAATGACCTTTCAGCCCCATTTATAATAAGACATTATGAAACTGTATTTATTTCTATCTTTTAACACGTTTAATTATTTGCATATCGACCCATCTCTTTGTACAGTTCATCTGTGCCTTTCACACATTGCAGGCTAGTCCTCGAAAGAACAAAGTCAACAATAGACAAGAGGTAATACTTTTCTCACATTCCTCGCATCTCTGTTTATTGTTCAAATAACAAGGCCAGCGGTATTTTAATTACTGACTGATAAAACAAATATTCAAACAATTCACAACACAAGTATAATAATGTGTTTTATGTTTTAAAACTACTAATTAGAACACTATGTTTCTCTTCCCATTTATTCAAATGACATATCAACAATGTGAAATATTATAGTACTTTTTTATAATTAATATCATAGTTTATTTGTCTCCCTCTTTCTAAGTAATTGTTTTGCTTATTCGTTGTTAATAAATAAATTAAGCTGTTTATCCATATCAACTGTTAAGAAATATTTTTTACTAAAATGTACACTGTGGCTAATACTTGATAAATTAATGAAAGAACAAGGCCTATCGTAATAACGTATAACCGAATGAAACAGAATAAATTATAGCAACTATACCGCTAGTACAGCGGTATGTTTACGGATTTATAATGCGAAAATCAGGGGTTCGATTTTCCTCGGTGGGCTCAGCATATAGCCCGATGTAGTTTTGCTATAAGAAAAAAAAAACAACACACACACACAGTAATCGCTTAGGCCCGGCATGACCAAGCGTGTTAAAGCGTGCGACTCGTAATCTGAGAGTCGCGTGTTCGCATCCCCGTCGTGCCAAACATGCTCGCCCTTTCAGTTATAGGGGCGTTATAATTTGACGATCAATCCCACTATTCGCTGGTAAAAGCGTAGCCCATGAGTTGGCGGTGGGTGGAGATGACAAGCTATCTTCTCTCTAGTCTTACACTACTAAATTAGGGACGGCTAGCGCAGTTACCCCTCGAGTACCTTTGCGCGAAATTCAAAACAAAACAAACAATCAAATCAGTAATCCCGTCCATGCGTTCGAGTGACAGCCTGACATTATATACTTCCACTTGCTGAAACCCATGATTGACAGAGAAAAAATTATTTTACTAAGAACGATAACTCTAGTGACCACACTAACATTCTCGTAACCAATCACACCTACGATACGGTATTTTTAGAAACCTATCACAGATGGCAGTAACTCCTCCATTTAGCCACACGATGCCCGTGTAGCAACGCCATATGATCGTTCATATGGAATTATTTTATTTAGGTATGTGATCACTGTGATGGATTTACTAACACATATCTATATTAATACTGATGTTTGTTCAGATTAAATTTATATTTATAAATGTGCATAAATTATACTGTTAAACGTGTATTGCGAAATTCCAGCTTATTCGATGAATTTGTAGAGGATTATCTTGTGTAAGAATCAACAATATGTGTGTACGTAAACAATAGAGTATCGTTAATATTGTTGTGCAGGCTGAAATTTCTAGAAACTTTATTTGCGCCGGTAAACGTAACCAACCGGAAGCGCCAAAAGACAGTATATATTATTGGTTTGTTACAGTTGGTATATATATCATTTTGAATTTTCGTGCAAAGGTACTTGAGGGCTATCTGTGCTAGCTGTCCCAAATTTAGTAGTCCAATACTAGAGGGAAGGCAGCTAGTGACCATCACCCACCGCCAACTCTTGGGCTACTATTTTACCAACGAATAGTGGAATTGTCAGTTATTTTATAACACCACCGCGGCTGAAATGGCGAGCATGTTTGGTGTGATGGGTATTCTAACCTGCGACCCTCAGTTTACGAGTCGAGTGCCTTAACCACTTAGCCATGCCGAGCCTGATCGTTTTGTATCAAGAACAAGAAACTTGAACAACGTTATTGAATTTGAATTTCAACAAGATTTTAAGTTCTATTCTCGAAAATATATACGTGATTTTTATATTCACTATTATAACCGCTGATATCAGTTTACATCATAATGTACAATCTTACTTATGTAATTCTAGAGTGGAATTAATATTTAAAAACACAACAACATAGGAAATTAGAGATACGGTAAAAATACAATTACACCACTGTAAATATACGACAACGTTAAGATGCGGTGACAGGTATTAGAGATCTCTTAAAGGTATTTCATAAAAGTGAACAAAACATACAATATTTTATTTACAAGTTTGAACGTTTTGGAATAGCTCATGATTATTATTCTGAAATGTCTAAACACGTAAATAAAATGTTGTGTTTTGTCCACTTTCTTCATCTTCGTTGCTAATTTTAAGCCCAGCTGTAGTTTTTGTAACTTTGATTAAGCCTAAACGTAGGCCTGGCATAGCCAAGCGTGCCAAGGCGTGCGACTCGTAATCTGAGGGTCTCGGGTTCGCATCCCCGTCGCGCCAAACATGCTCGTCCTTTCAGACGTGGGGGCGTTATAATGTGACGGTCAATCCAACTATTCTTTGGTAAAAGAGTAGTCCAAGAGTTGGCGGTGGATGGTGAAGGCTAGCTGCCTTCCCTCTACTCTTACACTGCGCAATTACGGACGGCTAGCGCAGATAGCCCTCGAATAGCTTTGCGCAAAATTTAGAAACAATCAAAACTTCTACGTCCTTCAATTCACGTTGAAACAAATAAGTAGAAGGAAATGAGAAGAAAAGGTTAAAAAACACAAAATCCCATGTATGGTATTATACCCAGACGTACTCCTATGTCATTAGGGGGAGTTACTTAACATTAAGAAAATCATTCGTTCTAAAAATTTATGCCAGGCCAGACCATGAGATTAATAAACCTGATAATAAACCTCACTCGTGTATCACCTGTTGTGGTGGACACAGAACACTAGATTTCCTACCCTTGTGATAACGTTTGTGCATAGTTCTTGTCTATTCGACAATCTCTCTCGTACCTTGTAAGCTTCGTGATGTGTTTACTGGCGCCGCCTACCAGCAGCTGAGGGAATTCGTTCCAAATCTGAGTTCTCAACAACACGAGTGTTTAAAATAGTTTCTATTTACTGGTGTTTATTGATATTTTTCAGGCACTAAAGGGACTCTTGGCATATTGTCCATTGTGACGATTCACTCCTAACTACAACTAGGCTCCAAGACCTTTATTCTGAGACGCATATCAACAATACAATAAAAAATACTTTGACGTAGAGGTCGCACCAACTAAAACGAGAAATCTATAACCAAGAAATTCATGTTAACACGTGAATATATTATAGTGGTATTATTATTGTTACTATTGTAGTTATTTCTTGGTAATCGCACAGCTATACAATTGGCTATCTCTTCTATGTTCATCGAAGGGACTGGAACTCGAATTTTAGACTTATAAACCTGATATTTTTCTACTATCCAGCGAGAAATATAATACATGCATTCAACTAATATTTATAACAACAGATAAAAACTAAATGCTCTTTCAAGATTTTCTTTTTGTGAAAGTATTGTAAATAAATATTCTTTACAAGGTCCCCTGGTGAGACAGTGGTAAAATTACAGACTTACAACGCAAAATCCGAGGTTAAATTCTCTGCAGTAAATACAGTGGAAAGTTCATTAGAACTTTGCTTAATTAGCCAATCAAATGCCACCCCTGATGGGATGGCGGTATGGCTATGCACTTAAAATTTGGGATTAGAGTTCTCCCTCAATAGACAAAACATATAGCCGTATATTTTTTTCAAGCAGAGCTCTGGAGGCTAACCGTTATATCTGAGGTTTAAAATATTATTTTATTCGATCTTTGTGCTGGACAGAGTACAGATACTGCACTGCGACACTTTGCGCTTAACAACAAACAAACAAACACTTCCAGCTATGAAACAAGACCAGATATCGTTATTACTCGATAGCCTCTTAATGATTTAGTAACTGTGTTTTGTGGTTTTTATCAAAACGGAGGTAGAAAATATTCTGTGATAATGTGTGTGACCTGCCATCTAGTGAGTAAAATAAAACGTAATGACTACATCTGTTTGTTTTTTTAGAGATCTCACCCTTGTAAAATAGGAAATAAAAACATATGGAATGGTAGTAATTCGTAAAATTTCTATGAGGTATATGTAAAACGAAATAAATGCTATAATAAAAATTACACAAACGAGTCAAGTGAGACTAGCTGGATAGATTTTAAAAAGACTTCAAATCTCTACTTTGATTGGCATTGCGATCCGTCTGGACTAAATGAAGCTATTTAAATTTGCTAATCAACGTAATGATTTAAACCATTTTAAACACAATCCGTCTACACTATCACTTTACTTGTTTACGTACTTTTTACTGTACCTAATATGTTGATTTTGGATACATTTATAGCAATTCTACGAATAACCAACGTTTTATACTTTTTGTTTAAACTGTGATTTTACCCTATGTATTAAAATTAGATTCTGTTTAGTTTTATCAAGGTTCGCGTTAAGATTGCCAATTGTTTCTTCTGCTGCATACCTTGACCACTGAGAATGTTTCGTTTTTTATTTTTATACGCTTCAAAGTATCCAGTTATCTCATGATGTTCCTGTTGGACTTGTGATGCCATACACATGATGTCAGCATCTTTACAACTGGCCTTTTTCCATTGGTACTGCTCTTGCTGTGTTGGAGACATTATTCTCAGATTAGTAAAGCTCAAACGAATCTTCTCAAGGCCAGATGGTTGGGTCATCTTGCATCTTCCTTTAATATTCCCTTTGACTTGACATTAGCAAAGTCTGGTTTGAAATGCTTTGTGGTTTGGTTCCTTTACTCTCTTGACGTTCTTTGGTTTGATGTTTTTGTCTTCTCCATTATATTATGAACGATTTTTTGTCCCAGTCCTGATTATATTATACCTAATTTGTAATTTCTTTATCAACAGGTCTTATCTCTTATGCGGTATGTCGGTGTTGCATTTCCCCTGGAGAAAAGTTGTATATGGATTATTGATCGTCTTATCATTTTCTTATTTGAGGATGGATAGGACTGAGCTTGTCTCGTGACTCTCTCTACATTTGTTTTCTGATAACGGGTATCTTGAGATTCTGTGTGTTAGGATAAAATGTTTATCATTACTGTTTATCTTATCTGTGTAATGTCTGTTTTGGGATGACAATCCCTGTTTGTCCTTTCTCTCGCTACTCGTTGGGTGTGGAACTCAGGGTTTTTAGCTCTCTGCTTTCCTTGTTGTTTCCCATGTACTTGGATTCTCTTCTCCAGTATTTCCAGCTGTTCATCATTGTCAGAGAGAGGTTAGTGGTTTTGATGATTTGTCATTGTAGCCTCATTTTCTTTATCATTTACTGGTCTCTCGACATTTTCACTAAACTGGGCAACATCAAATTTATCTCTCTTAGTATTATATTTGGATTCGTGTCGCTTTGCATCATGTTGACCTGTACCTGTAGGTTTTCTGTTAGTGCATTATTCACAATATTTTACCTGTATGGAAGCATCTGTATCTTCATGGTACCAGTACGTCTGGGTGCTGACCACTCTGTCACGCTCGTGTTGAGTCAATTATGAATCCTTTGGTTTTTATCTCAGTATAGGTTTTCTTTCAATTTTATTTTGTATTTCGTTTATCCACCTACTTCTATTCTTTAATATATTCCATTAATTGTGTCCAAGCACCTTGTGTTTTCCTTTCAATATTGTTTAATTCTATTCGGATATGCAATTTGGCTAACATGAAATAGATACTACATGATAGGTCTCGAGACACACGTCTTAATGTCTTGCATCCGGTCAATTTTGCTTTCTCTTGCATCAGGAAGCTGACTTCCAGCCTCTGGATCGTTTTGTATTTTATCACAATTGATTTCGCCACTTTTCACTTTGACCAGTGAACGTCTTATTAATATTTTGATTTCAATGTATTTTCGTATAGTAGTGTATAATTTCATTATGTAATTTTGGTTTTGAGCTTTGATGTATTAATTTGTTTGCTCATGTCATTCTTAATTTATAATCGCTGTATCATTTGATTGTGTTTCTATTTTGTAATATCTTACAATTCTGTACTATCTGCACTTGTTTTTTTTTTTCAATAAATATTCAAAATCGTCTCATACTTTGTAGCCTGCAATCTGTATGATGTGCCCCTTATTAATTGCTCTGACCCTGTCATGTGGTCATCAATCGTATGCTCATCCAATAACTCGGGGTGATGTTGGAAAGCGTGGGTTCCGAGACGTCCTCTTAACATTGGTCCAGTATATTAGGGTTCTTGTATCGTGCAGGAAGAACCATTTGAGCTTTACTGACCTCCCCTTTAAGCTAAAATAAAAATAAAAATATTCGTTTGAAATCAGTAGGAGAATTTGTTACAAGAACAAAAACATGTACACGTTTGCTTAAAATTCTTATTTTAGATATTTCTTTATTTGCCAACAGAGGGCGCATATTAGTTAGCACTGCGACGCATGTAACTGAATGAAGCAGTCTAAATTTGCCAATCAGTGAAGAAGGGATTGGACATCTGGTAAAATGTATCCATCTGCTATAGATTAACTCGTTTGGTTTATATATACTTGACTGTAGTAGTTTTATGTTGCGTATAGCAATTCTATGAACAACCAACATTCATAAACCTTTAGTAAAGATAATTTCGTCTCCATCACTTTCAGTAGAAGACTCCAGCCTAAGTATTCTGCTGAACATCAAGTAAAGCAACTCGACTGTTATGTGTTAAAGTTTTGATACGTAAGAAGAAGGGGTGTTGTATCTGGATACATTAAAAGTTCCGATATTTAAGAAAGAACGTTGTATATGAACACATGGAAAGTTGACAGCAAAATGAATTAAGATCTCATAATGTGATAAAAACTACGAATAGAGAACAAATCAACGGTAGAATAAATTAGGCTTAGAAAGTCAACTACAGAGAAGGATAAATCACGATGAAAACAGGTAAACTGGATAGAATGTTGATAGATTGAACTACGTACTGAGTAAATCAACAGAAGAAATGTTGGCAGAACCTATGATGTAATGAACAAATCACTATAAGAAATGTTGACAGAACCTACGACGTATTAAGGGCAGTTACTGCAAGGTCATGTGTTCCAACCATCCTTAATGTTGAAGTGACAGACTATAGAGAAAGACATCTAATCAACAACAAACATCTCAAACTCTTGGACGTCTTCTCTTTTACCAACGAATAGTTGCTTTATTTCGCCTTTTCGATGCAAACATCCGGAGGTAAGTTTTCGACAGCTTTGGATCAAATTAGTTTTGCCAACTTTGACTGCAGGCATCGTGACATTTCCTCAGAACTCCAAGAAAGCGAAAAGCTATGATGTACCGATAAATATCAGTATGGATGCAACAGTGGTATTACCAGGCTTTGATATATATTTATCATTACACAACCACCACGAAGACTGCTTGAAACGAGATGCTGCTACCATCTAGTGGTGCTATATTACACTATAATACCTTTTTTTTTGTATTAATAAAGAAGAGAACGCCAATAATCCTTAATAATTGATTGCCTTTACCTTCATGATTATTGTCGAAAGAACGTTACAGAATTTTCTATCCTAAACATCACGTTTGAGTTGTTTACTTTCATTTCGATAAAGGCCTGTGTCGACAGTTCAAAACAAAATAAACCTGAGAAATGGGTTGATTTTGAATTTCGCACAAAGTTACTTCAGGGCTATCTACGCTAGCCGTTCCTAATTTAGCAGTGGGAAGGCAGCTAGTCATCCCCACCCACCGCCAACTCTAGGGCTACTCTTTTACCAACGAATAGTGGGATTGACTGTCACCCTATAATGCTTCCACGACTGAATGGACGAGCCTGTTTGGTGTTACGGGGATTCGAACCTGCGTCCCTTAGATTATGAGTGGAGTGCCTTAACCACCTGGCCATGCCGGGCGAGAATGAATGTGAATATAAATAAATTGGGTAGCACTGTTTAAGCCCGAGTAAATAGGAAACAGCGTCAGACAAACATGTTTTCAGGACATGGTAAACATTTATTTATTAATGAACACGGTGAACATTGATTTACTAATAAGACTAAGTAAAAAAACAATGTAAAAACATGGGGACATGCTGTGGTTATTCGGTTGTCAAAGATCGCTTCGAAGGATATTGATTTAACTTTGCAAGCATCTCTTCCGTTCTACTAAAGTAGCCAGATCAGGATGAAATCACGTAAACAGGGGTTTCAAAATGTTCCAGTATTTCTTCTTTAAGTTGTAGCGATTGCTACAGAATTTCTGTCCGCTACAGATTTGGTGCTTTTTTTATAATTAATATCATAGTTTACTTGTCTCCCTCTTTCTAAGTAATTGTTTTGCTTATTCGTTGTCAATAAATAAATTAAGCTGTTTATCCATATCGACTGTTAAGAAATACTTTTTACTAAAATGTACACTGTGGCTGATACTTGATAAATTAATGAAAGAACAAGGCCTATCGTAATAACGTATAACCGAATGAAACAGAATAAATTATGGCAAATATAGAAAACAAAATTATTCTATGTAGTATTTCTTTCAACTTCATTGTTATTACGTCTGGATTTTGCAGTTAGATGCCATCTTGTGTCTATTATAGTGCGATTATTTGTTACCGAATTTTGTTAACAGCTACTCGAGTTCTATCCTAATTTACAATTAATACACTAGAGGGCGCTATTCAATAGCACCCAATGCTGACTCTTGAGGTCCTCTAATCAAATACTAGAATTGTCCGTCACATTACTACACTGTTATAGATGAAAGAGCATGTAAGCATGGTGAATGGTTTAGAACCCGCCATCCGCCTAAAGTAAGATATTTATTGTTATTATTTAGGATAATAGAATTCTTATTTTATCACAATAACAGTTTTTTCTAAAATTTTACGTGTTTAATGTCCTTTCCTATGTATATTTTTATGGCCATTGTATTCTCTCTCTGTGTTTCTGAAATAAAATTTTTAGACTTAAGATTAACGTAGTTGGTTTTTTTATTCCCTTTAGAAAACGCATGCACCCCACCGCGCCTCTGTTGCACGTGGTTTAATGAAGGATTTGCTCATACCTGTTATTGAGTTTTAAAAATAACACATACGCTTTAGAAGTACTTGCTGTTTTTGTTACAGAGCAAAATCACAGTGAGTGATATGCTGTGCCTAACACCAGGAATCTAATTCGTAATTATAGCATTGCAAGTCTTTAAATTTACCATTGTTCCACCGAGTAACAATTCCGGGCGATAATCTGACTTGATACATCTCCGGGTGTTGGGGGAGAGAGAAGAAACAGGACAAACAGTGGTTTATTTATAGTGAATGTCGTGGGTATTCTTTACCCCACAGTAAAAAGATGGAGAAAGTACTCACCTTATCTGTTTCTCTTTTGTCTCCCGCTCGTTCAGCGGTATGTTTACGGATTTACAATGCTAAAATCAAGGATTCGATTCCCCTCGGTGGGCTCAGCAGATAGCCCGATGTGGCTTTGCTATAAGAAAAACACACAGACACACACACAATAATCGCTTAGGTCCGGCATGGCCAAGTGGTTAAGGCACTCCACTCGTAATCCCGAGGGTCGCGGGGTCGAATCCCCGTCACACCAAACATGCTCGCCCTTTCAGCTATGGGGGCGTTATAATGTGATGGTCAATCCCACTATTTGTTGGTAAAAGAGTAGCCCATGAGTTGGCGGTGGGTGGTGATGACTAGCTGTCTTTCCTCTAGTCTTACACTGCTAAGTTAGGGACGGCTAGCGCAGATAGCCCTCGAGTACCTTTACGCGAAATTCAAAACAAACCAGTAATCCCGTCCATGCGTTCGAGTGACAGCCTGACATTATATACTTCCACTTGCTGAAACCCATAATTGACAGAGAAAAAAATTATTTTACTAAGAGCGAAACTCTAGTGACCACACTAACATTCTCGTAACCAATCACACCTACGATACGGTATTTTTAGAAACCTATCACAGACGGCAGTATCTCCTACATTTAGCCACACGATGCCCGTGTAGCAACGCCATATGATCGTTCATATTGAATTATCTTATTAAGTATGTGACCACTGTGATAGTTTTTACTAACACATATCTGATATCACAATAAACAATTCAAAGAAGTATAAAAAAAGGGAAAAGAAAGAAAAATAAATCCAGATGAAATGTTGGGTAATCAGTAAAGCCGCCCAATAGCTACACACAATCGAAATGGAGAAGTATTTATTTAACAACTGGGTGAATAATAGGGAAAGATGGGAAGTGCAGAAACAAAGAGAAAGAGACAAAATTCAAAAGATATGTTATCTGTGGTAATAGACATGGACAGAGGCTTGATGAATCAGGAAAGGAAAAATGTAACACATTCAACCAGAGACTGGGCTGAGACAATGAAACTGACTAAAGCCATGCATGAAGGTAGGAAGTGTTGACACCCACAAAATGAGGGGCCACTCCATGAGGAGAAACTTGGGAGAATATAATCAATTTAACACCAAATTTAGGGAGCCAGGAAAATGGAAAGCTACAATCATAATGTGGTGACCATGAGCACAGAGACCTGGAATTAGTACCACTGGCTCTATGATATAAGTGACCACTTTGAAGATGTTGTAATGCACCATAACAACCACCATCCCAGCAGAAGTAGAGGGAAGTGGGACAAAGCTTAAGAACCTCAGTAAAGGTGGTATGGAGTGAACACTCCATGGTGGACCAGAGATTGGAAGGTGATGGATGTGTGAATTATTCATTCCAAACGTGAAGATGAAGGAGGAAGCTAAACTTTACTAAAGTTGAAAAGAAGAACTCATCACTGAATGAGGTATTGAGAAGGGTAAGAAGAGACTTCTCTCCATCATTAGGAATCCTATTCAATAATGCATCTTGTTAGAGCAGAGTAGTGTGGTCTCTGGACTTCAAATGGATGGAAGCAAGCGGGAGCCAATAATCCACAGAATGAAGTGTCCAAAGACTCAGAATCAGAAAAAAGTTTGTACCTCCACACGACTTAGAGCCAAGGTTAGTCTGAATGGTAGGGTCTTGAATTTGAGAATTGGACTTAAAGTTGCAAACAGCTATCAATAAAGTGGACACTATGGGGCAGAACATTAAAGTGTAGATTACTGGGATTAAATTAGGTTTCTAGTGTCACAAACGTTGAAGTAGCCAAAATCAAGTTTAGCCATGGGAAATAAATGAATACATAACAAGTCAAAAGATTTTAAGTCCCACTGATGAAAATTAAGATAATAAGATATACAGTTAACATTAATGAAAAACAATCAGACAGAATAAATGAAATATTACAAGTAGTAAAACTGTGTAATCTAGAAACTATTAAAGCATAATTAGTTAATAAAATACTGATAAATATCTTATGGGCAAACCATCTAATTGTATCTAGCCCACAAAGTATGGAATAATAAAGAATGTGCAAATTGACCAGAATTACCTAAAAAAACACATTTATAATTAATGTCTAACTTAACAGATATCTAAATTAACAAGGACAATAAAGAACACATAATTAAGTCCTGCACTTCTAAAAATTAGGATTATAATATTAATAGTAATGAACATCCAAGACAATTAAGTTTACCCAGAAAAAACAAAGTAGCAATCAGTAACTAACTTTCAATTCATCTAAAGTAACTCAGATGACAGAGGACATAAATATCTAACTTACCAAAGTATGAGCACTGGTGACAGGAAATATATAATTTCCCCATGTTTGAATAAGAACAAAGCTATAATCAGGGCATCTTAACTATGGATATATCAACTCTGTATATGTTGAGAAACTTACTAAAGATCTCCTGGAAGAACTGGAAATAACAGGAAGAAAGGAGGGAAAGAACACCTCCACCAAAGTGAATGAAATGACACTGGTGGAAGATGTCAGAAAAACTGTCCAAATTTATTTATCACTGGTTGTATTGTTCCTTGAGAAGTGTTATGTTGGAGAGAAAATCGATCACGAGATGTGCATGTGAATCTAAAGCCCAATGAATTTACAACTGTACCTCTTCTGCAGATAAAACTGAAGTCAAGAGCATTTTTTAACTGTAACAAATATCTGTGTTTTAATACATTAATCTAAAATTCACCCACAAGTGAATACAAAAATAAAATACAACTAAGCACGCAGGTGCTTATTTTCGTACATGAGCGAGCATGCGCATAAATTAATCGATGCTTATTTTGATACATGTGCTTGCAGATGATTATTTTCATATATATGTGCGCGCAGGTGCGTATATTTATATATTACCTCGCAGGTATTTATTTTCGTAGATGGGCGCACGGGTGCTGATTTTGTTACATGATCGCGCAGTTGGTCATTTTGGTAAATGCGCGAGCCAATGCTTATTTTATTACATGAGCGCTAGCAGGTAAATTGATAGATAAGCGTCCATTTCCGTTCATTGGTAGATGCACGCGCAAGTGCTTATTTGAGTACATGCGAACGTAGGTGCTTGTTTTCAGTTTCGCATGCAAATGCTTATTTTAGTACACGCACGAGAAGGTGCTTAGTTTATTACATGTGCGCGTGTTCATAACCTGGTAGTTGCGCGCACAGGTACTTATTTTGAACGCATACGCAGATGCTTATTTTGGTATATGCGCACGCAGGATCTTATTTTTTGTACACTCGCACGAAGTTCCTATTTTCGCACATGCGCATAAATTGGTAGATGCGCGTATTTGCTTATTTTGGTACATGTGCAAGCAAGTTATAAATTTTCGTAATTATGCGCTCATGTACATTAACTGAAAAATGAGCGCGCAGGTACTTATTTTGGGTCATGCGCACGCAGGTTTTTATTTTGCTAGATGCACATGCAGGTGCTTATTTTGATATATATCCGAAGGTGCAGGTGCTTATTTTAGTACATGCGCTCGAAAGTGCTTATTTTGTACATGTAAGCGCATGTGCATGAATTGACAGATGCACGCAAAGGAGCTTATTTTGGTACATGCGCATCAAGGATCTTTTTTTCGTTATCCGCGCGCATGTACTTATGTATTGGTAAATGTGAGCACAGGTGTTTATTTTTGTACATCCGCGCAGGTGCTTATTTTGGAACATGCGCCCACAAGTGCTGATTTTCGTACATGCGCACGCATGTGCTTATTTTAATACATGCACACTCAAGTGTTTATCTTCGTACATGTGTGTTCAGGGGCTTATTTTGGTAAATGCGCGTGCTAGTACGTAAATTGCTAGATGCGCGTGCACTTGCTTATTTTCATACATGTGCGATCAGGCGCTTGTTTAATAGATGCGCACGCTAGTGCTTATTTGTTTCATGAGCGCGAAGCTAGTAAAATTGTAGATGCGCTCGCAGGTGCGTGAATTGGTACAATGGTGTTCACATATTTCAGCAAATAATACGAATTCATTATGTTGGCTTTCATTAAAATTACTATAAGCTTCTAATTATTTTTTAATATGTACAGGCTAGCAAAGACGTTAACCAAACAACGGATTTTGTCTGCAATGAACAGAATAAAAAAGGATTGAGATCATGGACATTGGTGGTTAAGGAGATGTCAAAAGTTTCTTCAAATCTTAGGTATGATGAATGGAAGTATTGTCGTCTTCGGAGTAGCTGCATCCAGTTAATCACAAATCATACTGAGATATTCATTCTAAAGGAACGAAAAGTTCATTGTATGTCAGGAAAATATACCTCAGCTCGTGAATCCACCACCATAGATTTGAATATTTGGGACACATAAGAGGGGCGATTTATTCTCGTGGATCTTTCTTAATCTGTCTTCTTCTACCTATGTAAATAAACAAAAAAAATGTGGTCTACACTTTTGGATCATGGGTGTGTTATAAGAGTAAGGTCAAATTTCATTCTTTAGTAAAACAATAGTAAACTACAATTGGCTTTGGATACTGTTGATTGACTGCTGTCATTATGGTATTTCCGTTCAAAGTTAAGGAATTCATAGAGCAAACAGCTCTTGAATCGTTTTGTTAGACTATTCAAAAGAAAGGAAATCATCAATAAATCAGATAAGGTCAACATGTTTCCTTGGGTGTTTGGATTGCTTGCTTTTGGCTTGATGTGACGAAAAGATATTGAAGTATGTATTGGCATTAAGAACTTGGTTCAACTGTCCGAATGGTTTTTAGAACAATATTATTGTAACTTTATTTCTGACAAAAGTTGTATTTCGTGTAACTTCCTGAGAATTGGTATGCCAGAAGATTCGTATACACATACAGTATGAAGGAATATTAATTGTAGTTTGTTTATAATTAGAAAACAACAGACCAGATAATGGTATCAGAGGACGGGTAAGATTATAATATGAAAAATTCAGTGCTTTTACATTACAGCAACAAGATAATTTCACTACATGAATCACATTCTAAATACTATTATTTCGAAATTTTTTTTATATAAAGTAAGAAAATGTTAACCCTATTTACAACATAAATTCACGTGTTCTTTCATTTTGATATTGCATTTGAACTCTTGTATAAGACACCTACATTGTAAATGGAACTTAAATCGGTTACAGGAATTATTCTACGCTGAAGCGAATTACATACCTCACCGTCAAAAGCGGATTGAAAAACGTTTGATTTATAAAATTTATATTAACCTGTTACTTTGTTGTATAATAAAGCGTACAGAATCATATGTATAAAACTATTTCACATTGCTTATTAATATACTGCAGACAATAAATGATTATTTGTTTTCTTAAAATCAGATACACGCTCATCTATGTTACGTAGCAGGAGAAAAAACTCCATTCACAAACAATCGAAGAATCAGAATATCTTGTTGCAAAATCAGCAGTTACTAAAACATGTCGCAAATTAATCCTTGTATATCTATATCTGTTGAATGAAAGAAGAAATCACTGTCTCTACTCCAATCATCCACACGTGAAAATAGTAAAGAAAACAAAATCTGAAACACACATGCGCGCACATGTACCAAAATCAACACTTGCGAGAGCATGTACCAATTTTCGCACATGCGCGAGAATATACCTATTTTCGCACCTGTTCGCGCATCTACAAAAATAAGGACTTGTGCGTGCGTGCTTGTACTATTTTTCGCACTTGTGTGCGCATGTAACAATTTATGCCACTGCGTGCACATGTACGAAAATTAGCACTTGCGCGTGCATATACCAATTTACGCACCTGCGCGCGCATGTGTAATAAAAGTACCTTCGCGCGCTTCTATGACAATCAACACTTGCGCGAGCATGTACCAATTCATCCAGGTGGGTTTAGACGTTCGACTCGTGATCTGTGGGTCGCGGGTTCCGAATTCTCGTCACACCAAACATGCTCGCCCTTTCAGTCATGGGGCGTTATAATGTAACGATCAATCCCTTTATTCTTTGGTAAAAGAGTAGCCCAAGAGTTGGCGGTGAGTAGTGATGACTAGTGCTTTCCCTCTAGTCTTACATTGCTGAATTAGGGACGGCTAGCGCAGATAGCCCTCGTGTAGCTTTCCGTGAAATTACAAAAACAATCAAACAAATAACAGGAAAGGAAATAAAACTAACAATAAAATTTACAAAAGACAAGACACCAGGAGAGGATGACATACAAGCCATTCTCCTTTTTGAAAAGGCGTTCAGGGACTGTGTGAACACATAACAGCAATCTTTAACTTATCACTCAGTTCTGGATACATCCCGGTTTTTGGGAAGCAAGCAATAGTCTTTGTGTTCCATAAAAAAGGATTTTTGTTTGTTTGTTTAGAATTAAGCACAAAGCTATTCAATGGGCTATCTGTGCTCTGCCCACCACGGGTATCGAAACCCGGTTTTTAGAGTGTAAGTCCGCAGACATACCACTGTGCCACTGGGGGGCCCATAAAAAAGGAAAACCAGCAAGTCAACCAAACAATTACCTTCCGATCAGCCTGGCCAGCTGTGTAGGAAAAATGCTCGAAGGAATAATTAGTAATAGACTCTCAAATTGTTTAGAAATAACTTGAAAATTACCAGAATTAAAAATGAATTTAGAAAATATAGAGACAGAACACAGATCTAACTTCCTGGAAGATACAAGTTGGAAAATAAATGTCAGGGGAACCTTATATATGTAAAAACGGCTCGTTTGGGTTGAGAAAATATTTTACGTTGAGGAGCGAACAACATTTCGACCTTCTTCGGTCATCCTTTGTGAACCTGACGATGCCGTTTTAACATATATTTCTCTACAAGTGGGTTTTCTCGACATCACTGATTATTATTTCATCAGAGGAACCTTCTCCTTTATTCCAAAGGTTGGTGTCCCCGAAGGAGGGGTAATTAGCCCTATTCTGTTCATCAATATGCCCTTAAAGCACCCAAACTTGGAGTATGCATCACAATTCGCAGACGATGTTGTGGTCTGGAAAAGTGCTCCCACATCATCCATAACAGCGACAAATCTACAACTGTTGTTAGATAATATAGAAGAATACTGTCAGAAATATTGTATTAAACCAAACTTACCAAAAATCAATAAGTAACATTCACAAACAAAACATAAAAGAGATCCTTCCAAATTACACACGAGCGAAACACATCTCCAGACCACAACAAACCTGTTAGATTTAACCGTCAATACGAAACTAACGTGGGTGAAACATGCAAATAATATATTAAAAAAAAATGGAAACGCACAAATTATGCAAATAGTCTAACCGGCAAAAACCAAGGAACCTCACCCGACAACATAATAAAAATCTACAAACATATATACGACCTACCATCGAATATGCATTTCCAGTATGGTTAAACATAGGACTGAAACACATAAATAAAATACAATCAATACAAAACTTAATAATTACTGCAGCATACAAAGTCTCTCGTAGTACACTGTGAAAATTTATGTACAAATATACAAACAACAAACTCTTGCATAGTTCTCTAAATTACTTTTAAAAAATTGACAAAAAAACGATCTATTGTGTGAACTACTCCAAAAGTGATGAAAGTAGACCAAAGCATTAAAATTAAAAATGCATTTTATAATCTAAAAATTGTCAAATTTCCTTTGTGTAATCTGCAAAACCACCTAATTGAACACCACTCGTTTTTAAACATTCCAAACCAAAATTGTGAAACAATCACAGCGATATGTATAACACACTGTTTGTTCTGCTACTACAATAAGAAAATGTGAGATTGTGTGGTTATTACACATTCATCTAAAAAACTATAAAAATTCAGAATGGCTATTTCAGTCACATGTAATCTAAAATTATACACGAATGGTTTACGTTTTTTTCAAATTCAAGTGCTTCACTCACATCCTTCCCACCAACACTTAATTTAAGCACTTTATGTACATGTATGCTTTTTATGTTTGTTTTCCTTTATTTTTCCATGGATATACTTGTATGTACACACACACTATTGTTTAGCTTTCTTTACGCGCCTTGCAAGTTTATAAGTCTTTAATCGTTTATGAGTTAACGTTCGTTGTTTTTCACGTGTAAATAATATAAGTAGGTTATTCTACTTTTAAAATTATTAAAGTTCACAAAAATTTTGCAAACAATATGTATGTTAAATATAGTAAAGTAGCAATTTCTAATAAAGAGAAAACTAAATGAAAATATTAGGAAAGTAAATAGAATGACACTAGTTGACAGCACTACAGGTCTAGGATGAGAAGTTAATTTTTTATTAGTGGTAGTTCCTTGAAAAAAGGCATAGAAAAGAGGTGATGAGTTAATAGAGTAAAGCTGTCCTCGTTTTCTTGTAAGCAAGTTTTTTTATTGGAAGTAAAAAAATTGATATATAAAATATTTTTACAGACTCATCTTGTGTTATCCCTATTACTAACAGTAAACCTTCTTGAATTTACAATTGAAGGCAAAGAGAGCTTTCAGAACATGGATGTATCATACTAAAAACATCCCTGGAAAAATGTTAATTTACTTTATTCAGTGAACTTTCTTCAAAGACAATAACAGCTGGGGGTAAAATCTTGGTACTTGCCAATCAGCTATTTAAGGGGGAAGACATACATACAAACGTGATCACCAAGGAAGGGAATGACTAGGGTTGTAAAATTTGTACAAGGATTATAACATAGGATGGGAAATCAAAAGATGGAATCTCCAACAGAAAAATGTAAAAATGTCTTAACTAAAGATAAATAGCAATGTATAAATAAACTTCTGTTTAATCCAGATTTTTAAATCCTCATTCTTCATAATGAATAATATGAAATGATTCAAGCAAATAACTCAAAATATTGAAATATCCTGTATCATGTTAAAAATTCAATAAATTTTCTTTTTCCTTCACAATAACTGTATTTAATAACACATTAGGACATATGATTGCATGAACAAAAGAAAAACACTAAAAAATTTATCAGACAAGGATACATTGCTACAACTGTTCCAAACGATCCTTAAAACATCTCAAACTGAATGTTATGAAATAAAATCAGAAATATAATGCCACAATAATAATGTATGTTGAATAAAGTTGTAACGTTTACTTCCATAAAAATAATTTTACGTCATTATAAGCAGAAGTATCAAATGAGAGGAATATCTTGATAGTGTATCATAAAAATTGTCTTCTTATTTTAGTTGTTAAAAACAAACAGTAACAAAGGCTGTAGATTATATTCATCACGTTTTTATGACCTACAAATGAAATGATGTCTGACAAAAGTACTTGAGGGAGAAATGTACCTGTCTAGAGTTGCAGAGTAAATGTTGCTACAAAAAACTGTGACTATACAGCAATATCTGTAAGTCAAACACAGCCTATAATAAAAAAAAAACAAAAAAAACAAACATTTTTTGGAAACTGTGTACTAGTCATTCTGTTAACAACTGTATTATTATTTCTTAACTTAAAAAAAAACAACCAACATCTCATTGAAGTATGCTTGTTTGTTATTGGATAAAACAATATAGTTTCATATAATATAGTACTGGTTAATGCATACAAATTACTGTTTAAAACATTAAAAATAAACACCAGCTTACAAACCAACACTAAGTATACAATTAACTTTTAATGTATTCTATCCATCCATCCATCCAATATTTTCAGAAACCAAAACAAATAATAAATATACTGTGTATATAAACATATAAATATAGCTCTATATACAACTCAAGCAAAAAAATGGTATTATTAAATTGGATCAATTTACCAAAAATTTATAAACTGATTTTATGGAAATTGTTTGGTTTGCACACAAAAGGCACTTGAAAACTATCTCCCAAAAACTCAGCAACAAAGGTATGGACAGACAGTTACAATAAACTATTTTGTGGAAACAAAAAATGTACCCCACAAACAAACAAAAACATACAACGTACTATGCAGATAAATATCTTTCTTAGTTACTAAACAAAAAAACATTCCACAATACTTGATTTCTTTAAACTGAAAAAAGTCAACATCTAACACAACCAGAAAAATAAGTGTTATACAGTTTCTTTGTAGCAGTTGTAAGTTTATAATGATTAATAAAATATTTTCCAAACTCACACACACAAAAAAAAACAGTTCTGACTTGTTTTATTTGAAATCTACTTATAAATATTATGTTTTAAAGTTAGTTTCTCTGATAAATTTTTATCATTTACACAAAAGCATGACAATATTATCAAATTTTATAACCTTTTAACTAGTGTTAAAATCCCAATTCAGTTAAATGGTTTCAGCTGTTTCCAGAAGAGTAAAACTAAACAAAGAAGCACTTCATAGTTCAAAACGTCAAAGCAATATACACATATTTACACTAATTATTCATGTCCACAGTAACATACTATTCTGAAAAAAAAAATTGCCTATGGTCAAAACAAAGTAATACAAAAGGCTGGGACAAGAAACAACTATATGGTGAACATTCAAGAGTAAGCAGTTTGAATCATGATGCGACCACTGAAGTTCAACCTGACAAAATGGATTGTAAACAACTATGAGTTTTTATGAAAACATTTAAGAAACACAGGGGCTTATACCTTACAGAAATTTCCACCCTTCATGATGGTTATTAGCTTACAAATATTTTGAGCCCTCAAGACAACTGATGGTCACAGAAAATTTTAACCCTTATCACTAATCTTTGTAACTGTTGAAGGCCTATGCAAGGGAACTTGCATTATCATTAACAAATTGTTTTATATTAGTTAAAAGGCCACTCTGACTTTTTTTCACAACAAAAAACTAAAACAAAACATGAAAGTTTTTTACTCACTATCTAAACATGGCTTTCTTTTGTTAGAATTTTATATTGCTCTGTACCCTTTTCATTTGTCTGAATCTCTTGAGTATCTAATATGATTCACAATAGGTATTCCATGAATTAAAAAAAGACAACAACATGATGTAGTACTACATTTGTACTGACATAAAATAATATGTAAATCACGAGTACCAAGCCTTCTGTTTACAATCAGTAACAGGAGTAATGTTACAAAAATTCTTCTTCATTAACAAATGTTACTAGTAGTACTAGTGCTGTAAACATCTACAAGTTTGGGACCTTCAAAATTGGTATTTCTATTTCATGTAACAAACAAATTAAACAAACAGAAGCAGAAACAGTATAGTGTTAGAGAGAAAAAAAAAACCCTTAATGTTTAATTACATCTCTCCCATGAGCAGTCAAATTTATAAATGAAAAAGCATGAATGATATAAAAAAAAAGCAACACTTAATGACTGTAATTATGAAAGAAATTGGATCTTAACATATTTTTCATGAAGTATGTATTATTCACACAAACAAAGTAAATTATATTATCTTATTATTAACTGCAATGAACTATTCCACTAAAATCTCTTTGCAAAGAAAAAGTATTTAACTACACCATCTACCAGATAGTGGGTTTTTTTTAAAATAAAGTACAAAAACTGTTGAAAATTATACCCCATTATAATCTGATGATGTATCATTCATTATGAGCCTAAAATGTACAGTACAACAAAGCTAATAATTATTTTATCTAATTAGTCAATTACAATTCAACCAGTAGCATACTTATATGACAAGTAAAAGGCACAATTTTAAATGTTTCATAAAAGTTAAGCACAACTAACTTCTTTCAGTGTCAAATTATTAGAGAAACGTCAAACATAACTCCCATTTTTAAGATTCTTTGAAAGTTCTTTTCCCATTTGTAGACTATCCTACCAAACATTTCTTACAAGCATGAGATGCGAGATTTATTTCAAAATAAACTGAACACTGGCTTTCAGATACGCAGCACGTAAATATGTTTAATATTGAGTAAAAACCAACTGCCAGCTCTAAGTGTGTGATGTAAGTAGAGGATGAAAAGTCTGTTTATACAATGACAAACAAATTATACTACTGTGTAATATTACTACAGACATATTTGTCTTGTATATGTAACAAATAAACTGAATTATTCTATAGTAGTAACATCATATGCTCTTCTGCATTAGTTTGGTAAACAACTTTGTCAAATTATTTAGCACCACAAAACAGTCACCTTATAGCAACATCAAGGTACAGCACAGTGACAATCATTTAGCCACTTTTTCATGGTTGTAGTACTGTTTGTTTTTAGCATCTCCCACTATATTAGAGTATACCATATTAGCAGGGTAACAATCACATTACCATTTTTTTTCCTTGTCATAGTCCTGTGTTTTTCTAGTGTCTGCCATTAGGTTGCAGCAGTTGTGGTAAAGTAACAATCATTTAGCCATTTTTGGATTATTATAACACAATGTATTATTAGCACCCTTCATTATGTTACAGCATACCAGTCAACTATACCTAATTTATTGTACATAATACTAACTGTTCTCTCCTGTATTGTCTGCTTACCATTTTACTTCACTACACACCAGGTTGGCAGTTTTACTTTGGATCCACATGATGATGTTTCTTCCAGTAATAACTGGGACCACACTTGAAAAACTGTATTAAGTACCATTCTAAAAATCTCATAAAGGCCCTTGGTGTTTGTTTTGAAAACACATCTTTACAGATATTGTTTATACAGATGACTCTCTTAACACAACCATATCAGTGTGTTGAATCATAAAGACAATTTAGATCAATCATAGCTGCTATTTATTAGACCACAAGGTTTGTTTATATTCTAATATCTGTATGTAACTTTACAATTAGTTGTTAAGTTATATTCAGAAAACACAAGGAATCCAGTTGTGTCACAACAACAGTTTATTAGATGATTCAAGTTCATTATCTACTATCTATATATTACCTTGAGACCAAACAGTTATGAGCTAGCTATTAAAGGAAATGGAAAATTAGAAGAGAACTATCACACTGACCCATGTTTAATGTCTTTTTTTTATTATTTGTGTTATGATCACAATTTAATTACAATATCAAACTTCCCTCAGAATCACACTCTTTCCCTATTCTATAACAAAATAAATAAATAATTTTAATAATTTAGTGTCATAAACATTTTTGTCTCTCACAAAATTTTAAAACTATATAGCCAAACAATCAAAAACTGGTCAATACATTTTGTTAGAAATAAGTAGAAAGTGCACTTCTTGGCCTAATTTCCCTTTATGGCAGATATTAATATGGTAAGCTCTGCTGCTAGAACTATCCATTTTAATAAAACTATGGTAAAGAATAATACGAATCTTTATATTTTATTAATGTTAACTGAAAGCCTGGTTCAGTTACTTCTCAGAATAATTGATATCGATGTTCTTGACATTGAACAGTCACATTTTACTAATTCATTAAACACACAAAAAACTGAATGGATACTTTCCACCAAGCCAATAATTATAGGAAACCAATATATGTAACAAAGGGAAGAATAAAGTACAATTATACTAATCACTGTTTGATGTTAACTGTCTGAGCTGTTTTAGGGCAGTTTCTACCAACTTCTTGTCTCGTTGATTCTTTTTTAATGCTGAAAATATATTTTTCTTCTTGTCTGCTTCTCTCACCCTTAAGGGAGTAAAGAACATTAATTCACACTAAAAGTATGGATAGGTCAAATTAATAATATTTTAAAAAATTAGTAAATTATATTATTAAAATTGTACAAATCCTTTTCATTCACAAGCCTGAACAAGACCTACGTAAAAAAAATAAAACCCTTTAAAAAAATGTTGCATTATTTGAAACTTGTATTTTTTAGCAATAATTTTATTTCTCAAACAACTTGACAGGTAGTTATACACTTTTCATAAATAAATAAACACTGCAATTGGTTCAAAAGCATGCATTATAAAATATAAAGTGTAAACACACCATTGTAAAGTAAAAAACCAAAAAAAAACTTATCTTTATAACACAAATTCATCAATCAATCAATTCTTTTATAAGTCTGCACACACACACACATTTGCCCTATACAATGTTTTAGGTAACACTGCATAACAAATCATTTGCTACTAGAGAAAACTCAAGTGATTCTTGGTAATTAAATAGTTTTGGTTTCAGATACGTAATCAGAATTTGTCCATCACCTCCAGATTTTAAGATACTGTAGTATCTCAATACTTTATCAACAATATGTGTAATACCATACAATCAGCTCAGTTCAATAGGTTTATACTGTGAAATTAAGTTTACATAGAAAGTTTAATGAACAAAGGGAATAAATTTTTGATAACTTCAAACAGTAACTGTATTGTATTGGTGTAAAACTCCATATATATTGTTCATATGTGCAACTTGTTCTTGATAAAATTATAATGACTTGCACCAATTTTGCTTCATTCCCATGTTCACCTTTTCTGCCCAGGAACATTTGAGGAGTCCCTCAACTGAGCTTAAAATGGGCAGAGTGATACACCTCTCTCTCAACTGCTTTTCACTCACTCACTCAGTTGGTTACTTTGTCTGGCTCTGCGCACACTCAAAACAAAGTCCTTCTTCCTCACATCATACCTGTGATATAATCAAATAAAATCAAAATTTTGTTTTTAAAATATTTTAAACTAGTTCCCTAAACATAATTCTTTTATACTTTTTAGAAAATTATTTGATGTACTGACTGCTTTCACTTCAAGTAAAGTCCAAAAACCATCTAAACAGTTTATGCTACATTTGTGTTGTACAGTTTCCAAATCTGGCTTCACACAATGGCTAAATAAAAGAAGAGCAATTGTGTCATTGATAATTTCAATGATACAGTGTGAGCCAAAAGATCATCTAACTAACTGTTATTTTTGCATTAATATTTCTGGATATTCAGACAAAACTAAACAATACACTAAATATCCAGAGATTGTGATGAAACCAGTATCTCATGGGTATGATTTTCTTGCGTCACATCCAGCAGCAAAGTGGGAAATAGAAGTTATACTGCAAAAAAGACAATGAATCATCTTTACTTCCTTCATTTAGTAATTTTACCCCTGTGGCATCTCAGCATGAACTGCCTCATCTGATCACACAAGATGAGCTAAATGATCAGATTTGTGACTTGTTTTATACTGAAACAGCATGGGGAAATTTCATTTACGGCAATGGAATTTATCATAAATGTCTTGCTTCTCACTACAGCATGCAAGATACTTTGTGTTTCTGTACAAATGTTGATGCACTAATTGAAGAATCAAGTGATGAATATACTCTCAAGAAAGAAAACATTTTACCAATACATCTAAAGTTAGTGTGAAAACTGTGCATTTACATAATGAGAACACTAAGCCATTGGTTCCTGTTATTAATGCTGTAAACATAGCAGAACATGCAGCTTATACCTGAAGCAATCAAATATCCACTACTGCTAAGTCTATAAAGTAAGTATACCAAACACTGTAGTCTGTCTGGGATAGCTGATATCATAAAATTCATTTAAAAAAAACGGAATGGCCAGTGAGAGAATTACGTTCCAGGAAAACAGAAAGTTGAGTTCCAAATTTCAATGAATCATGAAGATATGTTTCTTCCCTCACTCTATCTGTCTTATAAGTTTCAAAAGTTAGTGAAGTAAAAACTAAAAGGTGGTATCTTTGTTGGGCCGCAGATTTGGGAAGTGCTGATGAATGGTGATTTTCAAACATTACTCAGTCAGATAGAACTTACTGCGAGAAAATCACTCAAACTGGTTGTTAAAATGTTCTTAGGAATTTACAGAGATGAAAACTATGTTGTGATGATTAATGATATCCCTGAGAACATGAGGAAAACTGGGTCCAAGATGTCACTAAAGTTACACTTCTCACACTTTTAATTAAGCTTCTTATCAAATGATCTAGGTGCAGTGAGCAATAATCTTGGTGAGCACTTCCCTCAAGTTATGTCTATAATAGAACAGTAATATCAAGAAAGACAATGGAATTCTGTGATGACGGAAGATTACTGTTGATTCTTATAGCATGAAACTAACAACATACATAAAAGATGCAACAAGTCAGTCAGGTATTTTGTAAAAAGAAATAAAAAATAATACCATGATGACAGTTTTAAATATAGCTTAAGTGTATTTTCAGTATATAATTACATGTTGTTTTGAACATTCTTAAATGCAATTTTTAATAAATAAAGTTATCAGAGTGTTATTTTCACAATATATAAGAATATTTAGAATAAACCTAATATAGCTCAAAAAACTAGAGGTGATCAGTAATATTCAACAATTTTTAGAATCAGGATCAACACTCTACACATGAACAGTTGTATTTTTATTGTAGTAGAGAAGCTTCTTTTGTGCACAGTGTAACTTCTAAACACATATAATTACTGTGCAAAATTACTCAAACACTTATATGCTTTACATATTTCTAAAAATTACTTTGATTCAATGACTTAAGGATATTTCAACACATAAACAAAAAAACATGAATTTTATCTCATAAGTACAACTCAAAGCTGATAGTTAAAACCATATATAACTTCTATTATAAAGAAACTTACACATAGAACAACCTTAAATATAAAATTTTCAAAATTTCTTACAGATCAACCAATACAAAATATATACTTCATGATATTCCTACAAGTACCTATATTCTTAGTTATGCCAACTAACAAGACATGCTTTAACAGATGTGAGGTGTTCTTTCATTATAAAAAGCCTAGACACCTAGTTATCATAAAAAAAAGGTTAAGGAAAACTATTGTATTTATATGCAAGAAAGTATCAATTAATTCTACAAATTTGTGGTAAGTACTGTTAAATATATGAATAAACAAACATTCTGAATTTAAGTGGTTTTCAATTAAATGAAACTAATTATGGCTAAATTAACTAACACATTCATGATTATTAACTTCAAAATGTAAAATAGAATTTTAGTTATAAAAATTATACCATAAATATAAGATTTTATTTCTATCTACCTTAGAAAAATAATATATTGATAATATTTATCTACTTTGTATTCAATGTTTTATTACTCTCACATTACACGTGGAGATGAAAATCTAAGAATGTTTATTTAATTTGAAGCACTGGAACCTATCATCTTGTGAATATGTGCAAATTGTATGCATGTATGATTAACTGACTACACAACAGACATTCAACTATTATTAAACTCTGGACAATTAAAACTGATTCATTAATTATTATGGTATTAATACAGAGAATTCTCAGGTTATGTTTAATATATTACAATGATAAAAAACATCTATGGAAAGAAACTTTTTGGTAATAAAATCTACAACTTTTTCCCACTTCTGATCAAAACAAAATACCTATATAGTTCAAATAAAAATTAAACGAGTAATGAATATTATATACGTCTAACACACCACCATACTTATAATGATTAGAAGGTATTGATTCATCTGTCATGGTGCCTTCAATGCAAGCAAATTTTTTGATATAATCCCAATTAAAGATTCAGCTAGCTTAGGAGGTTTAGTTTTGTTCTAAACATATACCTTAAGATAACAATGCAAAATAATCCTCTTAAACAAATATATATATATATGTCAAACAAATTAACCAATACTAAAAATAAACTAACATTAAAGAAAGAAAAAATAAAACATTACTTTATTCACAGTCTACAACTATTTATCATCTTACCTTCATTCTTTCTAAATTTGTATTTACACCTGTTAAAGGCTAGTTGAGAAACTACATAAGACTTAACTTTTAATTTAAAAAATGAAACTTCACATCTTGCAGAACTTGTCTTGAAGTAAGACATCAATCGTATCAGGTTTCTTAAGGGCAACATATAACTAGGTAACTAAACATACAACTTTCATCAATAGTATCAGGTATCTTAAGGGTAACATATAACTAGGTAACTAAACATACAACTTTTCAGGTGGCTATACGTTTTCTTTTTCCTTTTTTAAAAATCAAAACATGCATAATAATTATTGGAAAGACTTTAACAATTAATAATAAAGCAATATATAGTGATATTTAAAATTAACTTTGATTACTTTTATGTTCCACTTACTTTTCAAGCAGAACTACAGCAACTTGTGGGTTTACCCTTAAGTACTTACTATTTTCTTGTCCATAGTCATGAAAGTAGGTTGCCCAGTCCCATGTAATGAAAAGATCTGGAAGTTATAAGAAAATATAACTACAAAAATTCTGTAAGAGAAATTCTAGTGCACCAAAATAAAGTAAACTGCTGTACGTAAATTAACTAACAAAAATTACAAGAAGGAGGAATTGTACACTATAAGTCAGAAAGTAACAATAAGAAGTCAGTTTTAGTGAAAGGAGACTGATGGACTCTGTGACTAAACTAAAATAATTGGAAGATGTGATATCGAAAAATATATGTAACTATTTTACTTAGTAGAGTTTCCACAGTAAATATATCTTTAATTATGCTTGTTTGTTTGTTTTTGAATTTCATGCAATGCTACACGAGGGCTATTTGCACTAGCCATCCCTAATTTAGAAGTGTAAAACTAGATGGAAGTCAGCTAGCTATACCTAATTTAACAGTGTAAAACTAGATGGAAGTCAGCTAGCTATCCCTAATTTAGAAGTGTAAAACTAGACAAAAGTCAGGTAGCTATCTCTAATTTAACAGTGTAAAACTAGATGGAAGTCAGCTAGCTATCCCTAATTTAACAGTGTAAAACTAGACAGAAGTCAGCTAGCTATCCCTAATTTAACAGTGTAAGACTGGAGGGAATAACGTACTTATTACATAATGCAAATTATGTTTAATTAAACATCTTTATAATCCATGCATGTGAATGAAATTAACATTATAGTATATAATCTAATGTTTATGTTATCCAAGTTTTAATTCTTTGTTACAACAGAAACATTTAAAATAAATATTTTGCTCACATAGTTTGCTTGTCACATGATCCAAGTTATATAAAAAAAAACTCCAATTTAACAGAAACTGACTGTACACACATAAGCTCACAATGCATACAACTGTCTAGATGCCAATGTATTTTCACATGTCCTTTTGAGACATACGATATATGCAGTCTTAGAACTGAATCCACTGCAAAAGAGAAATAGATTTTACAGCATTTTATGGGTGCTATGCCAATCTTCTATACTTTGAAAACAAATTTATGATGTACAAGTAATTAGTTAATACAAGTGTACAAAGCTGTTATAAAGAGCTCAGTTTACACTCCACTCCACCAACAGTTAATATGAAATTGGTGAACAGTTTTTGTACTGAAGTAGAAGTAACAGCCTGCAGTACTATTGTCTACAACACTTACAGTGGTTTGTTACCTCAAAATGCTATAGTTAGAGGCAGTTGAACTGTAATTAAATCTAATTTTTATATTTTAGTTGCCTATGTATAATTTATGTTTTAAAAATCCTATTTGAGTGATTTAATTGTTTTTATAAGCTTAACTTGTTACATGGATTGTGAAAGCTTTGTAAACAAGATGGTATCTATAATAGCCATCCTGTTTTGGCAACACATCTATGTGGGGAATTTGTCAAAATAACTTCTTCATAAAAGGCCTATTGGTATCAGTTAACATATTAGAATAAATAGAGACAAGGAATTTTAAAGGATAATTAAAAATAAACTATAAATGAAAAGATAAAGATGTTAAATGACAAATATGTGAAAAAGATGACTATACTAGTGAATTTCTATAAAGATGTAAAAGGTATGTACACATTTTTGTTAATTTTAAAAACATTTCCCTACACTCTCTGTTGATGATGATAAATAGAGTTAGTAATACGGTGCATAAAAGAGAAAATAAAGTACAAATATTTACCTTAAAAAAACAGCAACTGATGTTCATTTACGAGGTTCTAGAGGTTATGCAAATGAAATGTAAAAACGGTAAGGTAAAAAGTATTATCTTTATACTTTATGGAAAAATTACTTTGCATGTGAACTACTCAGTCCAAGTGTAAATAACTACATTAAATAACGAATTTTTATTAGAAAAATTCAAAAAATATTTACAAAATAAAACTTTTGCTGAAACTACTTACTTTAATGAAAGTTTGTTATCAAGTTTTAAGGAAATAATTTCATTAACTAGTTTCATTTTTGAAAGGCATTTCATGAGAGTTGCATACTTTTCTTCCTGTGAGCATATATCATTCTTCAAGGTTTAATGTCTTCCATAATTTAACTGTTAATTACATATCTATATACATAATGTATGGCTATGTTGCATACGTATACAATATTAATGACTATTCTACAGCAACCACATAAAATGTATTTAGTTCAAAAGCAATGTTTACATTACTTGTAATATCTTTTAATATGAACTTAAATAGTAGACTTTTGTAAAGGTTTACTAACTTGCCTAAAATCAGCAAAGCACATCTGAAGTGCACCTTCTTCAAACCCTCTAACAGGTTCTGAATTAGCAAACACTATTGAAGACAAAAAAGAACTCAGTTTAGTTTATATCCATTAGTGAATAATTATTATCTGCATTTGTTTTGAAGGCCTTAACATAAAATATTTGGATTGCCAACACAATTCAGTTTTATTGAAGCATAAAATGCTGTTTCGTTTTTGTCTTTGATCTGCTTAAACATAGTCTAGAAAGCCAACATCCAAATGCAGTGAAGATTGTGTGAAAAGTTTATCAAAATGTGTGGAATAAGATTGACCTCATCAACTTTTGTAGAAACTTACTACAATGAAAGAAGTATTTTCAGGCAATAATGCATTATTATGGCCATCAAAATTGAACATGATTTACAATGAAATAGTTCCAAGGGCAGCAGGAAACCTGAAAATTGTTCTTAAAAGATAAATTAGCCCTTAAACAAATAATACTGTGTCAGAGTATTAAGTATTCTGATTATTTACAAAACACAACTGAAAAATAAATTAGAACAAAACTACAATAAGAATTTCATTAATTAATCAACAACAAAAAATAAATCTCTTCACAGAAAACTAAATCTCATTAAAAAAAATACAATTCCTAATTGACCTAAAACTTTAAGAAGTTAATTATTCTTGGGTATCTTTGAAATTAGATTTTGATAAAAATGGTTTCATGTTTCAGATGTGGTTTAAATAAACAGTTTCAATTTTAAGGTAATAACATAAAAGTTTGATGGTCCATAAGGTACAAATTTTACAAACTCTTAAAATTTGTTGATTTGCATATATCGTGTTAACCTTATTTCCCCAGATGTTAAAAGCTTTAAATAATAACAAAAGCACTTGCAATTTTGTCCATAAATCATCCATAAAAAGATCATAGGCATTATGTGTTTGCTAAATGACCAATTTCCATCTTCAGTCATTGTCTAATTCAGCAGAAATACTTTTGTTGCAATATATGGAAAATAGTCAAGTAAGGAAATTGTTATTGTATTAAAGTCTATCTTTATACTGTGCTGTTTGTGTCCCAGGATCCACAGTATTTACATTATACATCCATTGTACCTCACTACTATAACAACTGAATAACACAAGCAAAACCAGGTTAATATATGTGATTCATCCTCACTGTCAAGCTGAATTCAGAAAAAGTACACCTTACTTAAAAAGATGGGACTAAATATTTGTCCACAGAAAACCATGCTTTCCTTTTTTACTACTGGCTTACATTATACACTATATCTTATTAGTATGATAAAGCTGACTTAAAACTGTAAAATGTTCAAAGTTGCATCACCTACTTCAATCTTTTTTATCTACCTTTGTACTAAACTCACTGACTCTTTAATATTTTGGGATCTTCGAGAAATTTTTCCCTCCATCCAGGATGTTTTTTTGGCTTCCAAATTAATAAGTTAGGACTGAGAGATGCCTTGGGTCTCTTTTACAACTGGATGATATATCCATATCGAGGCTTCCAATATAAAATTGGATATAAGGTACCTTGCTAATTTGGAGGCCAAGAAAACATACTGGAGAGAGGGAAAAATTTCAAGATGATCCCAATTTTCATGAAAATATAGGTGATTTTCAACAAAATAAGATATTAAGCAGGGCAACAGTGAAAGTTATGTTTCCTGTACTGAAAATGTATTTCATATAACTAGTCTCATTTAGTGCTGTCCTTTATGTGAAAAAAGAAAAGAAAAACATGCCACACGCCTTTTTCCTCCCTTCCTTTGGAAATGACTCATTTTAATGTCTCTCATGCAAATTATCATGGATAATCCTCCACAAAGGAAAGTGCTATACACTCATTATATGTGCGACTTCCTCTATTCAGTTCTATCAAATTACCGTTTTGAGTTTTAGTGGAGAATTGAATCACTCATTTTGAGTGGAGAGGAAGTACATTTTATGTACAGAAAAACTAACTTCTAATATGGTACATTAGCTGTGCTTATATAACCAGATAGAATCACACATTGAATTGGTGCAAGGGAAGAAAAGAAGCACCCTTTGAAAGAGTACAAAGGGCACACCTTGAGTCTAAAGTATTAGATATGAAGACATGATGTGGAAGACTACACTACTTCTAAACCAGCAATACTCTACACTAATCTGGGAAATGTGTTGTATATTCTGGTAGACAAAACTGAGAAGTAAATCCAATTAGTATTGGGGAAAAATGGAGTGTCCCCAGACACAAAGTGGCTAGGGCATGATGGACTGTACTTGACAAGTCAACTACATCCAAAATCTATGCTGCTGGAAACTGACACAGATAGAGAGGGTGGGTGTAGAATGAGGATCATACCATCTTCACCTAAAATTAATGAGACCAGAAGGGATATCAAACATCTGACTCCTGAAGAGAGCGTATGTTAAGAATAGAAAATGGTATATCAACTTAGAAAACCTGATGTCCTGGATTGAAAAAACGTGTATGAGAGAGAAATTGACCAGAACCAACCTAAGACAAATAACATCTTCAGAATAAGTTACGCCAAAAGACAGTTGAAGTGAAAGAACCAGAACAATCCCAAGTTCCTCCACCATGCTGTATCAAGATGATTGTTGGATGTAGGCACCTACTGTTTGTAGGCCCTACCAGCCATACAAGTTAAACCAAAAATTAACTTTTAAGGAAAATTTTCATGGACCTATAGTTTTCACAGGCCCTAAGCACTGTGCCTAATAAATAATTCAGCCCTGCCTCCACAACACAGATAAAGTATAATTGAAGGAGGAAGTCAAACATCCATACTACAATGTGCAAAAATTTATGTTTTTTTGCTTTTATTCTATATTATAAAACAAAAAAAGGAGACTGAGAAACTGATTGAAAGACTATGACAGATAGCCAGTCTTCAGTTTTAATGACAACAACAAACAGCTGGAATAGAAACTATGAGAGAGATGATTTTCAGATTCAATGTTCTGTTGGACAGAAGGTCTTGAACTACCTCCGACAGAAGCTGGCTGTTAATGGGATCCTCAGGAAGGAAAGAAATGAATATCTGTGATAAAAAGAGGAAGGTAAAGGAAGCATAGGACATGTCCAAATAATCCACCAATCTGTGGTGAGACATTGCCAAAGGGGAAGAAAGTCACACAACTGAGCTCCCATCCAATTATCAACTGTTACTGTCGATATTATGATGATCTACACTGAAAAAACTCCTGGAAAGAGGAACAGGTAAAACCTGGGAAGCACTAGGATGGAAAACAGGAATAAGGGCTTGTCTTGATTCCAACTGAGGCAAATGAGCTATCAAAAACGAAAGGGTAGAGTGTTGATGCAGGTGTTCCCAGCATGCAATTCCAAAGTGTCTGGAATATGTTTGAAATTATACTAAGAAACAGAGCTACACATGATTTCCTAAGTAGGCAGCAAATAAATCTGACAGAAGGCTGCATTTTGACCCAGTATGTTTCAACAACAGGAAAATTATGTATGCAATGTGAGAGTAGAGAATGAAAAATGAGTCATCTTAGAAGTAACAAAGGAGAGGCTGTTCCTCAAAAACCTCAGGATTTTGGTACAGAGTATCTGAAAGTAAATGTATGGTAGATAAATACCACAAAATTAAGGATTAGACAGATGCATGGGTTAAAAACACTGAAAGTCAGGGGGTACTCCCAAATTGGCAAAATAGATTCCAACACCTGTGAGTCTTAAAACAGATAGGCTACTTGATGGTTCGTCAAACAAACTATCCACAGCACATAGGAAGCAAGACATGCTGGAACTCTCAACCAATTATGAAGTAAAATGCTTTGTGTGAACCTTAATATCCAAAGAAAGTGGGAAAACTAAATAAGGTAAAGAAGAACTAAGAACCATCATACAACAAAAAAGGATGAGGATCGTAGGAAATCATAAAAAGGGATAAAACATCACAACCTGAGAAATCATACCTAAATACGCAATATTAGACCGAGCTGACTCTGCAGGAGGTGTACAGGGAAACATGAGAAAATCCTGTGGTGGAAAAAGGCTATAAAAATCTTTCTCGGAATGAACAGGTTCAGATTGTTCATGAGGTGAATAACTTCAAGAGAAAGTGGCTGACTCACAGAACGATCAGTCTCTCATTGAATAATTGCAGATAATTCCATTAACAGGGTTGCTTGCACGTCCAGCCATAGATACAAAACCGGCACTCTGTACTCTATCTACTTCATGTGCTTCGTAAGCACTCACGAATTTTTCCAAAAGAAACATGTACAATATTATATCAACTATACTTTGACCTATCCATTGCCGATGACCAGACACAATAAGTACAATATTTTCTGAGCAGTTTGTTTCGGCAACGAATCTTACGGTGAAGACGTTTTCCCAACTGATAGAGCATGGTCACAATTGATTGTACTTGTGAGAAGACATTGGTAGTAGGCCTGTGATGTTACTAACTCTACGATTTTTATATTCAGCCCCCTAGGTATCTTCATGGGAGAAAATAAATAAATTTCTTTTTCTTGTAATTCTGTTCCAACCAGTATATAAACAGTTTGTTTATAGTGCTTTTATTTTTTAATATTTTAACTAAAATTGGGGAAACTTAAGGGAAGAATAGAAACTGTTTAAATTCTGTATATGTAATTTACCTGCCAGGCGAGTTGTTTGAACTATTTTCACAACAATAATTGTGATTATTTACCAAGTATTATTGCGAAACAACAATACCTTATTTTGTTATAAAAATAACGTAAACATTAGATGTTTTTTTCACACATTTTTGAATTTGTATATTTTAAATTCAAATCAAAGCTGTTTAAAAATGGAATTGTGGTTTCTGTAGCCTCATCATAAATTTTACAACTTTTAGTTTCTGTACTTTGTCAGCTTTTAGCGTTTAATCCGTAACTCCGTAACTTTTATCAGCTTTTAGTGTTTAATCCATAACTCAGTAACTTTTATGACATATTGTTTGTGATTCTTACGTACTTACAATATTTATAATATTAACAATGAAACAGTATCTTAGCAACACAGATAATTTGGAGACATTTTGTAAAACGTTCAAGTTACTACTGCAAGCAAACTTTAAGATATAGAGATGGTGAAGTTCTTTTTGAAAACATTGATTTTTACAGCATTATATGCTGTAATAATCGCAATGCCTGGACACATAAAACTTAAACCTGAAAATGTTATACTTGGCGCCCCACAGGTGATTCCGTGTGTCCCTGACAGCTATGGGATCAAAAGTTATACCATTGATGTTTTCCAGTATTATTGGTTTGGCCCCTACGGTGGAATAGCAACAGACGATGATAAAATTCGGGTAAACAAAGCCACGGGTGATTTAATGATTTATAAATTTGATTTTTCTGATACCGGTGTGTATAAGTGCGTTATTGAATACTCAAGAAACTGGAAGATAAAAGCACACAAACCAATTTTCATCACTCATTTCTTGGAGGGTAAATGCTTATAAGAATCGATTTTGGTAGTGTTTAGAAGTTAAAAAAAAACTTTAAATTATGAATCGGATTCCATTCATTTTTACTACAATTTACGTAAAGTGTTATAAGTTCGATATATATTTAATGATTGTACAATAATTTTCCAAAATCCATGAAATCACCTTTCCAACTAACTACATACAGCTCACCGTCATTGTTTCCGCGTTAAGCCTGAGGTGTTAAAATGTTGAAAATCAAAATTGTCTGCAGATATAAATTTATCATTACGAAATAATTTTTGATTTATTATTATTATATACAATAACTAAATACATACATAGATATGAATAAATTTAATCAATAGCGTTACACAATTAATGAAATTAGACATTCCGTGAAGTCAGAAAACGAGATAACCTTATGTTAGAAATTAGAAAGGTTTTGTTATTTTCTTTACAAGTCATAGAACAAATAATTTAAAAAATTCAAAAGTGTTGAATGATTTCTTTACTCGTCTGTGAAAATATTGAAATTACAAAGAGGTACAGTGTTATAGCAGAAAAATGTTTCTTTTGTTACAAACACACAGCCAAGTTCTGGTATTCAGAGACGTTGTTTAGCCACTTTTCACATCTAAGCAATGAAAGAATACATTCTTATCATTTGAAATAAGAAAGTTTGAAGAGCTTATTTGATTAACTATATCTGTTACTGAGCATATCTTTAATTCTGATCTGGGTAGACATCTTCATTTGTTGGAAGTATATATTAAACACGTCACATATTAATGAAAAAGACAAACTTCTAGAATAAATACAGCACTGCGTTGTTTACTCGCTATTCCGTAAAGCAGAAAAAACACATTATTTCGTAAATAATTTTAATTTTTTTGGTTTATGTTATTTCTAACGCTTCACTTTATTTTCCGTCCAGTCATGTTATATATATTTTTAATTACGATTGTTTGTTTTTGAATTCCGCGCAAAACTACACGAGGGCTACCTGCGCTAGCCGTTCCTAAGTTAGCAGCGTAAGACCAGAGGGAAGGCAGCTAGTCATCACCACCCACCGCCAACTCTTGGGCTACTCTTTTACCAACGAATAGTGGGATTAACCGTCACGTTGTAATGCACCCACGGCTGAAAGGGTGAGCATGTTTGGTGTGATGGGGATTCGAACCTGCGACCCCCAGATTACGAGTCGAATGCCTTAACACATCTGGCCATGCCGGGCCTTTAATTACCAAAATTTGCGTTTTTCATATAGCAAAGCTACAAAGGGATATCCGCTCTTTCAACCGAGGGGAAATCAAACACTTAACTTTAGCATTGTAAATCCTTATTTATTTTTAATTATTTAAATACATTGAGTTGAAACCTCCTGTGACTTACGATACAATAGATAAAGAGCAAGATAAGCCATCAACTACATTTGTTAGATTTTGTTTATACCTTGCAGGATTTCCAGTGTATGAGCCTTCACGAAGAAAAGTAGTTAATAATTTGTTATGAGCCTAAAGTGTCATATCAGGTCAAAAATTCCCCTAGTGGCCCAGCAAAATGTCTGCATGCTTCCAATGCTAGAAACCGGCTTTTCGATATCCGTGATGGACAGAGCATAGATAGCCCATGATGTAGTGTTGTGCTAAATTCCAAACACACAGTGCAAAATATTATTTCTCATGTCAACAATACTCTAACTACGAACCATCTTATACTTTATTTTAGCATGCGTACAAACTAGTGAAAACTACCAATGTCCTGAAGGACTCATACTGAGAAATTACCTGTGTTGTAAGTTGTGCTTTCCTTCAAAGCGTTTATATGTGTGATCAGTATTTATGAATTATAATTTTTAAATAAATCGAAAAAGGAAAAACTGTTTTGAACAAACTAAGCAGTAAATTAGTTATTATATACTTCATCCATTATTTTATTTTTAATTGTCAAAGTTAACATTGTAAACATTCCAAGCTTTTTTCTTAGATCCAAGTCAACCAGGAACGGTGGAAGAAACATACGTTCCTTCTCCAAGGAAAAGTAAGTTATGCTATATATAAGATTACGTAAAACGTAACTTTAACGTGAGACAATATGTGTGGAAAGGTTGGTGACAAAATGTCGTGATGGAAAAATATTACTGTGACGATGTTTGTGTTGACGCGTCCATGTACTTTACCTTTGAATTGTTACCGATAGTTTTCCAATATATTCTCTTTGGTTTGTAGTTCATTTAGACAATAATTATAGATTTATTTGAATAATGAAACAAATAAACAGTATTCAGTTTACAAATTGCTAGTAAGTCAGTGTCGAAAATTATACATTCTTGGAAGTCTGAGAACTCGTTACTTTTGCCTTTTGTCTTGTTATGAATATATATAACTGATGTAATGGTGGTCAGTCACGTGACGCATCAAATGATCATCCTGATTTGATATAAAAACACAGTCAGTGTATTTTGTTGCCATAAGATATGACAAGTAAACATTTTTACTTGGATTATCAAGGAAGAAAGTAAATCTAAAGTGATACTTTACACTTCTTTACCCGTAATGTTTTATCCATATGCATTAAACTTATTTGTGTTTGAATAAAGAGTGGAACTTCTTCGATTCCAGTAACTTAGAACGCTGTGGTTATCTTGTTATTTTTACTGTAAGTATACCAAATGAAACGTAGCCTCCTCCAATACTATCATATACCAAAAACAAATTGCACTTAACTAACTTTCTTTTTAACTTGTATTTTTCCATTTCAGCACCATCCATGTTAAAACATATGATTCCATTGGTAACTGCTGCAGTAGGAATACCACTTTTGTTAATTTCTTTAAGGCAAGAACAAAACAGTATTTTTTTATGTTTTGTTGAATAGATCTTAATATAAATTCTATGTTATTAATAGTTGAACCATGTGTGTATATACTTAATAATGAATTTAAGGGGGCTGAGAAATAAAAAAAATATTAGTTACTTTATTTTAATTAGAATGATAAATAATCAAAAGATTACAAACGCTTGCATTAAAAAGAAATATATAAGGGGAAATTAGCATCATTAGTTTACAATAAAGCGTATTTTAAGTGTGGAGATTCACTTAAAGCTTAAATTGTGGATCACTTTTTAAAATATTACAAGTTTTTCTGATGAAAAACATTCCTTGTAAGTATGTTATTGTTCAACCTGTTTTTATATGTAAATACAATAAGGTACTGTGCGTGTCAGTAGAAATACTTGAAATTGAAACGTGTAAAATATGGGTAATCTAAATTATTACAATTCGAGTACTTGAGATAAATATAAAATGCATTTTCATTCAAAAAAGTTCTTTAACTAATTAATGATTTTCAGTTTATTTCAATATGGTCTTAAAATTGAAATTTATCAGCGAGTATAACAATTATTCAATTATCTCTCTTAAGCTATAACATTTTATTCCTGTTTACATTTGTTAACTTTATTTTAAAGAGATGCAGCAGGGGTCAACTTGCCATGTCCACCGTGGGGAACTGAACCCGCCTATTTTAGTGTTATATGTTCATATACTTACTGACGTTCCACTGGGAGAGAACGTCCCTGTGGCTGTCGTTGTTAAATATTATTATTTCTAGATTATAATTATATTCCATTTTTAATTGACATAACACTGATGTACAAATAAGAGTCAAATTAAATCATCCATGTTATTTATTAGCACTTTTCTTTTGTAGTGTCATTATTTGGAAGTGCAATTGTTGTAGATGTAAAACAATAAAATCAGCTAACACAGAAGACCATACAAATAAAGATGATAGAAAAAAAATTAAATATTCACTTGTACTACAAAAAGATGAAGATCAGTCTGTTAATAGAGACGAGAAGAGAAAATGTAAAAGTGTAAAAGAGAAGAGGGCCAAAAAAGTTAAGAATTTTCATCTTCCTAAAGTAAGTATTGCGATGACGGGAAATGTCATCACATTTCATACCGAGTGTCTGGGACTTACAACGCTAGAAACCGGCTATCGATAGCTGTTGTGGGTAGAGCACAAATAGACGAACATAACAAGAATGTAATATACCTTCAGTCACATATATTTACTTACTTTCTATACATTTTTATGCTGGTGTTCTGCATGAAGTTTAGGCAACGTTATAAATATAATGTATTAAGGCTATAAACTGTACACTCTAATCTTCCACCTTATAAGAAACGTTTAAATTTAATGGTATCGATTTTTAGAAGGAAATTGTAGTCGGTTTAAATGGATACTTGATAACAGCTTCTAGAGACGTTGTGTGTAGATATATACATATAATGCAGGTTTCTTCTTTATCATTGCAGCTATCTCAAAACATTTTCGAAATTGTTGTACTCTATTGACTCTGTTTATGAGTCATGTGTTTTCACAGTTATTGCGCTATTGACACAGTTACGGATGAATTTTGACTTGGTTTAGGTATACAGCAACAATTTTATGCCATGTCGCTTAGCAACAAAAGTATAACCTGATATTCTTGTTAATCTATGTACTCAAAGTATAAAGTGAAATGTATGAACAACAAAATTGTAAAAATTACATATTTTCTACTGTATTAACATTTGGGAAGATATATGAAAGATGCTCCTAATATGACCATTTTAAAACCGTTCCACTTGGATAGAAGCTGTTTCAAATTATGGTTCTAAGCCCGCTACGGGGAAAGGAAGGCGTTTTATCAGTATTTTATCTCATGGTTTTCATTGATCTGGTCACATATAAGGGAGACAATTCTTCATGTCGTTAGATAACTTTTAATTAATTATGAAGTTACGTAAATTCCATCCAGGGGACTAGTACTTGCGCTAGTATATAATAATATTTTCTTCATTATCATTCAAGCCGTCTCCAAACCTTTAATAAATGTTTATTCTATAGATTTGTACTGCATGACTCTGTTCATGAGTCATTACCTCGTAAAGTTGGTACTCATTCCATTTAGTAGTAGAGATATATATATACGTATGATGTATAATGCGAGGACTTCCATCCTTCATATACTACAATTGCTAATTTAGCAGTGTAAGACCAGAGGGAAGGCAGCTAGTCATCAGCACCCACCGCCAACTCTTGAGCTATTCTTTTTGCCAACGAATAGTGTGATTGAACGCAACATTATAATGCTCCCACGGCTGAAAAGGCGAGCATGTTCGGTGTGACGGGGATTCGAACCCACGACCTTCGTATTACGAGCCGAGCGCCTTAATCACCTGGCCATGCCGTGACATTTATATTTGCTTATTTTCTTTTGCTGTTTAACAAACCGGCATTAGCTAAATTTTATCTGATGTTCAAACCCCTTTCTTCATGCCAAAATTTTAAACAGCAGAAATTATCTAACAAGTTTACATTTATGCTAGCTAGAAACTTTCTAATTAAAAACACTGGACTCATTTACACACCACATAGAGTTAAAAATGTATTTTATTTTACTTTTTATGAAGCATCATTATTATGGTATTTGTATTCTCCTTGCGCTTTAGTTCAAAACGATATTGATGAATTTCGAAGCGCCATTTCCATGTTAAACTGCTTCCAAACAAATATTAAAATATTCGAATTTTAAATACAAAGGCATCCATAGATTAAGGACATCTGGTGGAGCCCAGTAATACGACCGAAGACTTATAATTCTAAAAGTCTGGTATTAATGGTCTTGGTGAGCAGACACAGATAGTCCGTTTTGAAGTTTTCTGATAAAAAAAAACCCAACAAAAACAAAGTCGAGTGAAATTCTCGATAATTGCAGCAACGAAATTAAAATATACATCACGCAATTTATCATTCTCAAAAGTATAGTTGTTGGTACCAACGTTTTTTATTTCAATTTCTTTTTTAGTTTGATTATTTTTGAAATTCTCAACTTTCTAATAACGCTTGTTAGTAATTGTTTACATTTTGTTCTGTTTAGTACTGGAGAAATATGATACTTTCTACAGAGTTTTTCCCCGAAGTAAAGTTGTAAATATTTCGATATGCATAAGATAAACATTCCCTTCCCTTTTTACTTATTAGAAATCAATTTATAGAGTCAATTAGTTTGCTCAAAATTTGGATATTTCAATAAAAGTGTTGTTCGAAAACGTATTTGAATTGATATCCACTAAATTTATATAGCCCAGTTATCGGTAGTTTCATTGTATTAATTTCCAGGAGGTAATTTCTATATTATGATAACTAATATCAACCTATCCCGATTCTTGTTATTTTTAGAAAGAAAAAAAGGCGAATGTTTTTACCAATAGGAAGGACATTCAAAATAGTAATGCCTCAAGTAAAATAACAAACATTATCACGAGTCTTGAAGGATCACATGCCAAATATTTTATACCAACACAGCCTCATTATTATCAACCAATAATCTCATATATATCGGAAACTCTGTTAACTGAAAGGAAGAAGGTACCTTCACATTGTAGACGTAACAAAAAATTTACTAAATATAAATAAATGAGACCTCTTTACTTCAAAGAACTGCGAGATTTGTTTCATGAAAGGAAATCATCAGAGTCAGAGGGTTCTGAGGACTAGAGTAGATAGAAAAATTGAGAAACGTAAGCTCCTGAAACATATTTAGACCCACAAGAATTTTTTGACTAGTGTTTAACCGAATTAGAGAGCCAGATGCAAGACAACAATAGAAGAACTTCGATGATCGGACGATTTTCTTCACTAATAAGAGACAGTGGAACTCGATTTATGTTTTCTTGTCTCGAATTTTCACAAGCTTCACATGGATAAAAAAATTAAAATAAAATATATGTAAATAAAAAATAAAAAGTTATAGAGTATTTAAAAATTGCCTGTTTTATCGCTTTAAAAATCCATGTTTGTTTAAAGAAAATTATTATTTATTACAGAAGCTTTATAAATTATAACTTCACTGTAGACACAAAAGTTGGGGAAAGAATGATTTCAACTTAGTAATTAATATTTTTTGGATATACAAAACTGTTTAGTTTAATAGTTATTATTTAATTTATTTGGTGAGTTAATATTTAATGATTTAAAAAAATAATAGCAAGATGTTGAAAGTGATTATTTAAGTTTGGTTGTATGACGTGGCAAACAAACACACTTACCACGTTGATAGCCCTCGAGTAGCTTTGTGCTAGCCATCCCTAATTTAGTAATGTAAGACGAGAGGGAAGGCAGCTAGTCATCACCACTCACCGCCAACTTTTGGGCTATTCTTTTACCAACGAATAGTATGATTGACCGTTCCATTATAACGCCCCCACGGCTGAAAGGGCGAGCAGGTTTGGCGCGAAGGGGATGCGAACCCGCGACCCTCAGATTACGAGTTGCACGCCTTAACACGCTTGGCCATGCCGGGTCCATCGTGGTAAAAGTCATACATTGTGTGAGTCAATTATTAACGCCAAATTACTGTATTTTTGATGTTTCCTCAAGTTTGTATTGTTACACTCAAACGTCACTGCATAGTTTACAGAAAGTTTGAGACCTCAATGAACAATTTATAAATATATGAGCTACTAACAAACTGTGAGATAAATTAAGAATAATTGTTCTTTTCTCAGAAAATTATTCAATGAGAGAAAACATGAAGTTACCTGGTGTGAGAATAATTAACCATATCGAGCGATATGATAAAGATAGTTTCAAAATTTAATAAATATAATAATTTGTATTGTAAAAGGGGGATCTATATTAATTGAACCATTCTCTGTGGATTTTTTAAAGTTATGATACAACTGTTGTAACCCATGGGGTACTTACTGAGTGAATAATTTACTAAAAGTACTGTGAGTAAAAGTAAGTACTGTGAGAAAAATAGTTTATATCGTCAATTATATTCTTAAGTAATTGAATCAGCCTAAGTGGATATTTGAAAATAAAGATTAATTATTTAGAGTTTTGGATACAACTGTGATATTTCATGGTGTAAATAATTTTTGTACATACGTTTGTCTTATTTTGAAGAGATTATTATTTAAAACAAAAACTGGTAGTTGACTAGAAACAGGAGTCTACCAAAGGTTACATGGGGTTAACAGACAAATGGGTAAAGAAATGTTGCGAATGAATGGAAGCCCATTACTAACAAGCAACAGCAGAAATCTCAGTATAAGGCTGCTATAGCAACTTCTATAGATGGTGTTGTTAAGAAACTAGAAAGTTTGACTGTCAGCATAGATGCTGCTGCCAAAAGAAAGAGAATCAATAAAAGGTGCCAGATTTATTATGAGAAGGAAGTTCCATTTCCATGGTTAATCAGTACACGACTAACAATCGACAAGTTAACAAATGGATCAACAGTGCCAATAGTGATTGGAGCATGTTACAGATATTCATAAGTACCAGCAAATCACAACATGTCAGTGAGTGAAGAATATGTTGGGGACAAAAGAGTGAAGTGCCTACAAGAAATTGTTTGCAGTAGTGAGAACCAGTCTACTATATTATGACCAAATGAGAGGCAAACTACACATGTGAGTGTGTGTGTGTACTTATTGATGGGAGAATGAGAAAGTGTCCCATAAGAAAATAAAGATAAATGCATTATATTATGTGGGAGACCTGGAGACAACAGTATAAAACATCCATATTTGACCAAATTGTTTAAAACATACCAGCTAGTAGAAACTCAGATACCAGACCGAAAGAAGATTAATGAACCATTGGTGGTCACCACTAGTGGTCAAAAAAAGAAGAGCAAAGAAGACATCAAGACCTTGACATCAAGATGTCAAAAAGGGGACATCCCGAATGTACGTTTGTTAGAACTGAAGGAATCATAAAATAAAGTCCCTCCATTGCAGAAACTTTGGGACAATACCTGGGAAAAAATTTCACAGAAGGCAAAGGAAATGGTACCAACTGAATAGAGAAACAAAATGGAGTGCTATATTAGACCTGTCAAAGGCTATATGTATGAAAAATATATATATATAAACGAAGAAGCACTTGCAGTCACCAATAAAACTCAAGAAAATAAGAGCAAACATAACACGAAGATCTTACAAAAATCAAAAGGTGATATCACGAATGTAGGTTTGCAGGAATTGAAGGAAGCATAAAAGAAACACTTTTCACTGCACAATCTTTGTGACAAAATATGGGGAAAAATCGAGCAGAAGACAAAGGGGTAAAGCACTTATAGAGCAGAGTATTAGAAGGAATTGCTGTACCAAATCAAACAGAGAAATTATACTGGGGAAGTGTAGCAAATCAAAACAACAGAATACAAGACTCAACTGATGGAACAAATTCACGAGTTGACTGTGCAAGGACACCTAAGAGCAAAGAAGATAGCAGATAGATCCACTAGTTATGTTCATTGCCCAGGAATAATCAGAGATGTGAGCAGATCTTGCTGGCCATGTACTATCTGCCAAAGGACAATACCAGAAGGGAGGTTGGTTGAGGTGTTACTGGGGGAGATTTATTAATTAAAGATTAATTAATAATGTGATTAATATATGGTGAAGTGCAAATTCTTAATTAATATCTAAGTAATACTTTATTTAATTAAATAGTAATAAATTAATTAGGTGATGGATATGTATGTGATATGCAAAATTAAATTAATTAATATACAAGTTGGACTAGTAACCAAATTTAATATCAATTTTTTTTCAAATACTTAATATGAAAACTCATGTTTTTCCAAAAACGAGGATGTTATCAGGCAGCATAATATGATCATGTCACTAATGTCAGAGGGCGAACTGCTGGAAGTGATGCCATTACCACAAGACGAAGTGTCAACATTGATCTTTTCATGTTATAACACTAAATTTATAGTTTTCGCTTTTAGAGTCACTTTAAAAGTATCTTATGATTGAAAACAACAACACACTATGATTTTAGTAAATGTAGTTTTACTCTATTGTAAAATAAGACTTCAAATATATGGCATATTTTACATTTTTAAATACGTTATTTTTTTTTACTTATGTAAAACTCCACTATGTTTTATGCAGGTATGTGTTAATATGTGTTACTTAAACAATGACTCAATGGCTTTCACTTCTATATTTCTGTGGACTTATAATGCTATAAAATAAGTTTAGGTAAGCGTGATGGGCAGCCACAGATAGCCCATTGTGTATTTGTGTCGCTAACTTTAAACAAAAATAAATAAACAGTTCTTTATTTAATTTGCATGGCATAGTTTTGCATTTATAACGTTTCATAGGTACAGCACTTATCGATAACAAATTAGTTTACATTTCTATAATTAATATACTGTATAACATATATTTGTAATAAACAAAAATAAATACGAATAAAAATCAAAGACTCTGCACCAATTAAAAGGATCCCCAGGATACAGGCTATAATGTGATATATAAACTGTACTCTAGATTTTGAAGGTGGCTGATGAAGTAGAACCTACATTGTGTTTGGAAACACTGACTGATGACGTAGAAACCACATTGTGTTTGGAAACACAGACTGATGACGTAGAAACCACATTGTGGTTGGAAACACTGACTGTGAGTTTTAACCTCCACTCGTCAGTCTCACATGAAGAAATTCAAGAGCAATAAAATAATCAAAATCAGTTGAAATTAGAAGAGCGAGATGTGGGTGTTCGAGCCCATAACGTCCCACATCTATATCACCCTTTACTACCAGCAAACAATTGTGGGAAAGTAACTGCTCTCCAAAGTAAAGAAGAAAAAATCAAAATAATAACATATCACCACTTGGGGGTAAGTAAGATAAACTTACCTCCTGAAATTGGCATTCAAGCCCCAAATATGAAGGTAAGGAACTAATTAGTAGCCTAGCAGACAAGTAATACTTGAATGAAGGGACCCAACCAGTTCTTCAAAATAACTAATATAACTCTGAACTACCATCCACTGTATTGTTTGTTTGTTTTGGATTTCGCACAAAGTTACTCGAGGGCTATCTGTGCTAGCCGTCCGTAATTTACCAGTGTAAGACTAGAGGGAAAGCATAACCATCCACCGCCAACTTTTGGGCTACTCTTTTTACCAACGAATAGTGGGATTGACCGTCGTATTATAACGTCTCCACGGTTGAAAGCCGGATCGGGTGCGTTCTGATGAATTAACGATTACAATTTCACAAAAACGTGAACGCTAGCTTGACAATGAATGTGTTTTCAGAATCATTAAATTTCAAGCCATTCTAGCATGATCGTAAAATAGTATGAAAAACAACCTTTGTTAGCGCTCCATAGACACGCTATATGTTTGAAGTTAAGCACAAAGCTACAGATGATCTGACCACTACGGGTATCGAAATATAGATTATAACGTTGTAAGTCTACAGACATATCGCTGTGCCACTGGGGGAGAGGGCTCTATGCACCAAGTAACAAAATTAATAATGCTATCAACAAGTACTCGGACGTATAAAAATAATTTTCTAGATCATACTAAACTATGTGTCAGTGTGAATCAGATAAAATATTTGAATGAGCTTCCATTGACACAATGATTATTGGCAATCCAAAAAGTTTGTTTTCTACTTATAAATTCTACAAAATAACTAGTTTTGTCACTGCACTGCCATTAAAGTTATTTTTTAAAACATATATATATTTATATATTCTGTTCAATGATGTAATAAAGTTACTGAGTACAGGGCTTAAATTTGTGCGCAAAGCTACACGAGGGCTATCTGCGCTAGCCTTCTTTAATTTAGCAATGTAAGACTAGAAGAAAAGTAGCTAATCATTACCACCCGCCACCAACTCTTGAGCTACTTTTTTACCAAAAAATAGTGGGATTGATTGAGAGTTTATAACGTCCCCATAGCAGAAAGAGCGAACATATTTGACGAACTTCACGTTATCAGTAGAGCGACATGATGAACCTGAAATTTTGGTTATCTTTATAACCTGACCTACATAATATTTGATAACAATATAGTGAACCTAAAACAAAAACTCTTCCGCTTTGTAATCTCTATAAATGAGTTTATAAGTTCCATTCTATGAAATACACTGAACCTAACAAAATGTAAAAAATCAAACAAATAATAACAATAATAGTTACATTATCTGTGGATATAATCAACGTTACTAATCTCATAAGTTTATAATCTTCCTTTAAAAAACAACATATTTGTGTATATTTGTAAAGTTATGACATTTTGTTGGCTTTTGATCTCAGAAACAGCGCCAGTTTTTCACCGGTAAGTTTGCAGGGTTATAACGCTAACATTCGGGTTTCGATACCTGTGATTGGCATAATACAGAGAGTCTATTGTGTAGTTTTGACCTTAACAACAATCAAATCACACCTCAAAGAAATTTGGGTTAGTTTCAGTTTATACATGTGGCAAATTATTTCTTGGGGTCTATAACGTCAGTGTACCATTTCATTTTTATCAGTTGCTTTCCTCGCTTACGTTTCATTATGATTATTGAAAATGTGTGATGTTACGTATTATAAGCGCGTAAGGCGTGCGACTCGTAATCCGAGGGTCGCGGGTTTGCGCCCGCGTCGCGCTAAACATGCTCGCCCTCCCAGCCGTGGGGGTGTATAATGTGACGGTCAATCCCACTATTCGTTGGTAAAAGAGTAGCCCAAGAGTTGGCGGTGGGTGGTGATGACTAGCTGCCTTCCCTCTAGTCTTACACTGCTAAATTAGGGACGGCTAGCACAGATAGCCCTCGAGTAGCTTTGTGCGAAATTCCCAAAACAAACAAACAAACGTTACGTATTACAATTTCAAATAGGCTTAAACCTGAATTAATTTATAATTTATATTTAGAAGTTAAATAAATGTCGATACGTATCCAATTTTCGGTATTTGCTGACAAGATTCATACACACAATTTTCTTTCTTAAAACACATATATTTTAATATTCTGACAATAATACAATTTACAATAACGGTTATTACAAGTAATCACTTATATACAAAAGTTTCACAAACTTACAAAGAACAGTAAATCTTCTATCTCATCTGGAACTGGATATTTTTTCGAAGGTTCACGATGAGGGAATTAATTTTGAGTTACTTCAAAACACCTAATTTAAATATGAATCAACTATATCAAATTATCGTAAATCACAGAAATTTAATCAGTATTGAGCAAAAAGTAGAGGGCCAATTTAAAATAAGACAAAATCATTTTTCATGTTCTGTCTATAACAACGTTATTAGGCAATCATACACACAATGAATTATATTGTTTTTGTTCCAGTTGTGTTTACCTCATCTATTATTCCTTCTATCGTTTAGTGTAGCTACAAATATTTAGTTACAATAAAACACTAATTGATCTTCTAGGTGATCACGTCTGTTTTGAGTAAATATGTAGGAATTATGAAACTGATACTAACTTCCCCAGCAGCGACGTACAAATATTATTAATATTGCGGAAGATTATGTAAATTTATGATCCCCTCAGATGTATTCTCGTGATCTAACGGAATAAATAAATATCTTGCCATCAGCTTCATAAACGGAGACACGGGATAGTGAGTGAAAAATAATTATGTGTGTGTGTTTTCTTATGGCAAAACCACATCGGGCTATCTGCTGAGTCCATTGAGGGAAATCGAACCCCTGATTTTAGCGTTGTAAATGCGTAGACTTACTGCTGTACCAGCGAAGGACAAAATAATTATTGATGTTTGACACCCAGTATGGTTATTAATAGAGAAAGATGACTTTGAAATGTTGTATTTTTTATCGAATTAACTTTTATTTCTTCTGGTTCTTTTTCCTGACTCCATTATTTGAAATGATTGATACTGATATTTATGTTTTAGTGCTATTTAACATCAGTATCAAGTTCTAGACACGCGCGTATTTATTCAGGTGTTGAAGATTGGTTGAGTATAAAGACAAATTAATGACATCAGCATTAGATTGGATTAATTAATACGATCAAGATACTTGAACCGTGTGGCCCGGCATGACTATGTGGTTAAGATATTCGACTCGCAATCCGAGGGTTGCGGGTTCCAATCCCCGTCACACCAAACATGTTTAGCCATTGGGGCGTTATAATGTGACGGTAAATTCCACTATTCGTTGGTAAAAGAGTAGCCAAAGAGTTGGCGGCGGGTGGTGACGACTAGCTGTCTTCCCTCTAGTCTTACACTGCTAAATTAGGGAGGCTAGCTCAGATAGTCCTCGTGTAGTTTTGCGCGAAATTCAAAACAAACTAAATTCGAACCGTGAACGATATTTTATCCACCATGTGTTATTTTTATGTTATTATGAATAAAGATTCATGTGATCTCACGAAATTATTTTTCTCACCAGTTATGTACTTATGAAACTTTCTATGACTCATTTCACGTTTCTTTATCAGGAGGAAATAAATATAGATGATCCTTGACAACTTCTATTGGTGAATAAAACACGCCATATTCCACTTAAATGTTCATTAAATTCACACACACTCACACAAAAGGCAATTGCTTCTGTGACACATGTTCCCACTTTCTGCAGTTATTGCTTTACAATACACGTGTTTTACTTAAGTACATGGGTCAAGCTTGGCCCTGAGATTAATGTGCTAGAATGGAGGTTCCGTGGCTCACGTTCAGTTATCATCAAAATAAAAATAAAAAACACGCTCCACACTTTCGAACTTTGGGTGTATTATAAGAGTGACAGTCAAATCCTGCTATACGATCTCAAAGGATTTGTTTGTTAAGAATTTCACGCAAAGAATTTGATGCAAAGCTATACGAGGGCTATCTGCGAAAATATTCAATAAAATAATTCCATGATGAGTAGAGTCACAAGATGCTCACAATCACCCGCAATACTACTGTAATGCTAGAAAGCTGCCAACAGGGGCTGCGATTGGACGATGTTTCAGGATTCCCACCTTCCTTCTTGGTGAAATATAAGATCGAATTTGAGTTTCTGAGCAGTTCCTCGCGGTCACGAGTCTCGTAACGTTGTTTCTCGTTTCCATCCTTACAAGGTAAGTTGTTTTTAAATATAAAAATTACAATGGTAAAAAAACCTTAAAGGTTTTATTCAACGTTAAGAAAATTATGGTGTCCACAACAATGGTACAATCGAGAAAATTATTAACCTTTTGTATCAGTCTAAGCCTCTTGTATTTTTAACTTAGAATATATTCTCCTAAGACAGCAAGTATATATATGCATAAAACTATGTTTATACACTTCGTAGACTGAGAAATACGTTATGTTTTCAATGACTTTACATGTTTTAAGTTTCAACGTCATTATATATTATATTTTCACAAATACGACATTACACATTGTACTTTCATATATATCTTTCTTATCTATAGGAAATGTTCGAACAATTTTTTTTCCATATATGTCTTACATAAGCAGCAGGAATTAGGGTTATTACACAATATGAAGTATTATATATAACTTTAAATGTTACATAAAAGATAACATTACTTATCTACGACATAACTTTAAATGTTAAACAAGAGATGACATCACTTATCTACGACATAGCTTTGGATGTTACATAAGAGATGACATCACTTATCTACGACATAACTTTGGATGTTACACAAGAGATGACATCACTTATCTACGACATAACTTTGAATGTTACATAAGAGATGACATCACTTATCTACAGCATAACTTTACATGTTACATGAGAGATGACATCACTTATCTACAGCATAACTTTACATGTTACATAAGGGATGACATCACTTATCTACAGCATAACTTTAAACTTTAGCTAACAGGTTACGTCACCTATCTAACGCAAAGAATTTTTTCAAGTGCCAAACCGCTCAAGTATTCGTCTGTGTTGTAGCCACCGCGAGTTTGGAAGCCTAGTTTATAGTGTTAGGATTCCTCAAGTTTACTTCTTTGAAATTTGTCCTAGTTTATATTGTTAGGATTCCTTAAATTTACTACTTTGAAATTTGTCCTAGTTTATATTGTTAGGATTCCTCAAGTTTACTACTTTGAAATTTGTCCCTGTTTATAGTGTTAGGATTTCTCAAGTTTACTACTTTGAAATTTGTCCAAGTTTATAGTGTTAGAATTCCTTAACTTTACTACTTTAAAATTTGTTCTAGTTTATATTGTTAGGATTCCTCAAGTTTACTACTTTGAAATGTGTCCTAGTTTATAGTGTTAGGATTCCTCAAGTTTACTACTTTGAAATTTGTTCTAGTTTATATTGTTAGAATTCCTCAAGTTTACTACTTTGAAATTTGTATTCACGTATGTAAACGAAACAGAAATGACAAACGTTTCGTGTTTTCTCTTGCAAATAAATTCGTTATTTTTTCAGCGGTAAAACGTGATTCTGAATCAATCAAATAATGTTAAAACATGTTTGTTTATCTTACTTAGGTAAGAAGTTACGGACATTTTGAAACACAAGACCTAAAGCTGTATAAACAACCACACTACGCTCCAAATGAAGAGCTTAATAAGGTTTTTATTAGTAATTTTAATATTTTTCTAACATTTCACTGTTAATTTGGAAGCTTTAAAATAATTTTTAAGTCTTTTCTTAATTCAATATTAATGAAGGGAGAATATCAAATGTAGTTAAACAAGAATGAAAAGCATCGTCATACGGTAGTTTTCATTGCTAAAGGCTGTCATGTCCAAAGCACATCACTCTTCTCCGAGTACTTTCCATCTAGTGTACGAGAACGATTGCTTTTCCACATCCATTTCAATATTATGTTAAAGAGTATTTTATTTCTAAAATTGTGCTATTTGTTTGAACATTTTATTTACTATTCTACGAGGACAAGGTTTCTGAAATCATTCTGTTTTTTTTAATATGATTTTTATATTACAGTAACTTATTGTTTCTGAGATTATTCTGTTTTATATTTAACACGATATTTAACAATGTGTCAGTAAATGCTTTATGAAATTATTTTCCATTTTAGGTTCGAATGTGATTTCTCACTGCTAGAGAGATTTCTGAATTTTCTCACTAACATAATTTCTATTTTTCTAATTTCGCGAAAATTACAAGAGGGTTGTCTTCGCTAGCCGTTCCTAATTTGATAGTGTAAGAATAGAGCGAGTGCATTAGTCATTACCACCCACCGCCAAACTCTTGGGTTGCTCCTTTACTAACGAATAGTGGGATTAGTCATCACATTATATCGCCTACATGGCTGAAAGGGCGAGCGTGTTTGAAGTGACGGGGATTCGAATTCGCCACCCTCAGATTACGAGGACATGATTTAACCGTAATGATAAAAAAGATTAATGGAGTCAGGAATATACAACATGCTTAACATCACAGATTCACTTGTTCGACATTGTTCGTACTTTTACCATTTTTCAGTGACGTAGAACTAAATAGTGTAATAGAGAATAAATTTGTTGAAAAAAAATCATTCTAGTATACCAGAGTCACGACTCGATGGCTAAGGATCTTCAGACACTGTTGTGATAATAATGTTTTAAAAAGCGCCCTCTAGCAGTAGTAATTGAACATAATTACAACCTCATGAACTATAGGTTTTACACGCTTTAACTCAAATCAGAATACCCACAAGCTTTCTTTTTCGATTATTCTTGGGATAAAACTGACAGAATTTCTAAACTCTCCACTAACGAATGATTGAAACGAAAACGCTAATGATTTATGTGATTTTAAACATCAATTGTTAGAGCGTCTTATGACGAATTATTTAAAGGAAAACGCTACATTTACCAACTTCAGATTAAGTTGTTAAAGCTTCTATTGTAGTTTGATATGCTGCCAACCTCAAGCCCTAAAAACATTAGAAAAATATAAATGGTATATGTTGTCAATTATGACAGCATTCCCGAACAAACTAGACCGAGTTATAAATCATCAGTTGATTTTGTTTGATTTGTTTTGAATTTCGCGCAAAGCAACGCGAGGGCTATCTGCGCTAGCCGTCCCTAATTTAGCCGTGTGAGGCTAGAGGGAAGGCAGCTAGTCATCACCACCCACCGCCAACTCTTGGGCTACTCTTTTACCAACGAAAAGTGGGATTGACCGTCATATTATAACGCACCCACGGCTGAAAGGGCGAGCATGTTTGGTGCGACGGGGATTCGAACCCGCGACCCTCAAATGACGAGTCGAACGCCTTAACCTACTTGACCATGCCGGGCCGATCTTCTGCTGATAACTGGATGGTATGAAACCAACAATTTTCATCTTTGTTAACCGTAATCCCTAAAATCATCAAAAATATATAACTCGAAACGTTTCGTGTCAGCATGATAAGAAGAGTGCTAATACAATTAATACGAATCCCAATATTATTCTGACCTCAATTATTATATTAAAGATCCACCACGATGTTACAGTCCATGTTGGTATGACAACCCTTCGTCGTGTTAATAGCCAGCAGTGTAGCTTTAATTACTAACGACTGTCATGTCCAAAGTACATCACTAATCTCTTGATGCTTTCCATCTATTTGAAGAGGGCGACTGTTTCCCAGCGTCAGTTTCAACAGTTCGATAGTACAGAAAACAGATGTTGCATCCGGCGACTTAGCTGGTATGTCTTATTAAAGAATATCCTGAATATCCTACTCATTTTTCCACTGCTTCAGTTATGCGATGGTTTGTCGGAACACATGATTCTAAGCCTTTTCTTGGTAAGCTCGTGTCCTATTGGTCACGTTTCCGAAAGGAAGTCCTTCTTCATTATGCTGCACACTGTTTTCTGGAACAAATGGACGGCTTTTGCCAATGACCTTTGTATTCGTCGATTCACAACTGTTACCAGACTTCAGACTTCACTTAATGTAGTTAGGATACGACTTGTTCAGGTCTCTTTCTGGATGCCCAAGGTGTCCATTGTTGGTCATTATTCTTTTGTTTTCCAATGACATTGGTTACAAGGTGTGTTCCCGCCTTGGAAAATCTAACTCTCAATCTGTACATATGTTTATGTTCTAAATATATAAATATTTTGATTCAAAAAGGACTGTTACATGTTCTTCCCGAAAGAGATCAAATTTTTGGCGATGCTACACTATCTACGTAATATTAGATGAGTCAAAATATAGTTTTGATACATCCCGTTCCACAGCGATTTTATATTGACTATGATTGTGGGGTGACTTGCTTGTTGAAATATCCAAAATCATTTTCATAAAACTTATTTGACCCCGTAGTTTGAAACACTAAATTATATGGAAGTAACTATTAAATTCCACACCAAGGACAACATTTCTATCAAATGTATTAAAACACTAGTAGTAATACCAGGAAAAGAAGCTTAGAGCTTCAGCATGACAGGCCTAAGTTGCCGAAGCAATAAAGTTCATTAGGGTTAGCGAATATAATGACATTCACGTTTGACTACCGTTGTTTTTCACCTTATTTATTTTAATTGTTCCATGATGAATTTGAAATTAGATTTTAAACAGACATAAAATAAAGCTTACGTTGTCTGTCTACATCAATTTGATCTAAATCGTAACAAACCAATGAAGTTTATCACACTGGTTAGGCTTACCAGGCGTTAATTTATTAAACTGACAATGGTTTTTATGATGGCTGTTATGACTCATGAGTGATTGAAAGTTTACCCTTGTTCATCACGAATGGATTTCTTATTGTAATCCTCCAGTTCCGTCATCCATCATCACCTTTTGTGTTGATTAGAGTCAGAATCTTGCTAGTGTTTGTAAAGGAAGAAAGTTGGGTCGCTTTAACTGCTAAGTCCGCTCGATAAAACAGGCTGGCTAACAAATGGTTAGAAGACGTCAATCACAGACGAGGGAAAATAAAACTGAGAAAGATAACTGGGACATATAACTCTTCCTAGAAGTTTATCATAAATAAAGCTTTTGTTCTGTTCCCCTTATATAACGATAGAAAAAAAACGTTGCTAAATATAAAAAATCACATACGTTAACAGTTTTTTATTATTATTTCTTACCGAACGTTTTGTTAAAATCAAAATTGTTTATTATTGTTTAAAGCATACTCGTCAAGAAATACTGATTGGTCATAAAAATATCCATTTCTTGCTTGGTATATAAGAACACATATTTTAATTTTTAGAATACAAAGATACGGTACTTTTGGCTGTAACCTAGTTTGTAAATTGTTTAGAATACAAAGATACGGTGCTTAACCTAGTTTGTAAATTTGTTTAGAATACAAATATATGGGCTGTAACCTAGTTTGTAAGTTTGTTTGGTATACGGTGCTTCCGGCTGTAACCTAGTTTGTAAGTTTGTTTGGTATAGGAATATACGGTACTTCTGGCTGTAACCTAGTTTGTAAACTTGTTTAGAATGAAAAGGCACCGTACTTCCATCTGTAACCTAGTTAGAATAAGTTTGTTTAACCTAGAATAAGAAAATAGGAAAATACGGTACGTTCAGCTGTAAACTTGTTTGTTAGTTTGTTTAGAATAGAAAAATATGGTACTTCCTGCTGTAACTTAGTTTGTAATTTTTTTAGAATAGAAAGATACGGTACTTCAACTACCAGTTGAATGCCCTAACCACAAGGAAATGACAAGCCAATAATATGTAATAATATATTTTTTAAATTAATGTAGCTTGGTTTCAAAGACCGTACATCTTTAATTAGTGAGGTTTGATATCAAAGACCGAACTGCCTCAGTTTGGTATCAAAGATTAAACTGACATAGTTTGATATCAAAGACCGCACTGCCTCAGTTTGCTATCAAAAACCGTACCTCTTTAATTAATGGAGTTTGATATCAAAGACAATACTGCCTTAGTTAGTGTAATTTTAACAAATAATACCAATTTTTTAAACTGTAGGTTACTCTGAAGAAAAATTAACATAATTGGCATTAAAACACCGTACTTTTAAACTTTAAGTTGAAAGTTGACATACAACACAGTATTTTTATACTTTATCTTAGTTGAAAGTTGACATTAAAACATAGTACTTTTAAACTTTAAGTTGAAAGTTGACACTAAAACATAGTACTTTTAATTTTGTGGCTGATATAAAGAATTAACTTGTTAACCTTATATTAAGAACGTATAACGTTGGTCTTGAAAACTTGTTATACCTTGCTGGCCAAAATCAAAAGGCCAATGGACATGAAGAAAAAATATCCATTTTGCGTTGTTAGACTCAACCACTAATTTGAGCAGAGCTTCGAAAGATGAAAACAAGAAAAGGGAAAAAAAAACAACTATTTAATAGAGAAAATGTGAACACTATGAAATTAGCCTAAATACTAGCTGGTCAAATGTTTAAGACCATACCAAAAGAAGTCCTAAACAGGGTAGGAAATGCCCAACAAGAGATATCGGTAGTGAGTTGCACGGCCGTCATTGCGAATAACTTGCAAACATTCGCTTTGGCATGATCGATATAAGTGTTTGCAGAAGGCTGGCTGGAATGTTATTCCAAGTGGTGAAGATGGCTTCACGAAGATCATGCACTGTTTGGAGTTGACGTCCATTTCTATAGACTTCCCTTGCCATCCACCCCCAAACATTGTCAATGGAGTTCAGTTTGGGCGAACACGCTGGATGGTCCAAAAGAATCGCGTTATTCGCCATGAAAAAGTCCTTTGTCCTGCGGGCATTGTGGATTGCAGCGTTGTCCTGTTGAAAGATCCAGTCATTTCCACACAAGCGAGAGTCTTCAGTCAAGCATGCTCTCTCCAACATGCCAATGTAGCCAACTGCTGTTTGACGCCCCTGTGTAATCTGAAGCTCCACTATTCCATGGAAGGAGAAAGCACCCCAGATCATGATGGAACCTTTTCCACTGTGTCGTGTAGAAAATGTCTCCGGTGGGATATCCTTATTGTGCCAGTAATGTTGCAAGCCGTCTGAACCATCCAGGTTAATTTTTTTTTTTCTTGTCAGAGAACAAAACTTTGTTCCACATTTTTACGTCCCATGTTTGGTGCTTCTCAGCAAAGTTTAACCGATCTGTTTCGTGGTGTGGAAGGAGGCGTGGCCTTTGGTTTTTAAAGCCTTTCTCTCGTAGATGCCGTGTTATTGTTCTTGAGCTGCATTCTAAGTCCGTAAGGGCCTTAATCTGGTTCGACGATCGGCTGGTGTTTTGCCGGACAAACCGTCGAATCCTCATGCTCAACGCCCGCGAAATCTTCTTGGGCCGACCATTTTAAATTCTCGTTCCGTATCTCTCAGGGTCGTTTAAGGAATTTGCAACAGCAGTTTTACTACGCCCAATCTCACCAGCGATGGTACGTTGAGAGAGATCTTGCTTTTGCAGCTCGACATTTCTGCCACGTTCAAACTCTGTCAACTTTTTAGCCTTTGCCATGTTTTTACCCAATGTAACACAGGAGATGTCAGTGGGAGATGTTGACACGCTAATGCTTGAACACAAATGACTAAATGTTGTTACGTGTTTACCGATTAACGCTTCATTTCAGTGTGGTCTTAAACCTTTGGCTTATTTCACAGTGTTCACATTTTTACTATTAAATACTAAAAAAAGTTTTATTTTCCCTTTTCTTATTTTTATCTTTCGAAGCTCTAGTTAAAAGTGGTTGAGTCTAACAACACAAAATGTATCATTTTTCTTTATGTTCATTGGCCTTACGATTTTGGCCAGCATTGTATTGCAAGTTGTAATACGAACACACAATGTATTGCAAGTTGTATTAAGAACACACTAAGTAGGAGATTAATATTAAAGACACACTTTTTCTTTAGAATCAAAGTCATTAAAATAATAATTAAAGTACCAACGTATGGATAGTTTAATATTTATAAATCTTACTTATCGCTGTTCTTAATATCTCAAATGTCTACCACAACGTCACTACACCCGTGTTACTGGGAGATCATACCGCCTGAGCTTAACAACGATTAGTAAGACGCGCACTTGAATTTGAAACTTATTTATTTCGTGAACAATTTGAACCTGGTCTCTTTAGTTCTTACTGGATAATACAAAATCACATCAAATGTTGATAATTTAAATACACAAAGTGTTTGTCTAATTAGATAGCTTATTAATTTATTTATATTTTTATTCATTTACGGACATTGATGTAAAAATTTACAAGTATTGATATTGATGTTAACATTTACAAGTATTGATATTGGTGTTAACATTTGCAAGTATTGATATTGGTGTTAACATTTACAAGTATTGATATTGATGTTAACATTTACAAGTATTGATATTGATGTAAATGTTTAGAATATTAGGAATGAAACTTTTCATCACAGCATGCTAACCATTTTTGGTGGTAAATTTTCAGATTTGTGAATTACACAAAATTACACAATGATTTTCCACTGCGGGTATCGAAACGTGATTTTAGAGTTATAAGCTCACTGACTTACCGCTGAACAACTGTGTGAGTGTTGGTGGTGGCTTCGCATGGCCGGATGGTGAGGGCGCTCGACTCACACTCTGTTTGTTGCAGGTTCGAGTCTCCATCACTGATAATGTAATGGTCAATCCCACTATTCTTTGGTACAAGTATAGATCAAGAGTTGGCGGTGAGTAGCGTCAATAAGTTGCCTTCTCTCTGTCTGTATTTGCTAAGTTAGAAAATACTGACACAGGTAATCTTTCATCAGTTTTGCGCCAAATATAAAACCGAAAAGCAAAAAAAATTCCCCCTGGGGAGGAGTGGGGGCTCTCTTTGGGTGATAATTTTCTTTTTTTTAAGTTGGAGATTGGCATAAGAGCTAACGATCAAACGATCCTTATGTATCGACGAACTAGTAGCGTACTTACCCGAGCTATCAGTATCGCATAGACCACGAGGCTCAATGACTATATATGGATGTTCCAATTATGGTCTTTCTTTCTGTCCGTTTCGAAGCGACATTTCTTCCGCTTGACAAGCGAGGTTTGACAGAAACAACGACGAAGCTTCAGAGGATAACATGACACATTTCTTGTTGTTTTGAAAGCAAACAAACAAAACAAGATACTCTAGAACAAGAAACAACAACACCTGAATAACAACTTACGTTTTATGTTCCCGAGGAACCAACCAATCATAACAGTGTAATGACGTAACATGTCATGACTTGTTCGGTTTCTTCACACAGTGAATAAATATCGTTTGCTTTCTTTTGTTTGTTTTTGAATTTCGCACAAAACTACACGAGGACTATCTGCGCTAGCCGTCCCTAATTTAGCAGTGTAAGACTAGAGGGAAGGCAGCTAGTCATCACCACCCACCGCCAACTCTTGGGCTACTCTTTTACCAACGAATAGTGGGATTGACCGTAACATTATAACGCCCCCACGGCTGAAAGGGCGAGCATGTTTGGTGCGAGCGGGATACGAACCCTTTAATTGAACTATCTAAGAATACAGTCCCTGACCGTCTGCCTTCTTAGTAACGTTTGTTAATAGTTATAATTTAATTGATTCACATAACGAATAGTATTTTTTTGGTTTGATCTATGAATAATTTCAACATTTCTTTAAAGTTTTAAAATCATTTTTATTTTGAGCAGTCGGTTATCAAGATCAATCTTTTTTTTTACAATGTTTTATTTATTTATATTTAAATTATTATTTTAAATGTTGTTATATTACAAGAATATTTTGTTAAATATAAGAATTTCTGTAAAAATGAAGATCGAACGTAAGATAATTTGAATTTAATATCACTTTTCTTCTTCTTTTCAGAAACTAAGTAAACAGATTCGAAGAGTTTCTGAGACAGAATGGAGTTCAATGGCACCATATGTAGTTTGAACATTACTCGTGAGGACTGTGGCCAGAAACGAGCAGTTCTTGGTCCGAAATACCATCATCAGGTGAGAGTCTATACTCTCGTTACCATGATCGTATTCTCTTTACTAGGTAACTCAGCCATGTGTCTGCACATCAAACAGAAGTGGCATCATAGGAGCGCCATCCACGTGCTGTTTTTCAATCTTGCTGTTGCCGATATTTTGGTCACTCTTGTCACCATGTGTTCTCAACTGGTCTGGGAGTTCATGGACCGAGAATGGATTGCTGGTGATCTTTTCTGTCGGACATTTAAGGTCTGCCAAACTTTCACCATGGTTTCTTCGAATTACATGCTGTTAGCGATTGCATTAGATCGTCACACGGCCATAGTATATCCGTTGTTTCGTAATGCTCGCACCAAAGCTTTGATTACCAGTGCATGGGTTCTATCTCTGTTGCCATCCTTACCAAATGCCTACGTATTCCAGACTGTCACCTTGTCTGATGGTAAAACATTCTGTGTTGCCAAGTTTTACACTTCCTCTCTGTCCGTCCTTCACAGACAAGTATACATGGCTCTGATTCTTCTAGTGGTGTTTATCCTTCCTATATTGATAATCATTATCTTGTATTCCAGGATAATCTACACTATGTGGACAAGATCTGGAAGTCTGAACCGGTTTCGATCCAGAAAAGAACATTTTATAGATCCGAAACGGAAGGAAAGGAAAACGAAACGTGAATGCCTGAACTCGTCAAACTCGCATATTTCAAGGGCGAAAGTGAAAACGTTAAAAATGACTTTGACTGTCGTGTCAACATTTTTAACCGCGAGCACGCCTTATTTAGTTCAAGAAATCGTTATTGCTTTTGGGAATCCTTCTCTTCTGAACCAGAACCTTGTAGCTTTTTTTGGAATTTTTTCAGCCAGTAACAGTGCTTTGAACCCGTACATATACTTTTTGTTTAATTGTAACACTCCATTTGCTGAAAAGATAGCTCGTAGTACTTGTAACTGTTGTCTGCCTGTTTCAACAAAGACAGTGAAGGAAAACGAGAAGACGAGTCACGTTTAGCTAGGACATACCACAAACACAGGGTGTCACTGAGTCAGGACAATACAAACACTGATGTAAGGGTAATACCAAAACACAGGTGTCAGGGTCACAAACACATACAATATCACAAACACAGATGTGATGTCAGGGACAATACCACAAACACTGATGTCAGGACAATACCAGAAACACACAACCACACACTGATGTCAGGTCACAAACACAGGGTAATACCACAAGCACAGGTGTCAGGGCCACACAAACACAGTCATGTCAGAAACACAGGGACAGGGTAATACCACAAACACAGATGTCATGTCAGGCAATACCACAAACACAGATGTGTCAGGAAAATACCACAAACACAGGTGTCAGGGTGTCAGGGCAATACCACAAACACAGATGTGTCAGGGCAATACCACAAACACTGATGTCAGATGTCAGGAAAATACCACAAACACGGGTGTCAGGGCAATACCAGAAACACTGATGTAAGGACAATACCACAAACAACACCACAAACACAGATGTGAAAATACCACAAACACAGATGTCAGGGCAATACCACAAACACAGGTGTCAGGGAAATACCACAAACACTGATGTCAGGTGTCAGACAATACCACAAACACAGGGCAATACCACAAACACAGATGTCAGGACAAGGTGTATACCACAAACACTGATGTAAGGACAATATCACAAACACACGGGGTGTCAGGGCAATACCACAAACACAGGTGTCAGGACAATACCACAAACACAGGTGTCAGGGTAATACCACAAACACAGATGTCAGGACAATACCACAAACACAGATGTCAGGGCAATATCACAAACACAGATGTTAGGGCAATACCACAAACACAGATGTCAGGGCAATACCACAAACACAGAATTCGTGTACAAAACATTCGTTTGTTTGTTAGAAATTCATCTAAGTTCATTATGATATTTAATGAATGTCATTCATCAACAGGTAGCGCAGCAGTAATTTAATATATAAACAATGAGCTGATAACAGCTTGAGCACCATTTGAAATATCTCAAGACATCAGTTGGCGACAGATGTTACAATAGTAGTGTAATGAACAATGAACTGCTGTGTTACCACTCTACACAATCCGTTTACAGTTACTTGAATATCTTTCAGTTTATTTGAACTTCATTGAAGTGAACTCAAGGTGCAGTTAACATATATAAACAAGACAATAATTAAATTCTTCATTAAAAATAAGGTTAGAGGTAATATGTCAGTTAAGAAGGTCGTTGCTATAGATCATTTAATTTATATTTTAGGGAACTGAGTTCCCTTATTAAATTGTTTATGTAATTGTTGCTTTTGTTCTAAATAAACCTATATTTCACTTGCAACAACAACAGTTCAGTAGTTGTTAATTTGTAGACTAGTTTAGGTATAACTTTCATCTTCTTTGAGATGAGAGTAAAGGACACCTATTGTCCAAATGAAGAATATAATAAGAGAACCTCTTAGCTCCACACGTGCACCGATTCTAGTGTTACCGTGCAATTTATTTGTTCATATGAACCAGAATGCTTGTCATCATTAGCAGAAACTTCCAACCTTCCTATTATTTACACGAATCTTTGGAAGTGATAAAACTTTTATCTTAAGCCCACATTATCTGTTCTTCTCTCAATAGAACTCATTAACGTACAGCTGTTAATTTGAAAGAGCAGACATCTGAGTATACTTCTATTGGCTTTTGTGTAGAGAGAGACCGTTAATATATGTTTGTTTCACCAGAACAGCTTGATGTTGATGTTTTCCTATTGTATCACTTTTATGTTACAGATTGTTATTATTGTTACTTTACGAGACTTGAGCTCTTGTTCGTCAACAATTCTATAAAAAAGTAACTTCGAAAATATTCACTATTCGTGTCAAGCGACAACACTATATAACACAATGTTTATTATAACACTATGTTACAAATTTTTTACTTTTTCCTGTTTCTGGACAGAAAGTGTTATTTCCTAATTGCTTATACCTAAAGTAAATGGAAAAGACCTATTTTTCTCTTTAAATTTTGCTTTTGTGACCTGGGAGCGTATAACAAAAACATGATGGGAAACTACATTTGGGGTCTGATACGTGAAAGTAATTTACATTAGAGTCACAAATCTTGAAAAACTTCTCACTTCTAAACATTTTTGTGTAACTTTAGTATAAATACATGTAAATCTTGATTCATATGTTGTTTTATTCAGACCTTATGTAAATGAAAATGTGCAAATTTGTCCGTTTTTATATATAAAATAGGTTAATTTATAAATTTCATTATCCTGGTCACAAAAGCAAAGTTTGAAGGGAATAATGGCCATTTTCTGTACTTTTACAACATAAGCAATTAAGAAATAACACGTACTATCCAGGAATAAAATTTGTGTCACATAGTGTTATTATTATCTTTCAAACAAAAGAGGATAAAAAGGACGAACACACTAAACACCAGGGGCTTGTTCTTGAATTTCGCGCAAAGCTACTCGAGGGCTATCTGCGCTAGCCGTCCCTAATTTAGCAGTGTAAGACTAGAGGGAAGGCAGCTAGTCATCACCACCCACCGCCAACTCTTGGGTTACTTTTTTACCAACGAATAGTGGGATTGACCGTCACATTATAACGCCCCCATGGCTGAAAGGGGCGAGCATGTTTGGTGCAACCGGGATGCGAACCCGCCACCCTCAGATTACGAGTCGCACGCCTTAACCCACCTGGCCATGCCGGGCTTAACACCAGGGGCACAGGACAACTTAACTTTCAGAGTAGCCTTAAAAAGTCATAATAATTACATATTACAGCACTTTCATAAATCATAATATCCAACAAAGTACACTTCATAAGTTATATTATCTAGTAACTTTCATAAGTCATAATAAACAATAGATTAGCCTCAATAAATCATATCATACAATAGAGTAAATTTCATATATTATTTGGTAAACTCATATACTCAGACTAATACATTTAAACGGGTTTTCTATGCTTCTAGATATTATAATAATGCAATCACTCCAAGATAGGAGTTATAAGTTAACCACCAAAGTCTGTTTCATTCTACTAATTTACTACATTTTTTAAATATATGATATTTGTTGCTGTTATGAAAATTTGGAAGTTTCTGTTTCTTAAGTTTTAACAATTGTAAACAATTAGTGTTAATATGAGCGCTCGGCTTGTAGGACTTTTTTGATCTACGTGTTTTTAGAACATCAGGAATATATATATATATATATTTGTGTTTACAATTAATGTTATACATAGTCTATTTTAAATCACTTTGCACGAAATTTCGTTTTGGATGAAATACTGTCTGCTGTGTCTACTGTGGGGATTAGGACTCCGGATTTTCGCGTTGTAGTCCAAAATCTTACCACTATTCTACCAGCACAAATAGTGTGCTGAATGTTGTGCTTGTTAACAAAATACTCGAAGAAACATTTGTATAATTTATATTATTAGGAATTTTCCTTGTTCTCTTTACTTAAATTAAACGTTTAGGTTTTGAGAATGATTTCATAGTGAAGTTAGTACATAGCGTTGACACTAGAGCACGTCTTTTAAATATTACGCCAAATACAAAAGTTCCAATCTAGTCAAACTGGGCGTAGCCTGGTGGTTAGCGTGCTAGACTAAGGATTGAAGAGCATAATATCGTAGATATGACTTCCATAAACATCCTCTACACTTTCGGCTGCTTTATAAAAGCAGGAATCTATTACACCATTGGATTGAAAACCTGCTCTTCCCAATTGCTTAACGCACGCGCAAATAAGGTGTCATCCGGGTCGAAAATTCGATTTCAGTTTGCAACCATTGAATTTTTTTTTTTTATTACCACTTGACTGAACTAAACGATTTTTTTTAAAGGAACGATATTCCAAATGCTCTTTTAATGTTACTCAAAGAAACACCAAACCTTCAATCAGTGAAAAATTTAGAAATGTACCAAACAGATATATAATTTTGGTGGCTATGAAATACTAAATACAAAATAACCAAAAAAGTGTATTAAATTCACAAGTGTTAAATCAAAATCATGCACTACATTCTTTTTTGCTACATAGTTATCAGTAGATAACACATAATTTATCTGCTTGTTTATTTATTGAAAATGTTTGTGCAACACTACATAAGGGTTCGTATAGTCGTTCTCTATATTGGACTGACAGACTAGAGGGAAATTAGCTAACCAACAGCACCCACTGCTAACTCCTAGGTCACTCTTGTCTGTCCGATAATCGAGATTTGACCATCTTTGAAATGTATCCTTACGCTATAGAAGCACTATTTTCTATACTTCACCTGGAAAGCATTGTTCACGTTCGTTTTTTTGTTCGTTTTTGAATTTCGCGCAAAGCTACTCGAGGGCTATCTGTGCTAGCCGTTTCTAATTTTGCAGTGTAAAACTAGAGGGAAGGCAGCTAGTCATCACCACCCACCGCCAACTCTTGGGCTACTCTTTTACCAACGAATAGTGGGATTGATCGTCACATTATAATGTTCCCACGGCTGAAAGGGCGAGCATGTTTGGTGCGACTGGGATTCGAATCCGCGACCCTCGGATTACGGGTCTAACGCCTTAACACACTTGGCCATGCCGGGCCAACGTTGTTTACTCTGTTTAAATGTTTTAGAAAAAAAATCCTTTCTTCGTCGGGAGTGAAATAAAAACGATATTATAATCACATAACCTCGGAAGTTTATTTCGTGATACATATGAGTATTCGTGAAAAAAATAAAATAACTTGAACATATTTAATTGTTTAATTACCTGAATCTGACTGATACTTATTGATTTGAGTGTTTGTTGTTGAGCGAAAAGTTACACAATGGGATCTCTGTATGATGCCCACCACGTGTATCGAAAGTTGATTTTGAGCGTTATTAATACACATTTAGCATAAATTTTTTTTTATTCCGTATGTTAATTATCAATAACTTCCGATCAGAAGTTTGAGTCCTCTGGTGGGACAGAAGTAAGTCTACGGAATTAAAAGGGAAGTTCGATAGCCCAATGTGGCTTTGATGGGAGAAACACACCTACAGACGTTTGTGTGGCGCCATCTGTTTTAATTTCTTTGTACGTCTTTTGATAGAATATGCATAATATACTGATGCATGCACTGATTTATGGAGTATGATAAACTTGGATAAGATTTTTAAAGTGCTTTACTGATTTACTTTTACTTTACGCTGTGAGTGCTTTTGTTGAAATAAGTAACGAAAGACAAAAATGAACCATTTGAAACAGAAAAATCTAACTTTCATTCAGATGAGAGATAATAAAATGCTAACGTTTGCTCTCGGAATGGGTGAGGAAGTCGTATTCTTTCCTTATGTTTACCCTGCCGAGACGGTCGGTACTCGATCAACAAACGAAACGGTGAGAAATGGAACTCGTCAAAAGATAAAGAAACCAACTGTAAATGTTTCCCGACATTTATCTACTGCTTCCATACAAAAAACACACACCAAAAACGCAGCATCCAGTTTCCTTGCTTTTAATAAAGCTCCTTTATGGATTGCATTCAGAAATGCTAACACATTTCACGTCTCATATACATCTAATTAACTGCACGAGAAAAATCAGTTACTTTGTCCATGGTATGTATATTATTAGACTGAAAGCACGGTGTGGCTGAATAGGTTTTGGTTTCTATTTTTGATCTTTTTTCAAGAAAAACGATCACCGAACTTTTAGTTCCAGTGAGAGGCCTCGTTCTCAAATTATTCCGTTTGGTGTGTCCTCAGCTAGAAATAGGTGATAGAAACTGTGTCAACAGCAACACAGGGAATAGGTTGAAGACTCAGTGTCTGCCTTGCGTCTTAAAGTTAACGGTGTAAGTCAGTGTTCTACGTAGAATAAACAATACAAGTGTGTTTTAATTATTTACACCACTGTTAATTACTTACTATTCATACAGTTTATTTATATATTTAAAATCCTTGATACATCTGCAGCTTTTCTACACGATAAATTAAACGTGTGTTTTTGGTCGTACAAACGAATAATGCTCCCCGCTAGTACAGCGGTAAGTCTAAAGATTTACAACGCTAAAAATCAGGGGTTCGATTCCCCTTGGTGGACTCAGCAGATAGCCTGATGTGACTTTGCTATAAGGAAAAACACATACACACAAACGAATAAATATGACGAAGAAAGAAAATCGAAAAAAATAAACACCACTTGGTGTTGGTCAATCTATTTAGAGCAGAATAAACACTTTGTATGAAGAAGCACTGAGCACCATTCCTTAGCCACTATGATTTCATAGAAAGCTTGTACGCCTAAAAAAAACACGATATATTTTTATTATATATCATGTTTATATATCTGTGTTGCAGTAAACAGTAGCATTATGAGTGAAATGAAAGACATTTTTTAAACCTAATTTGCTTTCTCGAAAGTCTTGACTGCCAAAGTCGGATCCTCGACGTGGTGCTACTTTTGACATCTCTAATAGAAGATACGAAGCAATTCCATGCATGAAGCTTGGTATAAAATATAAATATATATAAGGATCAATACAGCTGTTACTGGCTGAGGTGATGCCACTGTTTTCTTGTCCAAGACTTTTGGATTTCCAAAGGCCATCACCATCTCCTGGATGGTGCACGGCAAATTGGTAATCATAATGGCAACAAATATGGCCGTAGCCATCATAGGTGTCTTCACCTTTGCAAGAGGAAGGGCCGACGCTGTCTGTTGGCAATTTCTCATTACTGATGGTTGTCGCCTTATGTCAAGTAAAATTCGTGAGTACAAGGCCACCAGAAGACTACATCAGATGGTGAATACAGTTAGAAACACAACATCCAGGTACAGCTGGCAATGTAACCTTGGATACTTCTCGGTGTAAAAGATAGAGCCACATAAATACTAATTTATACTTGAAGTACTGAATGAAATAAAGTGACCACCCACGCTCCCAAGGAAAGTTTCCACGAAGAAATGTGCGGGTTTAAGGCGTGGTCAAGTGTGTTAAGGCGTGCGACTCGTAATCTGAGGGTCGCGGGTTCGCATCACCACCGCGCCAAACATGCTCTCCCTTTCAGCCGTGGGGGCTCATAATGTGACGGTCAATCCCACTATTCGTTGGTAAAAGAGTAGCCCAAGAGTTGGCGGTGAGTGGTGATAGCTAGTTGCCTTCCCTCTAGTCTTACACTACTAAACTAGAGACGGCTAGCGCAGATAGCCCTTGAGTAGCTTTGTGCGAAATTCACAAAACAAACGATCCAGGGCTATACCAACCAACATATAAGTAAACAAAACTGGAGCAAATGTCTGGAGTACTCTGAATAAACAGCAAAAGGAATCTCCGTTCTTCCCGTAACTTTCTATATCATCTGTGACGTCACTGTCACCATGGTAACTGGCAGGTCAGCTACAGAAACGTTGAGAAACAGGGTTCTAGGTTTTGAGCGACGAAGCCGGTGAGAGATACGAAGTTCCCAACAAACCACAACGTTTCTGGAAAAATAAAATGATTATCATTACTGTAGCGCAACGATAACAACACGAATCGTTCGATAATAATCAAATCCAAGAAACGTCCTTAATATTATCAATGTACGTTAAGTTAGAATCGGTCAGTTTAAGATGAGAGAGATTCGCCATGATGTAGAACACACTTACAGCTTCGCACTTACCAGTAAAACTACGTCACTAACAACATTTTTCGTTGCTTAACGAAACGTTCTTATGGCAACCTCACCGTCTTCTTCAGGTTTGTCTTGGTGCCCCACGCACGTTAGGTTAAGAAAATAAATATAATTTAACGATAAATAAATTTTCAACTCAAGAATGGAATTCTGGGATTGATACAGTGACGACGAAACCAAACGTCTGTTACTATGTTACAGTTCTAATAAAGTTTTAAGACATTTTCACCCGTTAACGTTGGGTTGATAAAAATAATAAAACTGTATCATTTTAGTTCTAGTGTTGTTGTGGTAGTGCATTTATCTGAACAACTGGATTTAAAAATTCACCTAATATATAATATTCTGAAAAAAAGAAGCCATAGAGAGAATATATTTTTGTATATATTTATATAATATAAATAAAGTTTTAAATAATGGAAAATATTTAAAATAAAACTAAGAAACTAAAGGTTATTTAACAAACAACAAACCCGATTTCTATATAGACAAACTTCTGAATAAATTACCTATATATTATGCTTCTAGGAGAATAGTTAAAATTGTTTAAGTCTCGTAAAAATATCTCCACTAACGCAGCGTTATGCCAAAAGACTTATAACGCTAGAATCATGGTTTCGATACTCGTGGTGGGCAGAGCACTAATAGCCCATTGTGTAGCTTTCTGTGTATTTACAAACAAACAAACATGTCTTGTAAAAGATGTCGAAAATATAATTTGCCTCCTTTAGCCAATCAAAATAACTGTCGTAATATCGAAAAATATAATTTGCTTTCTTTAGCCAATCAAAATATCTGTTGTAATAAGCCATTTAATTCTATGTTGTACTTCATCACACAAGTCACAATGGTAGTAACTTAAACAATTATTCAGCGCTGTTGTAATTTTTATAAGCTAATTTCATCAAGTATTCATATCAATCAATTAATTACATGTTTATATATTTAGCACCATGTAAATTAAATAAACATACATATCACATTACAAAGTGTACTGATTTATTGTACCAATTGAGCTTTTCACCTAGATGAGTTTTGGCAACAATTTGAACCGATCACGAACTAAATTAACATATAACATTGATAAATACATGCTTTACAAAATTATACAATAGTAACAACTCCGATTTCACAATATTTTACTTTTACAAACTTAAGCTGTAATGCTTTTGAAAAGTTCCAGACATTTTAAAACATGAATTAAAGAGGCTGTTACATTGAATATTATAAATATATTTTGTTACAACTTTGTTCAGAACACGTGTCTAAACGTCACTAAAACACGGAACAGAAATACATTTTGGTTTTATATGTGGTAATATTAATACAGAAGCATAGACACACACACATGTATATATGCATTTACATTTATACAACTTGATGTCTAAAATATGTCGAAAACAAGTCATAGATACGATTAGACAATATGTCAATTACAATACATAAACCAATAAACAGTTTGAAGCTAATGGTAGTAAAGCGGTCAATACAATAATAGAAATTACACTGTAAAGAGCTTACGGAGACTTTAGACATATCAGTGACAAAATCCAGGAAACTATTATGGAAGATACAGCAAATAGAAACTACGTTTGAAATCCCCGATTTTCTGTCATTTCTGATAACAAAAAGTATACGGTTTAGCGAGTCAGGATTATATTGGTAGCTGAAAGCTTTTAATGTGCGTAAAATAATCAGACTAGCTTGTCGAAGTAACGTCATGAAATCGAACAAAGTAGGTTGTTACTGAAAAGTAAAGTGTATATCGATTAGCCAAAATACGTTATTCGACATATAATGAAAACAGTACATTATTCAATGTGTAAAACACATATAATTAAATGATACGGGAAGAAGTGCCCTTAGCAGAATTCCAACAATCAAGAAGTCTCCTAAACAGTATTCCAGAAATGTAAAAGTATCTTAAATAGTATTCCAAGAAAAAAGTATCTTAAATAGTATTCCACGAAGTCTGAACTTGATCACCTGGAACATTATGATAAAACATTACAAAAGGAAACAGTTCGTTATACTAGGCCCGGCATGGCCAAGCGTGCTAAGTCGTTCGACTCCTAAATCTGAGAATGACAGGTTCGAATCCCAGTCGCACCAAACATGCTCGCCCTTTCAGACGTGGGAACATTATAATGTGACGGTCAATCCCACTATTCGTTGGTAAAAGAGTAGCCCAAGAGTTGACGGTGGGTGGTGATGACTACCTGCCTTCCCTCTAGTCTTACACTGCTAAATTAGGGACGGCTAGTGCAAATAGCCCTCGCGTAGCTTTGTGCGAAATTCAAAACAAACAAACAAATCATTATACTAATTTAAAAAAATGGATATTGTTTGGTTAACAATAAACTTTCGATTACTTGATTAAACTATTGATTCAAATTTTTTTATTGGTCATAAAATGTCAAATAAATTCCCCATATTTACTAAACTGTTTATTAAACATTAAACCTTTTATTAAAGGATATTGATATCATAAATGCCCTTTCTGAGTGGCAATCCGAACGTTTTAGTTTTTACGTTTGCAGCTAGGAAAGGTACTGTGACGTAATAGTTGCCAAACAAACCGCCAACGCCAGCGCATTGAATGTAAATAAACATGGCCAATGCATACAGAGAAACAGTGGCGTCAAGTAGCGCCATATAAATTCGAACCTACTCTGAACGAACCTAGAACAGTTACTTTTGACACAGATTTGACAAGTTCTAGTGATGAGGACAGTTCCACGAGCGAAAGTGGCGGAACTGTGAGTATTACTGATAGCGCCCAGGCCGGTTGCGAGTCGGTCATACCGCCAGTGGAAGAATGGTAAGCCTAAGTCATGACAACAAATATGGTCTGTATTATTTTACGTGCAATTTTAAGCATTTCGAAACCTGTCTGGTGTTTATAAATTATTGGTACCACAGACTGGTTTTTATTTGTTTATACTTTGCTGACTATGGTAACTAATACTCGGCCCTTCCACAATCATTGTACCGGGTATTTATGACTCGTAACAAAATGAATTTCAATTATACGTCATAATTCTGTTTATAAAATTAAACTAGATGTAGCAGGCTGAATAGTTAATTTAATATTTACCATAAATGTATAATTTATACGACATATTCCTTTTCTGCAACCATAAGCAACGCAGTAAACCATGTTATCATAAAACAAACATAAAGTAGCAATATCAAGACAAAAAATTGTATAACAAGGTATGTAATCCGAAAAAAAAACACCGATAGATTTACATAAAATACCACCACTGAAAGGAACAAAATGGTCGGCGCGCAACGAAGCGTGTTTGGCAACTATTACGTCATAGTTGTAAAACGTCACGGAAACAGCCAAACGACCGAGAGGAACTTGTGTTCGAGAATCGCATATTTTGTTTCATTTATTACTCAAAAACTAAAGTGTTTAAAAATATGGCAACCACACAGGAATTTTAGCTAACTAAAGTACAGTTTCTAAGGTAATTATTAAATTTGTTGAAAATTCACCTTTAAGGTACAAGACTTACGTAACTGTTACCTGCTAATAATAAAACTGATTCAAAACCAATAAGTTATTGTAAGCTGCTGCCTGCAAACAATAAAGTTGATTCACAACAAATCAGTTATTGTAAGCTGTTGCTTGCTAACAATAAAACTTATTCACAACAAATCAGTTATTGTAAGCTGCTGCCTACTAACAATAAAACTGATTCACACCAAATCATTTATTGTAAGCTGTTACTTGCAAACAATCACAACCAATCAGTTATTGTAAGCTGTTACTTGCAAACAATAAAAATGATTCCCAACCAATCAGTTATTGTAAGCTGCTGCCTTCTAACAATAAAACTGATTCACAACAAATCAGTTGTTGTAAGCTGCATCCTACTAACAATAAAATCATTTATAACCATTGAACTTTGGCCTGTATCAGAAGAAATAAATATTATAGTCATTGAACAAAGTCTGGCAAAAAGTTACTGTTTTATAAATAGTATGTACCTCAAGTTGTACTATGGGCATTTATTAAGAAGCAGAAAACAGACTGAAAAGACATACAACAGGCCAGTAGTCAATTAGAAGAGTCTCAGAGGAAGACCAAAAGATATCTTTGTAAAACAACATTATAAAAAGTAAAGATCTGGACAAAACAGAGGCCTAACATAGCGGAGAGCTTTCACAACTGTCCTCTGGAACAACTGACGTCTCGAAGGGATGTAAAGATCTGGACAGAACAGAAGCCTAACGTAGCGGAGAGCCTTCACAGCTGTCTTATGGAACAACTGACGTCTCGAAGGGATTGAAGACATACAGAACTAGTCTTTATAATGATGACACTACTTAAATTACACACTCTGATGGACAATTCATGAAAATAGTTTTTTTAATTTTAAAAATCGTCAATTCTCTTATTTTATCTCGTATTGTGATATTAAATAGGAAGACGATAGGAAAGTTCTAATTTTGTTTGTAGTTAAGCACAAACAAAATAATGGGCTATCTGTGTTCTGCCCACCTCGGGCATCGAAACCCGGATTATAGCGTTGTAAGTCCGCGGACATACCCGCTGTGACACTGAGGGGTAAAAAGAGTTCTAAGACTGACATTTACCAATTAAATACGAGTTAAGAGCACTCATGTGCACTTAGGTAAGTGTCGCAGTCTTCTAGTTGATAAAAGAAATACGATTGAAATTTCACCAAATAAACAAAATAAAACACGATTTTGTGTCGACCGTGGATTATTTGAAACATAATAAGAGAGGATTTATTAACCAAGCCTTTAAATAACAAAATACAAACAGAAGAACTGGCAGTTATGTTGCAGGAGTCCGCAGTAAAATGTTTATTACATTTGCTGAGATATAGGAACGAATTGTTCAGTTTCCTTCTTCATATGTTAGAGTGAACAGATGACAAAATTGGAAAAAAATTACATTTCTGAGGCCATAATGGGAATTTACTAGATGAGCCTTTTATATATTTGGTATAGAGGCTCATTAGGTCCATGAGGAGATAGACATAAACAATCAATTTTGGGTTTTATGAGCGTTTCTCACCCATTTTCTCTTACCATTATCTCACCTCACGTGGACGTATCTTTATCAAATTTGGTATGGAAGTTCACTGGATTTATAAGAAAATACACATAATTTTTTTATTTTTACGTTTTCCAGTTTTTAATGGGCGGTTTTACGTTTTTTTTTTTTTTTTTACCAATACTCTCCTCCTCTTAGTGGATCTTCACCAAATGTGACATGAATGTTTGTTGTGTCCACGGGGAAATGCGTGCAAACTTATGGTTTCACATGTTGTGTTTTGCAGTTTTTATAGGCGTTTCTAAGTTTTGTTTACAATTACGTATAAGGGAAGCAACTTTCGATCTCCTAAGTAACCTTCAATTAGATAATGAACTTATATAACTTCTGTCCAGAAAACGAGTACTCAAATTGGTTCCATAAATGTGTTTCGTTTCAACTGTATAACACAAGTGTAAGCTTTGAGATTTACCGTTGATTGTATTTGTTAAATAATGCCCTTTGATCTAATTTTTAAAATTCCGGTAAAAATGCCCCAATGCTTAATCATTTTTAAAATGTATGAAATGCTTATCCTCCATTAGTACAGCGGCAAGTCTACGGATTTACAATGCTAAAATTAGGGGTTCGATTCTCCTCGATGATCACAGTAGATAGCCCGATGTGGCTTTGCTATAAGAAAAACACACACACATAAAATACTTAATTTCTTTGTCAAAAATTTAAATGAAATATAGAGTCTTAGCCACTAAGTAAAGGTTGGTATTGAAGATATGATCACCGGGAGGGACTCCCCACAAAGCGGACAAAAAGATCTGAAGAAGATCAGTGAGCGACACACTTAACTTTTAACCTAACATAAAGAAGTTTTACTCAGATTGTTCGTTGTCATAGTGATGCAACTAAACTATTCTTCATGTTAAAATAACAGTCAAAAACGTGTCCACGTTCTTGCAACAAAACAGCACGTGTTTTCATATATATCACATTTAACGAACAAAAAAACGTGATAAATGGAAAACAAATTACCGAGAAAAACTCTTGGTTGTTCTGTGGCTTCCTACATTTGTTACATTGTACAAGAACTATTCCATACAGGGGTTTCTTTTGTTTAACATATATCTTATACTAAGTGCTTCAAACAATATTCCGATTATATATGTATATCTTACACGAAGTGTTCTAAACAATATTCCGATTATATATATATATCTTACACTGTTTTAAAATACAATATAATATTTTTACCAGCCCGTATAGAAGACACCAATACAAATTGCGGAGAAAAAATCTGTATATACGCTACAGGAATGCCCTTCTTTCTCATCGATTGTTTGTTTTCAAATTTTGCGCAAAGCTACACGAGGACAATCTGCGTTAGCTGTCCCTAATGTAGCAGTGTAAGATTTAGAGGGAAAAAAGCTAGTTACCATCACCCACTCTTGCGTTACTTTTTTATCCACAAATAGTTGAATTGACCGTAATATTATAACACCTCCACGACTGAAAGGGCGAGCATGTTCGGTGTGACGAGGATTCGAACTCGCTACCATCAGATTACGAGTCGAGTGTCTTTACCACCTGGCCATGCCGGGCCGAGTTTTCTCATCGAATGAGTGTATGCTGTTTGAATTAGATATAGTAATTTTATTCTCGAGATCAGAATTGTCTAGAACGACAACAGAAGAAAAATAACAAACATCTAAATCTATTTTTTTTATCCCTATATTGATAGTGTTGTTCAACGTGTAACCTTATTAAACACAAAACACTATAACACAGACTACTAGTCAAAACAGCTAGTCATCACCACCCACCGCCAACTCTTGGGAAGCAGTACAGATTTGTAAATAAAATATGTTTTCCGATTTTGACTGATTTAACAAAATATACCCAAAGTTGTGATACCGATTTTGATTGTTTACCCAAAGTTGTGCCTGGCATGGCCAGGTCGGTTAAAAAGTTCGACTCCTAATCTGAGGGTGGAGGGTTCGAATCCCCTCTCACACCAAACATGCTCGCCCTTTCAGTCTTGGGAGTGTTATAATGTGATGGTTAATTCCACTATTTGTATTGGTAAAAGAGTAGCTCAAGAGTTGGCAATGGGTGATAATGATTAGTCGCTTTCTCTCTAGTCTTTCACTGCTAAATTAGGGACTAGTAACGCTTGAAGTTAAAACCAAACTTATATTATACAACTTAATGACTCTCGATTAGGTTTGAAGGCTGTTAATGCTTGAAAACTGTATTTCCATACCTGTGATGGGCACGGCCCAGATATCCCGTTATTTAGCGTTGTGTTAAACAAGAAAACATTTCGTTTATTATCATTAAAACGAGCTCACCCAAACCAATCAAAACCGCAATTAGACTCACTTAGACTGCTTCCCCCCAGCGGCACAGGGGTATGTCTGCGTACTCCCACCGCTAAAAACTGGGTTTCAATACCCGTGGTGAATAAGCACAGATAGCCCATTGTGTAGCTTTGTGTTTAATCACAAACACGCAAAAACACTTAGAATGAAATTGTTTACTTAGTTTGTAAAAAACTATAGCTAAGTTTCTTATTATTCAAAACTAGTAAAAGAAGCGAATTACTTTAAGATGAACCAAGAAAACAAAGCGTATAACATTTACCAATACAAGTTCATACTACAGGGTGAATTTAAAGAAACCCATTATTGGAAATGATTATATCTTAAATAAGTAATACTTGTTCTAGGGGAATTATATTTCACCAAATAAGAATATTGATATTTATTTGTACAGGTACAAGAGGACTCAAAAACTGTCTTAGAAAGTGTTTAATATAACTTCTGTTATTCTTTACCAGAGTATGAAACCTAACCCTAAATTAAGACACTGCAAGTATTATCTTTATTTGTACAGGTACAAGATGACTCAAAAACTGTCTTAGAAAGTGTTTAATATACCTTCTGTTATTCTTTATCAGAAGATGAAACCTAACCCTAAATTAAGACACTGCAAGTATTATCTATCCTGGACAATTTTCATTGATATCCTGAATAACGTTGATAGATCCTTAAAATCCCCTGGCCTGATCCTCACAATACCCCATAATAAAAATAATGCCAGTCTATTAGAGAAGCCCCCTCCCCTCTCAGTGGCATAGCGGTATGTCTGCGGACTTACACGGCGAGAATCCGTGTGTTGATATCCTTGTTGGGCAGAGCACAGATAGTCCATTTGTTTAGCTGTGGACTTAATTACAAACTGTTGGAAAAGCGATATAAGTATACAATGTAATGTGGTTTTGAAGCACGCTGTGCTATGTACGAGCTTTCGTGATATGCCCCGCATGGTCAGATGGTTGGGGCGTTCGACTCGTAATCTGAGAGTCGCGAGTTCGAATCACCGTCACACCAACATACTTGCTCTTTCAGCAGCAGAGGCATTATAATATTAGGGTCAATCCCACTTTTCGTTGGTAAAAGAGTAGCCCAAGAGTCGATGGTGGGTGGTGATGGCTAGCTGCCTTCCCTCTAGTTTTACACTGCTAAATTAGGGACGGCTAATGCAATTAGCCCTCATGTAGCTTTGCTCGAAATTAAAAGAAACAAACAAACTTTTCATGACTAAAGCTTTTTCTTTTCAATGTGCCTCTGGTAAAACTGAGTTGTTTCAGGGACAAGTAACTTTTCAGAAACGAGCAGTGTACTCATTGTATTCACACTGTACGAAGGAAGTTTCCCGTAATTATATACTGGATCAACATTTAGTAATAACGTTTTAAAGAAGAGCTAACACTAACTTCGGGTCACTTACTGGCAAATCAAGTGGTTTCTGCGGTGTATATGTGCGCGAAATCATAACAAAAATACTTTTAATTCGTTGATATACATTTAAGATATGCTATAGTTAGCTTAAGTTATTTCTGATGATCCTCGGCTTAGGAGAACATGGAATTTGTTAAGTGTAAGTAACAGAAGACCCTAGAGATAAAAGTCGACACTGAATCAACCGAGTCACTGATTGAACAGCGATCTGAGTACAGCAGAGAAGGGTTGAACTTATTTCTTTCCTAACCAGATTTGAGATTCACAAACAGCGTTCGAAATCTAGATGTTTGGTTGTCTCTTTGTTTGTCAGATTAAAACAATAACTATCGTTCGTGTAAAGTTGAACCTCGCATGATTAAAAGGAAATATTTCCAAGAATAGAAGAAACGTTACCAGTTCATATATATGCTCAATCATAAGTTAGCTACAACTAGTATGGCTATTGAAATAGAAAACTTTAGACACACATCGGGAATTGGTCTCTAAGCAACAGGCAAGACACGATGAAATTCGCTCTTCTCAAATATGATTCTGATACACAACTCACTTTTGTGCATGCTTAAATACACAGTCGTTTTCCTATAGTGACAGAAATTGTTGACGAAACTGGATTCGTGTTCATAATTTCATCGTGTGAAAATCTTATTTTGAGATTGGAATAAACTTGAAGGTGTGGTTAGTTTTATCATCATAAACTCTTTGCTTGATTTTGAGTTTAAGTAAATTACCGTTTTATGGAACGTGTTGTTTGTGGACAATTAGAAAAATGTTTTTAATTTGCTCAAACAAAATAATAAATTTGTAAGAATACCCAGGTCTTGCGTAGCCTATATGGTGTTAGACTGCAGACCGATGACCGATGGGTCGTGATACAAGACATGATGCCTGTAAACACTCTCAACATTTTCAGCTGTGGATGTATCATACTGTTAACAGTAACTTCCGTTATTCGGTACAAAGAACTGAACAAAGCCCTTGTGGCGGCGGTTGTTGTAGGTTTGTCGTTATTTGAAAATTAGTGACATAGTTTCTGACCTGGCCATCTAGTCCATCCACTCACGAGGTAGGTATCTAACGTGTATACTTTCAAGAACTAAAGCTTCAGTACACGTTTTAAGGAATACTGACTTATTTCATTAACATGGAGAGAGACGAAATCAGTTATACATTTCACAACTTTAAGAAACATGGACCATTGATTGTGTTTTATTCAGGAACCAAAAAGAGTTCCAATAACTTTGGTGTTTCTATTCCAATAAAATCAAAGTTTGTACAGGTAGTAGGGACATAAACAGAGCGGAAAACATCTATGACTGTTAACCTCACATCATATTAGATGTTGTCTTCTTTTAGTTTCTGATATATAAGATACAAATACCTTTTTATCTTCTTCACGAAGGTTACCTTCTACTGAATGTCATTTCCATCTTCAGTCATTGTCTAATTCAGCAGAAATACCTTTGTTGCAATATATGGAAAATAGTCAAGTAAGGAAACTGTTATTGTATTAAAGTCTATCTTTATGCTATGCTGTTTGTGTCCCAGGAACCATAGTACTTGTGTTATTCAGTTTTTATATTAGTGAGGTGCAATGTATGTATAATGTACATAATGATTCATCCTCACTGTCAAGCTGAATTCAGAGAAAGTACACCTTACTTAAAAAGATGAGACTAAATATTTGTCCACAGAAAACCATGCTTTCCTTTTCACTACTGGCTTACATTATACACTATATCTTATTAGTATGATAAAGCTGACTTAAAACTGTAAAATGTTCAAAGTTGCATCACCTACTTCAATCTTTTTTATCTACCTTTGTACTAAACTCACTGACTCTTTAATATTTTGGGATCTTCGAGAAATTTTTCCCTCCATCCAGGACGTTTTTTTTGGCTTCCAAATTAATAAGTTAGGACTGAGAGATGCCTTGGGTCTCTTTTACAACTGGATGATATATCCATATCGAGGCTTCCAATATAAAATTGGATATAAGGCGCCTTGTTAATTTGGAGGCCAAGAAAACATACTGGAGAGAGGGAAAATTTCAAGATGATCCCAATTTTCATGAAAATATAGGTGATTTTTAACAAAATAAGATATTAAGCAGGGCAACAGTGAAAGTTATGTTTCCTATACTGAAAATGTATTTCATATAACTAGTCTCATTTGGTGCTGCCCTTTATGTGAAAAAAAGAAAGAAAAACATGCCACAAGACTTTTTCCTCCCTTCCTTTGGAAATGACTCATTTTAAAGTCTCTCATGCAAATTATCATGGATAATCCTCCACAAAGGAAAGTACTATACACTCATTATATTGCGACTTCCTCTATTCAGTTCTATCAAATTACCGTTTTGAGTTTTAGTGGAGAATTGAAGCACTCATTTTGAGTGGAGAGGAAGTACATTTTATGTATAGAAAAACTAACTTCTAATATGGTACATTAGCTGTACTTATATAATCAGATAGAATCACACACTGAATTGGTGCAAGGGAAGAAAAAAAGCATCCTTTGAAAGAGTACAAAGGACACACCTTGAGTCTAAAGTATTAGATATGAAGATATGATGTGGGAGACTACACTACTTCTAAACCAGCCGTACTCTTCACCAATCTGGGAAATGTGTTGTATATTCTGGTAGACAAAAACTGAGAAGTAAATCCAATTAGTATTGGGGAAAAATGGAAGTGTCTCCAGACACAAAGTGGCTAGGGCATGATGGACTGTACTTGACAAGTCAACTACATCCAAAATCTATGCTGCTGGAAACTGACACAGATAGAGAGGGTGGGTGTAGAATAAGGATCATGCCATCTTCACCTAAAATTAATGAGACCAGAAGGAATATCAAACATCTGACTCCTGAAGAGAACGTATGTTAAGAATAGAAAATGGTATATCAACTTGGATATCTGTGATAAAAAGAGAAAGGTAAAGGAAGCATAGGACATGTCCAAATAATCTACCAATCTGTGGTGAAACATTGCCAAAGGGGAAGAAAGTCACACAACTGAGCTCCCATCCAATTATCAACTGTTACTGTTGATATTATGATGATCTACACTGAAAAAACTTTTGGGAAAGAGGAACAGGTAAAACCTGGGAAGCGCTGGGATGGGAAACAGGAATAGGAGCTTGTCTTGATTCCAACTGTGGCAAATGAGCTACCAAAAACGAAAGGGTAGAGTGTTGATGCAAGTGTTCCCAGCATGCAATTTCAAAGCGTCTGGAATACGTTTGAAAATATACTAAGAAACAGAGCTACACATGATTTCCTTAGTGGGCAGCAAATAAATCTGACAGAAGGCTGCATTTTGACCCAGTATGTTTCAACAACAGAAAAATTATGTATGCAATGTGAGAGTAGAGAATGAAAAATGAGTCATCTTAGAAGTAACAAAAGAGAGGCTGTTCCTCAAAAACCCTAGGATTTTGGCACAAAGTATCTGAAAGTAAATGTATGGTAGATAAATACCACAAAATTAAGGATTAGACAGAGGCATGGATTAAAAGCACTGGAAATCAGGAAGTACTTCCAAATTGGCAAAATAGATTCCAACACCTGTGAGTCTTAAAACAGATAGGCTACCTGATGGTTCGTTAAAATATTCACAGCACATAGGAAGCAAGACATGCTGGAACTCTCAACCAATTATGAAGTAAAATGCTTTGTATGAACCCTAATATCCAAAGAAAGTGGGAAAACTAAATAAGGTAAAGAAGAACTAAAGTGTATAAAGGTGTTTCGTTTGAGTTTTAAGTGTAAAACATTGTTTAGTTTTAGTTTTAAGTGTAAAAGATGTTTTGTTATAGTTTTAAGTGTAAAAAGGTGTTTGGTTATAGTTTTAAGTGTAAAAAGGTGTTTGGTTTTAGTTTTAAGTGTAAAAAATGTTTAGTTTTAGTTTTAAGTGTAAAACATTGTTTAGTTTTAGTTTTAAGTATAAAAAGTTGTTTTGTTGTAGTTTTAAGTGTAAAAGGTGTTTGGTTTTAGTTTTAAGTGTAAAAAGGTTTAGTTTTTTGTAAAAGGTGTTTAGTTTTAGTTTTAAGTGTAAAAAAGGTGTTTGATATTAGTTTTAAGTGTAAAAAGTTGTTTTGTTGTAATTTTACGTGTAAAAAAGTGTTTGGTTTTAGTTTTAAGTGTAAAACATTGTTTTGTTTTAGTTTTGACTGTAAAAGATGTTTTGTTATAGTTTTAAGTGTAAAAGGTGTTTGGTTATAGTTTTTTAAGTGTAAAAGGTGTTTGGTTTTAGTTTTAAGTGTAAAAAGGTGTTTAGTTTTAGTTTTAAGTGTAAAACATTGTTTAGTTTTAGTTTTAAGTATGAAAAGTTGTTTGGTTTTAGTTTTAAGTGTAAAAAATTTTTTGTTATAGTTTTAAGTGTAAAAAGTTGTTTTGTTTTAGTTTTAAGTGTAAAAGTTGTTTTGTTATAGTTTTAACTGTAAAAATGTGTTTGGTTTTAGTTCTAAGTGTAAAACCTTGTTTGGTTTTAGTTTTAAGTGTAAAAAGGTGTTTAGTTTTAGTTTTAAGTGTAAAACATTGTTTAGTTTTAGTTTTAAGTTTAAAAAGTTGTTTGGTTTTAGTTTTAAAGTGTAAAAAAGTTTTTTGTTATAGTTTTAAGTGTAAAAGTGTGTTTTGTTATAGTTTTAAGTGTAAAAGTTGTTTTGTTATAGTTTTAAGTGTAAAACGTTGTTTAGTTTTAGTGTTAATTGTAAAACCTTGTTTGGTTTTAGTTTTAAGTGTAAAAAGTTTTTTGTTATAGTTTTAAGTGTTTGGTTTTAGTTTTAAGTGTAAAAGTTTTTTGTTATAGTTTTAAGTGTAAAAATGTGTTTTGTTTTAGTTTTAAGTGTAAAAAATGTTTAGTTTTAGTTTTAAGTGTAAAACATTGTTTAGTTTTAGTTTTAAGTATAAAAAGTTGTTTTGTTGTAGTTTTAAGTGTAAAAAGGTGTTTGGTTATAGTTTTAAGTGTAAAAAGGTGTTTGGTTTTAGTTTTAAGTGTAAAAAAATGTTTAGTTTTAGTTTTAAGTGTAAAACATTGTTTGGTTTTAGTTTTAAGTGTAAAAAAAGTTGTTTAGTTTTAGTTTTAAGTGTAAAAGTTGTTTGGTTTTAGTTTTAAGTGTAAAAGTTTGTTTTAGTTTTAGTTTTTTTAAAAAAGTTGTTTTGTTATAGTTTTAAGTGTAAAAGTTGTTTTGTTATAGTTTTAAGTGTAAAAAGTTGTTTGTTTTAGTTTTAAGTGTAAAAGTTTGTTTGGTTTTAGTTTTAAGTGTAAAAGTTGTTTTGTTATAGTTTTAAGTGTAAAAAATGTGTTTTGTTTTAGTTTTAAGTGTAAAACGTTGTTTGGTTTTAGTTTTAGTTAAAAAGTGGGTTTGTTATAGTTTTAAGTGTAAAAAGGTGTTTGGTTTGAGTTTTAAGTGTAAAAAGATGTTTGGTTTGAGTTTTAAGTGTAAAACATTGTTTAGTTTTAGTTTTAACTGTAAAAGATGTTTTGTTTTAGTTTTAAGTGTAAAAGTTTGTTTGGTTATAGTTTTAAGTGTAAAAGGTGTTTGGTTATAGTTTTAAGTGTAAAAGGTGTTTGGTTTTAGTTTTAAGTGTAAAAAAATGTTTAGTTTTAGTTTTAAGTGTAAAACATTGTTTAGTTTTAGTTTTAAGTGTAAAAGTTGTTTTAGTTAAGTGTAAAAGGTGTTTGGTTTTAGTTTTAAGTGTAAAAAATTGTTTAGTTTTAGTTTTAAGTGTAAAAAGTTGTTTTGTTTTAGTTTTAAGTGTAAAAGGTGTTTGGTTTTAGTTTTAAGTGTAAAAAAGGTGTTTTGTTTTAGTTTTAAGTGTAAAAGTTGTTTTGTTTTAGTTTTAAGTGTAAAAAAAGGTGTTTGGTTTTAGTTTTAAGTGTAAAAAGTGTGTTTTGTTTTAGTTTTAAGTGTAAAGGTGTTTTTTTGTTTAGTTTTTAAAAAGTTGTTTGGTTTTAGTTTTAAGTGTAAAAAAGTGTTTTGTTTTAGTTTTAAGTGTAAAACATTGTTTGTTTTAGTTTTAAGTGTAAAAAGTGTTTTTGTTTTTTAGTTTTAAGTGTAAAAAAAGTTGTTTGGTTTTAGTTTTAAGTGTAAAAAAGTTTTAGTTTTAAGTGTAAAAGTTGTTTGGTTTTAGTTTTAAGTGTAAAAAGTGTTTGGTTTTAGTTTTAAGTGTAAAACATTGTTTAGTTTTAGTTTTAAGTGTAAAAAAAGTTGTTTAAAAAAGTTTTAGTTTTAAGTGTAAAAAAGTTGTTTTGTTTTAGTTTTAAGTGTAAAAAATGTGTTTTGTTTTAGTTTTAAGTGTAAAAAAGTTGTTTGGTTTTAGTTTTTTAAAAAAGGTGTTTTGTTTTAGTTTTAAGTGTAAAAAAAAGTGGTGTTTGTTTTAGTTTTAAGTGTAAAAGGTGTTTGGTTTTAGTTTTAAGTGTAAAAGTGTTTTGTTTTAGTTTTAAGTGTAAAAAATTGTTTAGTTTTAGTTTTAAGTGTAAAAGTTGTTTTTTTAGTTTTAAGTGTAAAAGTTGTTTTGTTTTAGTTTTAAGTGTAAAAGGTGTTTGGTTTTAGTTTTAAGTGTAAAAGTTGTTTGGTTTTAGTTTTAAGTGTTTGTTTGTTTTAGTTTTAAGTGTAAAAAAAGTTGTTTGTTTTAGTTTTAAGTGTAAAAGGTGTTTGTTTTAGTTTTTTAAAAAGGTGTTTGGTTTTAGTTTTAAGTGTAAAAGTGTTTGGTTTTAGTTTTAAGTGTAAAAAATTGTTTAGTTTTAGTTTTAAGTGTTTGTTTGGTTTTAGTTTTAAGTGTAAAAGGTGTTTGGTTTTAGTTTTAAGTGTGTGTTTGGTTTTAGTTTTAAGTGTAGTTTTAAAAAGGTGTTTGGTTTTAGTTTTAAGTGTAAAAAGGTGTTTGGTTTTAGTTTTAAGTGTAAAAAGGTGTTTAGTTTTAGTTTTAAGTGTAAAACATTGTTTAGTTTTAGTTTTAATTGTAAAAGTTGTTTTGTTGTAGTTTTAAGTGTAAAAAGGTGTTTGGTTTTAGTTTTAAGTGTAAAAGGTTTTTGGTTTTAGTTTAAAGTGTAAAAAGATGTTTTGTTATAGTTTTAAGTGTAAAGAGATGTTTGGTTTTAGTTTTAAGTGTAAAATATTGTTTAGTTTTAGTTTTAAGTGTAAAACTTGTTTGTTGTAGTTTTAAGTGTAAAAAGGTGTTTGGGTTTAGTTTTAAGTGTAAAAAGGTGTTTAGTTTTAGTTTTAAGTGTAAAACATTGTTTAGTTTTAGTTTTAAGTTTAAAAAGTTGTTTGGTTTTAGTTTTAAGTGTAAAAGTTGTTTTGTTTTAGTTTTAAGTGTAAAAGTTTTTGTTATAGTTTTTGTTTAGTTTTAAGTGTAAAAGTTGTTTGTTATAGTTTTAAGTGTAAAAAAGTTGTTTTGTTATAGTTTTAAGTGTAAGTGTAAAAAAAATGTGTTTGGTTTTAGTTTTAAGTTTTTTTTTTTGTTATAGTTTTAAGTGTAAAAATGTGTTTTGTTTTAGTTTTAAGTGTAAAACGTTGTTTGGTTTTAGTTTTAAGTGTAAAAAGTTGTTTTGTTATAGTTTTAAGTGTAAAAAGGTGTTTGGTTTTAGTTTTAAGTGTAAAAAGTGTTTGGTTTTAGTTTTAAGTGTAAAAAGTTGTTTTGTTTTAGTTTTAAGTGTAAAAGGTGTTTCGTTTTAGTTTTAAGTGTAAAAAAAGGTGTTTGGTTATAGTTTTAAGTGTAAAAAGGTGTTTGGTTTTAGTTTTAAGTGTGTGTTTGGTTTTGTTTTTTATGTTTAGTTTAGTTTTAAGTGTAAAACATTGTTTAGTTTTAGTTTTAAGTGTAAAAAGTTGTTTTGTTTTAGTTTTAAGTGTAAAAAGGTGTTTGGTTTTAGTTTTAAGTGTAAAACATTGTTTAGTTTTAGTTTTAAGTGTAAAAGTTGTTTTGTTGTAGTTTTAAGTGTAAAAAAGTGTTTGGTTTTAGTTTTAAGTGTAAAACATTGTTTAGTTTTAGTTTTTTAAATGTTTTGTAGTTTTAAGTGTAAAAGGTGTTTGGTTATAGTTTTAAGTGTAAAAGGTGTTTGGTTTTAGATTTAAGTAGTAAAACGGTGTTTAGTTTTAGTTTTAAGTGTAAAACATTGTTTAGTTTTAGTTTTAAGTGTAAAAGTTGTTTGGTTTTAGTTTTAAGTGTAAAAAAGTTTTGTTTTGTTATAGTTTTAAGTGTAAAAGGTGTTTGTTTAGTTTTAAGTGTAAAAGGTGTTTGGTTTTAGTTTTAAGTGTAAAAAGGTGTTTGGTTTTAGTTTTAAGTGTAAAACATTGTTTAGTTTTAGTTTTAAGTGTAAAAAGTTGTTTGGTTTTAGTTTTAAGTGTAAAAAGTGTTTTGTTATAGTTTTAAGTGTAAAATGTTTTGTTTTAGTTTTAAGTGTAAAACGTTGTTTGGTTTTAGTTTTAAGTGTAAAAAAAGTTTTAAGTGTGATGTTTTGTTTTAGTTTTAAGTGTAAAACGTTGTTTGGTTTTAGTTTTAAGTGTAAAAGGTGTTTGGTTTTAGTTTTAAGTGTAAAAAGGTGTTTTGTTTGGTTTAGTTTTAAGTGTAAAAAAAGATGTTTGGTTTTAGTTTTAAGTGTAAAAGTTGTTTGGTTTGTTTTTTAGTTTTAGTTTTAAGTGTAAAAAAGTTGTTTTGTTTTAGTTTTAAGTGTAAAAGGTGTTTGGTTTTAGTTTTAAGTGTAAAAAAAGGTGTTTGGTTTTAGTTTTAAGTGTAAAAAAAGTGGTGTTTGGTTTTAGTTTTAAGTGTAAAACATTGTTTAGTTTTAGTTTTAAGTGTAAAAAAAGTTGTTTGTTGTTTTAGTTTTAAGTGTAAAAGGTGTTTGGTTTTAGTTTTAAGTGTAAAAGGTGTTTGGTTTTAGTTTTAAGTGTAAAAACTTGTTTTGTAGTTTTAAGTGTAAAAGGTGTTTGGTTTTAGTTTTAAGTGTAAAAAAGGTGTTTAGTTTTAGTTTTAGGGGTAAAACATTGTTTAGTTTTAGTTTTAATTGTAAAAGTTGTTTTGTTTTAGTTTTAGGTGTAAAAGGTGTTTGGTTTTAGTTTTAAGTGTAAAAGTGTTTTTTGGTTTTAGTTTTAAGTGTAAAAATGTTTTGTTATAGTTTTAAGTGTAAAAAGATGTTTGGTTTTAGTTTTAAGTGTAAAAATTGTTTGGTTTTAGTTTTAAGTGTAAAAAGTTTTTTGTTGTAGTTTTAAGTGTAAAAAGGTGTTTGGGTTTAGTTTTAAGTGTAAAAGGTGTTTAGTTTTAGTTTTAAGTGTAAAACATTGTTTAGTTTTAGTTTTAAGTGTGAAAAGTTGTTTGGTTTTAGTTTTAAGTGTAAAAGTTTTTTGTTATAGTTTTAAGTGTAAAAAGTTGTTTTGTTATAGTTTTAAGTGTAAAAGTTGTTTTGTTATAGTTTTAACTGTAAAAATAGTTTTAAGTGTTTGTTTGTTTTAGTTTTAAGTGTAAAAGTTGTTTGGTTTTAGTTTTAAGTGTAAAAGTGTTTTTGTTATAGTTTTAAGTGTAAAAAATGTGTTTTGTTTTAGTATTAAGTGTAAAACGTTGTTTGGTTTTAGTTTTTAGTGTAAAAAGTGGGTTTGTTATAGTTTTAAGTGTAAAACGGTGTTTGGTTTTAGTTTTAAGTGTAAAAGATGTTTGGTTTTAGTTTTAAGTGTAAAACATTGTTTAGTTTTAGTTTTAACTGTAAAAGATGTTTTGTTTTAGTTTTAAGTGTAAAAAGGTGTTTGGTTATAGTTTTAAGTGTAAAAAGGTGTTTGGTTATAGTTTTAAGTGTAAAAAGGTGTTTGGTTTTAGTTTTAAGTGTAAAAAAATGTTTAGTTTTAGTTTTAAGTGTAAAACATTGTTTAGTTTTAGTTTTAAGTATAAAAAGTTGTTTTGTTGTAGTTTTAAGTGTAAAAAGGTGTTTGGTTTTAGTTTTAAGTGTAAAACATTGTTTAGTTTTAGTTTTAAGTTTAAAAAGTTGTTTTGTTTTAGTTTTAAGTGTTTGTTTTAGTTTTAAGTGTAAAAAAAAGGTGTTTGTTTTAGTTTTAAGTGTAAAACATTGTTTAGTTTTAGTTTTAGTTTTAAGTGTAAACATTGTTTAGTTTTAGTTTTAAGTGTAAAAAAGTTTTAAGTGTGTTTTGTTTTAGTTTTAAGTGTAAAAAAGTGTTTGGTTTTAGTTTTAAGTGTAAAACATTGTTTAGTTTTAGTTTTGACTGTAAAAGATGTTTTGTTATAGTTTTAAGTGTAAAAAGGTGTTTGGTTTTAGTTTTAAGTGTAAAAAGGTGTTTGGTTTTAGTTTTAAGTGTAAAACATTGTTTAGTTTTAGTTTTAATTGTAAAAAGGTTTTTTGTTGTAGTTTTTTAAGTTTGTAGTTTTAAGTGTAAAAAAGTGTTTGGTTTTAGTTTTAAGTGTAAAACAGTTTTAGTTTTAAGTTTTGTAAAAGTTGTTTTTTTTTAGTTTTAAGTGTAAAAGATGTTTTGTTTTAGTTTTAAGTGTAAAAGGTGTTTGGTTTTAGTTTTAAGTGTAAAAGGTGTTTGGTTTTAGTTTTAAGTGTAAAAAGTTTAGTTTTAAGTGTAAAAGGTGTTTGGTTTTAGTTTTAAGTGTAAAAGGTGTTTGGTTTTAGTTTTAAGTGGTGTTTAGTTTTAGTTTTAACTGTAAAAGCTGTTTTGTTGTAGTTTTACGTGTAAAAAGGTGTTTGGTTTTAGTTTTAAGTGTAAAAGGTTTTGGTTTTAGTTTAAAGTGTAAAAAGATGTTTTGTTATACTTTTAAGTGTAAAGAGATGTTTGGTTTTAGTTTTAAGTGTAAAATATTGTTTAGTTTTAGTTTTAATTGTAAAAACTTTTTTGTTGTAGTTTTAAGTGTAAAAAGGTGTTTGGGTTTAGTTTTAAGTGTAAAAAGGTGTTTGGGTTTAGTTTTAAGTGTAAAAAGGTGTTTAGTTTTAGTTTTAAGTGTAAAACATTGTTTAGTTTTAGTTTTAAGTTTAAAAAGTTGTTTGGTTTTAGTTTTTAATGGGTAAAAGGTTTTTTGTTATAGTTTTAAGTGTAAAAAGTTGTTTTGTTATAGTTTTAAGTGTAAAAAGTTGTTTTGTTATAGTTTTAAGTGTAAAAATGTGTTTGGTTTTAGTTTTAAGTGTAAAACCTTGTTTGGTTTTAGTTTTAAGTGTAAAAGTTTAGTTTTTTAAGTTTTAAGTGTAAAAATGTGTTTTGTTTTAGTTTTAAGTGTAAAACGTTGTTTGGTTTTAGTTTTAGTGTAAAAGTGTGTTTTGTTATAGTTTTAAGTGTAAAAGGTGTTTGGTTTTAGTTTTAAGTGTAAAACATTGTTTGGTTTTAGTTTTAAGTGTAAAAAGTTTTAGTTTTTGTTGTTTAGTTTTAAGTGTAAAAGGTGTTTGGTTATAGTTTTAAGTGTAAAAGGTGTTTGGTTATAGTTTTAGTGTAGTTTAGTTTTAAGTGTAAAAGGGTGTTTGGTTTTAGTTTTAAGTGTAAAAAAATGTTTAGTTTTAGTTTTAAGTGTAAAACATTGTTTAGTTTTAGTTTTAAGTGTAAAAGGTGTTTGTTTTAGTTTTAAGTGTAAAAGGTGTTTGGTTTTAGTTTTTTTAGTTTTAGTTTAAGTGTAAAAGTGTGTGTTAGTTTTAGTTTTTGTAGTTTTTTTAGTTTAAAAAAGTGTTTGGTTTTAGTTTTAAGTGTAAAAAGTGTTTGGTTTTAGTTTTGTTTAGTTTTAGTTTTAAGTGTAAAAAGTTTTTTGTTGTAGTTTTAAGTGTAAAAGGTGTTTGGTTTAGTTTTAAGTGTAAAAAGGTGTTTGGTTTTAGTTTTAAGTGTAAAAAGGTGTTTAGTTTTAGTTTTAAGTGTAAAACATTGTTTAGTTTTAGTTTTAAGTTTAAAAAGTTGTTTGGTTTTAGTTTTAAGTGTAAAAGTTTTTTGTTGTAGTTTTAAGTGTAAAAAGGTGTTTGGTTTTAGATTTAAGTGTAAAACGGTGTTTAGTTTTAGTTTTAAGTGTAAAACATTGTTTAGTTTTAGTGTTAATTGTAAAACCTTGTTTGGTTTTAGTTTTAAGTGTAAAAGTTTAAGTTTTGTTTAGTTTTAGTTTTAATTGTAAAAAATTGTTTTGTTATAGTTTTAAGTGTAAAAATGTGTTTTGTTTTAGTATTAAGTGTAAAACGTTGTTTGGTTTTAGTTTTTAGTGTAAAAAGTGGGTTTGTTATAGTTCTAAGTGTAAAAAGGTGTTTGGTTTTAGTTTTAAGTGTAAAAAGGTGTTTTGTTTGAGTTTTAAGTGTAAAAAGATGTTTGGTTTTAGTTTTAAGTGTAAAACATTGTTTAGTTTTAGTTTGAAGTATAAAAAGTTTAGTTTTAAGTGTTTGTTTTGTAGTTTTAAGTGTAAAAAGGTGTTTGGTTATAGTTTTAAGTGTAAAAAGGTGTTTGGTTTTAGTTTTAAGTGTAAAAAATGTTTAGTTTTAGTTTTAAGTGTAAAACATTGTTTAGTTTTAGTTTTAAGTATAAAAGTTGTTTTGTTGTAGTTTTAAGTGTAAAAAGGTGTTTGGTTTTAGTTTTAAGTGTAAAAAGGTGTTTGGTTGAAGTTTTAAGTGTAAAAGATGTTTTGTTTAGTTTTTGTAGTTTTAAAAAAAGTGTGTTTGGTTTTAGTTTTAAGTGTAAAAAAATTGTTTTAGTTTTAGTTTTAAGTGTAAAAAATGTTTAGTTTTAGTTTTAAGTGTAAAACATTGTTTAGTTTTAGTTTTAAGTGTAAAAAAGTTGTTTTGTTGTAGTTTTAAGTGTAAAAAGGTGTTTGGTTTTAGTTTTAAGTGTAAAAGGTTTTTGGTTTTAGTTTAAAGTGTAAAAAGATGTTTTGTTATAGTTTTAAGTGTAAAGAGATGTTTGGTTTTAGTTTTAATTGTAAAAACTTTTTTGTTGTAGTTTTAAGTGTAAAAAGGTGTTTGGGTTTAGTTTTAAGTGTAAAAAGGTGTTTGGGTTTAGTTTTAAGTGTAAAAAGGTGTTTAGTTTTAGTTTTAAGTGTAAAACATTGTTTAGTTTTAGTTTTAAGTTTAAAAAGTTGTTTGGTTTTAGTTTTAAGTGTAAAAGTTTTTTGTTATAGTTTTAAGTGTAAAAAGTTGTTTTGTTATAGTTTTAAGTGTAAAAAGTTGTTTTGTTATAGTTTTACGTGTAAAAAGTTGTTTTGTTATAGTTTTAACTGTAAAAATGTGTTTGGTTTTAGTTTTAAGTGTAAAAAGTTGTTTGGTTTTAGTTTTAAGTGTAAAAAGTTTTTTGTTATAGTTTTAAGTGTAAAAATGTGTTTTGTTTTAGTATTAAGTGTAAAACGTTGTTTGGTTTTAGTTTCTAGTGTAAAAAGTGGGTTTGTTATAGTTTTAAGTGTAAAAAGGTGTTTGGTTTTAGTTTTAAGTGTAAAAAGGTGTTTGGTTTTAGTTTTAAGTGTAAAAGATGTTTGGTTTTAGTTTTAAGTGTAAAACATTGTTTAGTTTTAGTTTTAAGTGTAAAAAAATGTTTGGTTTTAGTTTTAAGTGTAAAAAGGTGTTTGTGTTATAGTTTTAAGTGTAAAAAGGTGTTTGGTTTTAGTTTTAAGTGTAAAAAGGTGTTTAGTTTTAGTTTTAAGTGTAAAACATTGTTTAGTTTTAGTTTTAAGTGTAAAAAGTTGTTTTGTTGTAGTTTTAAGTGTAAAGTGTAGTTTTAAGTGTAAAAGGTGTTTGGTTTTAGTTTTAAGTGTAAAAATTGTTTAGTTTTAGTTTTAAGTGTAAAACATTGTTTAGTTTTAGTTTTAAGTGTAAAAAAGTTGTTTAGTTTTAGTTTTAAGTGTGTTTTGTTGTAGTTTTACGTGTAAAAAGGTGTTTGGTTTTAGTTTTAAGTGTAAAAAGGTGTTTGGTTATAGTTGTAAGTGTAAAAAGGTGTTTTGTAGTATTATTTGTTGTAAAAAGGTGTTTAGTTTTAGTTTTAAGTGTAAATTTAAGTGTAAAAAATTGTTTAGTTTTAGTTTTAAGTGTAAAACATTGTTTGGTTTTAGTTTTAAGTGTAAAAGTTTTAGTGTTTGGTTTAGTTTTAAGTGTACAAAGAGATGTTTGGTTTTAGTTTTAAGTGTAAAAAAGTTTTGTAGTTTTAAGTGTCAAAAGGTGTTTGGTTTAGTTTTAAGTGTAAAAAGGTGTTTGGTTTTAGTTTTAAGTGTAAAAAGGTGTTTGGTTTTAGTTTTAAGTGTAAAAAGGTGTTTGGTTTTAGTTTTAAGTGTAAAAAGGTGTTTGGTTTTAGTTTTAAGTGTAAAAAGATGTTTTGTTATAGTTTTAAGTGTAAAGAGATGTTTGGTTTTAGTTTTAAGTGTAAAAGTTTGTTTGTTGTAGTTTTAAGTGTAAAAAGGTGTTTGGGTTTAGTTTTAAGTGTAAAAAGGTGTTTGGGTTTAGTTTTAAGTGTAAAAAGGTGTTTAGTTTTAGTTTTAAGTGTAAAACATTGTTTAGTTTTAGTTTTAAGTTTAAAAAAAAGTTGTTTGGTTTTAGTTTTAAGTGTAAAAAGTTGTTTTGTTTAGTTTTAAGTGTAAAAGTTGTTTTGTTTAGTTTTAAGTGTAAAAGTTGTTTTGTTTTAGTTTTAAGTGTAAAAAATGTGTTTGGTTTTAGTTTTAAGTGTAAAAAAGTTTTAAGTGTTTTTGGTTTTAGTTTTAAGTGTAAAAATGTGTTTTGTTTTAGTTTTAAGTGTAAAACGTTGTTTGGTTTTAGTTTCTAGTGTAAAAAGTGTGTTTTGTTTAGTTTTAAGTGTAAAAGTTGTTTAGTTTTAGTTTTAATTGTAAAACCTTGTTTGGTTTTAGTTTTAAGTGTAAAAAGTTTTTTGTTATAGTTTTAAGTGTAAAAATGTGTTTTGTTTTAGTATTAAGTGTAAAACGTTGTTTGGTTTTAGTTTTAAGTGTAAAAAGTTGTTTTGTTATAGTTTTAAGTGTAAAAGGTGTTTGGTTTTAGTTTTAAGTGTAAAAAGGTGTTTGGTTTTAGTTTTAAGTGTAAAAAGATGTTTGGTTTTAGTTTTAAGTGTAAAACATTGTTTAGTTTTAGTTTTAAGTGTAAAGATTGTTTTTAGTTTTAGTTTTAAGTGTAAAAAATGTGTTTGGTTATAGTTTTAAGTGTAAAAGGTGTTTGGTTTTAGTTTTAAGTGTAAAAGGTGTTTGGTTTTAGTTTTAAGTGTAAAAAATTGTTTAGTAGTTTAGTTTTAAGTGTAAAAGTGTGTTTGTTTTAGTTTTAAGTGTAAAAGTTGTTTTGTTTTAGTTTTAAGTGTAAAAGGTGTTTGGTTTTAGTTTTAAGTGTAAAAGGTGTTTAGTTTTAGTTTTAAGTATAAAAAGTTGTTTTGTTGTAGTTTTAAGTGTAAAAAGGTGTTTGGTTATAGTTTTAAGTGTAAAAAGGTGTTTGGTTTTAGTTTTAAGTGTAAAAAAATGTTTAGTTTTAGTTTTAAGTGTAAAACATTGTTTTGTTTTAGTTTTAAGTGTAAAAAAGGTGTTTGGTTTTAGTTTTAAGTATAAAAAGGTTTTTTTTAGTTTTAAGTGTAAAAAGGTGTTTTGGTTTAAGTGTAAAAGGTGTTTGGTTTTAGTTTTAAGTGTAAAAGGTGTTTGGTTTTAGTTTTAAGTGTAAAAGATGTTTGGTTTTAGTTTTAAGTGTAAAACATTGTTTAGTTTTAGTTTTAAGTGTAAAAGTTGTTTTGTTTTAGTTTTAAGTGTAAAAGGTGTTTGGTTTTAGTTTTAAGTGTAAAAGGTGTTTGGTTTTAGTTTTAAGTGTAAAAGGTGTTTAGTTTTAGTTTTAAGTGTAAAAATTGTTTAGTTTTAGTTTTAAGTGTAAAAAATTGTTTGGTTTTAGTTTTAAGTGTAAAAGTTGTTTTGTTATAGTTTTAAGTGTAAAAGGTGTTTTGTTTTAGTTTTAAGTGTAAAAAGTGTTTGGTTTTAGTTTTAAGTGTAAAAGTTTTTTGTTATAGTTTTAAGTGTTTAAAAATGTGTTTGTTTTTTTAGTTTTAAGTGTAAAAGTTGTTTGGTTTTAGTTTTAAGTGTAAAAAGTTTTTTGTTATAGTTTTAAGTGTAAAAAATTGTTTTGTTTTAGTTTTAAGTGTAAAAAGTTGTTTGATTATAGTTTTAACTGTAAAAAGTGTTTTGTTATAGTTTTAAGTGTAAAAGGTGTTTGGTTTTAGTTTTAAGTGTAAAAGGTGTTTGGTTTTAGTTTTAAGTGTAAAACATTGTTTGGTTTTAGTTTTAAGTGTAAAACATTGTTTGTTTTAGTTTTAAGTGTAAAAGTTTGTTTTGTTTAGTTTTAAGTGTAAAAGGTGTTTGGTTTTAGTTTTAAGTGTAAAAGGTGTTTGGTTTTAGTTTTAAGTGTAAAAAGGTGTTTAGTTTTAGTTTTAAGTGTAAAAGTGTTTGTTTAGTTTTAGTTTTAAGTGTAAAAGTGTGTTTTGTTTTAGTTTTAAGTGTAAAAAGGTGTTTGGTTTTAGTTTTAAGTGTAAAAAGGTGTTTGGTTTTAGTTTTAAGTGTAAAAATGTTTAGTTTAGTTTTAAGTGTAAAACATTGTTTAGTTTAGTTTTAAGTGTAAAAGTTGTTTGGTTTTAGTTTTAAGTGTAAAAAAAAGTTGTTTTGTTTTAGTTTTAAGTGTAAAAAAAGTTTTGTGTTTGTTTTAGTTTTAAGTGTAAAAGGTGTGTTTGGTTTTAGTTTTAAGTGTAAAAAGTTTTAGTTTGTTTGGTTTTAGTTTTAAGTGTAAATTGTTTGGTTTTGTTTTGTTTTAGTTTTAAGTGTAAAAATTGTTTTGTTTAGTTTTAAGTGTAAAAGGTGTTTAGTTTTAAGTGTAAAAGGTGTTTGGTTTTAGTTTTAAGTGTAAAAGGTGTTTGGTTTTAGTTTTAAGTGTAAAAAATGTTTAGTTTTAGTTTTAAGTGTAAAAGATTGTTTGGTTTTAGTTTTAAGTGTAAAAGGTGTTTGGTTTTAGTTTTAAGTGTAAAAGGTGTTTGGTTTTAGTTTTAAGTGTAAAAGGTGTTTGGTTTTAGTTTTAAGTGTAAAAGGTGTTTAGTTTTAGTTTTAAGTGTAAAACATTGTTTAGTTTTAGTTTTAAGTGTAAAAAGTGTTGTTTGGTTTTAGTTTTAAGTGTAAAAGTTGTTTGTTTTAGTTTTAAGTGTAAAAGTTGTTTTGTTTTAGTTTTAAGTGTAAAAGTTGTTTGGTTTTAGTTTTAAGTGTAAAAGTTGTTTTGTTTTAGTTTTAAGTGTAAAAGTTGTGTTTAGTTTTAAGTGTAAAAAAGTGTAGTTTTAAGTGTAAAAGTTGTTTGGTTTTAGTTTTAAGTGTAAAAGTTGTTTTTGTTTTAGTTTTAAGTGTAAAATGTGTTTTGTTTTAGTTTTAAGTGTAAAATGTTTGTTTAGTTTTAAGTTTAGTTTTAAGTGTAGTTTTAAGTGTAAAAGTTGTTTTGTTTTAGTTTTAAGTGTAAAAGTTGTTTGTTTTAGTTTTAAGTGTAAAAGGTGTTTGTTTTAGTTTTAAGTGTAAAAGGTGTTTGGTTTTAGTTTTAAGTGTAAAAAAGATGTTTGGTTTTAGTTTTAAGTGTAAAACATTGTTTAGTTTTAGTTTTAAGTGTAAAAAGTTGTTTTGTTTTAGTTTTGTTGTTTGGTTTTAGTTTTAAGTGTAAAAGGTGTTTGGTTTTAGTTTTAAGTGTAAAAGGTGTTTGGTTTTAGTTTTAAGTGTAAAAAAATGTTTAGTTTTAGTTTTAAGTGTAAAACATTGTTTAGTTTTAGTTTTAAGTGTAAAAGTAGTTTTAAGTGTAAAAGGTGTTTGGTTTTAGTTTTAAGTGTAAAAGGTGTTTGGTTTTAGTTTTAAGTGTAAAAGTTGTTTGGTTTTAGTTTTAAGTGTAAAAAGTTGTTTGTTTTAGTTTTAAGTGTAAAAGATGTTTGTTTTAAAGTGTAAAAGGTGTTTGGTTTTAGTTTTAAGTGTAAAACATTGTTTTGTTTAGTTTTAGTTTAAGTGTAAAAGTTTTTTTTTTGTTTTAGTTTTAAGTGTATAAAAAAGTGTAAAAGTGTTTGTTTGGTTTTAGTTTTAAGTGTAAAAAGGTCTTTGGTTTTAGTTTTAAGTGTAAAAAGGTCTTTGGTTTTAGTTTTAAGTGAAAAAAAGGTCTTTGGTTTTAGTTTTAAGCGTAAAAAGTCTTTGGTTTTAGTTTTAAGCGTAAAAAGGTCTTTGGTTTTAGTTTTAAGCGTAAAAAGGTGTTTTTGTTTGTTTAGTTTAGTTTTAAGTGTAAAAGGTGTTTGGTTTTAGTTTTAAGTGTTGTTTGGTTTTAGTTTTAAGTGTAAAAAAAGGTTTAGTTTTAGTTTTAAGTGTAAAAGTTGTTTAGTTTTAGTTTTAAGTGTAAAAGGTGTTTTGTTTTAGTTTTAAGTGTAAAAAGTTTTAGTTTTAAGTGTAAAAGTTGTTTGTTTTAGTTTTAAGTGTAAAAAGTTGTTTGGTTTAGTTTTAAGTGTAAAAGTTGTTTTGTTTTAGTTTTAAGTGTAAAAAGTTGTTTGGTTTTAGTTTTAAGTGTAAAACCTTGTTTGGTTTTAGTTTTAAGTGTAAAAAAGTTTTTTTGTTATAGTTTTAAGTGTAAAATGTGTTTTGTTTTAGTTTTAAGTGTAAAACGTTGTTTGGTTTTAGTTTTAAGTGTAAAAGTGGGTTTGTTATAGTTTTAAGTGTAAAAGGTGTTTGGTTTTAGTTTTAAGTGTAAAAAGATGTTTGGTTTTAGTTTTAAGTGTAAAACATTGTTTAGTTTTAGTTTTAAGTATAAAAAGTTGTTTTGTTTTAGTTTTAAGTGTAAAAAGGTGTTTGGTTATAGTTTTAAGTGTAAAAAGGTGTTTGGTTTTAGTTTTAAGTGTAAAAAGTTTTAAGTGTGTTTGGTTTTAGTTTTAAGTGTAAAAAATTGTTTAGTTTTAGTTTTAAGTGTAAAACATTGTTTAGTTTTAGTTTTAAGTATAAAAGTTGTTTTGTTATAGTTTTAAGTGTAAAAAGGTGTTTGGTTTTAGTTTTAAGTGTAAAACATTGTTTAGTTTTAGTTTTAAGTGTAAAAAGATGTTTTGTTTTAGTTTTTGTAGTTTTAGTTTTAAGTGTTTTAGTTTTAAGTGTAAAAAAGTTGTTTTGTTTTAGTTTTAAGTGTAAAAAGTTTAGTTTTAAGTGTAAAAGTTGTTTGGTTTTAAAAGGTGTTTGGTTTTAGTTTTAAGTGTAAAAATGTTTGGTTTTAGTTTTAAGTGTAAAAGGTGTTTGGTTTTAGTTTTAAGTGTAAAAGGTGTTTGGTTTTAGTTTTAAGTGTTTGTTTAGTTTAGTTTTAAGTGTAAAAAAGTTGTTTTGTTTTAGTTTTAAGTGTAAAAGGTGTTTGTTTTAGTTTTAAGTGTAAAAGTTTGTTTTGGTTTTAGTTTTAAGTGTAAAAGTGTTTGTTTAGTTTTAGTTTTAAGTGTAAAAGTTGTTTTGTTTTAGTTTTAAGTGTAAAAATGTTTGGTTTTAGTTTTAAGTGTAAAAGGTGTTTTGTTTTAGTTTTAAGTGTAAAAGTGTGTTTGTTTTAGTTTTAAGTGTAAAAAGGTGTTTGGTTTTAGTTTTAAGTGTAAAAGGTGTTTGGTTTTAGTTTTAAGTGTAAAAAAAAGTTTTGTTTAAAAGTTGTTTAGTTTTAAGTGTAAAAAGTTGTTTTGTTTAAGTGTAAAAGTGTTTTGTTTTAGTTTTAAGTGTAAAAATGTGTTTAGTTTTAGTTTTAAGTGTAAAAGTTGTTTGGTTTTAGTTTTAAGTGTAAAAGTTGTTTAGTTATAGTTTTAAGTGTAAAAGGTGTTTGGTTTTAGTTTTAAGTGTAAAAAAGGTGTTTGGTTTTAGTTTTAAGTGTAAAAAATTGTTTAGTTTTAGTTTTAAGTGTAAAAATTTTTTTTGTTTTGTTTTAGTTTTAAGTGTAAAAAGGTGTTTGGTTTTAGTTTTTTAAAAGTGTAAAAGTGTGTTTGGTTTTAGTTTTAAGTGTAAAAGGTGTTTGGTTTTTTAGTTTTAAGTGTAAAAAAGGTGTTTGTTTAGTTTTAGTTTTAAGTGTAAAACATTGTTTAGTTTTAGTTTTAAGTGTAAAACATTGTTTAGTTTTGTTTTGTTGTAGTTTTAAGTGTAAAAGGTGTTTGGTTTTAGTTTTAAGTGTAAAAGTGTAAAACATTGTTTAGTTTTAGTTTTAAGTGTAAAAATGTTTTGTTTTAGTTTTAAGTGTAAAAGGTGTTTTTTAGTTTTTGTAGTTTTAAGTGTAAAAGGTGTTTGGTTTTAGTTTTAAGTGTAAAAAATTGTTTGGTTTTGTTTTTTAAAAGGTGTTTTAGTTTTAAGTGTAAAAGGTGTTTGGTTTTAGTTTTAGTTTTAAGTGTAAAAATTGTTTTGGTTTTAGTTTTAAGTGTAAAAAATTGTTTTGTTTAGTTTAGTTTTAAGTGTAAAAGTTGTTTTGTTTTAGTTTTAAGTGTAAAAGGTGTTTTGTTTTAGTTTTAAGTGTAAAAGGTGTTTGGTTTTAGTTTTAAGTGTAAAAGGTGTTTAGTTTTAGTTTTAAGTGTAAAACATTGTTTGTTTTAGTTTTAAGTGTAAAAAAGTTTTAAAAAATTGTTTGGTTTTAGTTTTAAGTGTAAAAAGTTGTTTTGTTTTAGTTTTAAGTGTAAAAAGTGTGTTTGTTTTAGTTTTAAGTGTAAAAGGTGTTTGGTTTTAGTTTTAAGTGTAAAAAAGGTTGTTTAGTTTTAAGTGTAAAAGTTGTTTTGTTTTAGTTTTAAGTGTAAAAAGGTGTTTTGTTTTAGTTTTAAGTGTAAAAAAGTTTTAGTTTTGTTTGTTTTGTTTTAGTTTTAAGTGTAAAAGTTGTTTGTTTTTTAGTTTTAAGTGTAAAAGGTGTTTGGTTTTAAAGTGGTGTGTTTGGTTTTAGTTTTAAGTGTAAAAAGGTGTTTGGTTTTAGTTTTAAGTGTAAAAAAGGTGTTTGGTTTTAGTTTTAAGTGTAAAAAGGTGTTTGGTTTTAGTTTTAAGTGTAAAAAATTGTTTGTTTTAGTTTTAAGTGTAAAAGTTTTAGTTTTAAGTGTAAAAGGTGTTTGGTTTTAGTTTTAAGTGTAAAAGGTGTTTGGTTTTAGTTTTAAGTGTTGTTTTGTTATAGTTTTAAGTGTAAAAAAGATGTTTGGTTTTAGTTTTAAGTGTAAAATATTGTTTAGTTTTAGTTTTAAGTGTAAAAAGTTTTAGTTTTAAGTGTTTTTTGTTGTAGTTTTAAGTGTAAAAGGTGTTTGGTTTTAGTTTTAAGTGTAAAAGGTGTTTGTTTTAGTTTTAAGTGTAAAAGGTGTTTAGTTTTAGTTTTAAGTGTAAAACATTGTTTAGTTTTAGTTTTAAGTGTAAAAGTTGTTTAGGTTTTAGTTTTTAAGTTTTAAGTGTAAAAGGTGTTTGGTTTTAGTTTTAAGTGTAAAAAAGGTGTTTTGTTTTAGTTTTAAGTGTAAAACATTGTTTGTTTTAGTTTTAAGTGTAAAAGTTGTTTTGTTATAGTTTTAAGTGTAAAAAGTTGTTTTGTTATAGTTTTAACTGTAAAAATGTGTTTGGTTTTAGTTCTAAGTGTAAAACCTTGTTTGGTTTTAGTTTTAAGTGTAAAAGTTGTTTTGTTATAGTTTTAAGTGTAAAAAATGTGTTTTGTTTTAGTTTTAAGTGTAAAACGTTGTTTGGTTTTAGTTTTAAGTGTAAAAGTGGTTTTGTTATAGTTTTAAGTGTAAAAGGTGTTTGGTTTTAGTTTTAAGTGTAAAAAATTGTTTGGTTTTAGTTTTAAGTGTAAAACATTGTTTAGTTTTAGTTTTAAGTGTAAAAAGTTTTTTGTTGTAGTTTTAAGTGTAAAAGGTGTTTGGTTTTGTTTTAAGTGTAAAAAGTTGTTTGGTTTTAGTTTTAAGTGTAAAAAGGTGTTTAGTTTTAGTTTTAAGTGTAAAACATTGTTTAGTTTTAGTTTTAAGTGTAAAACATTGTTTAGTTTTAGTTTTAAGTGTAAAAAGTTGTTTTGTTGTAGTTTTAAGTGTAAAAAGGTGTTTGGTTTTAGTTTTAAGTGTAAAACATTGTTTAGTTTTAGTTTTAAGTGTAAAAAGTTGTTTTGTTTTAGTTTTAAGTGTAAAAGGTGTTTGGTTTTAGTTTTAAGTGTAAAAATTGTTTGTTTTAGTTTTAAGTGTAAAACATTGTTTTGTTTAGTTTTAGTTTTAAGTGTAAATTGTTTTGTTATAGTTTTAAGTGTAAAAAGGTGTTTGGTTTTAGTTTTAAGTGTAAAAAGGTGTTTGGTTTTAGTTTTAAGTGTAAAAAGGTGTTTAGTTTTAGTTTTAAGTGTAAAACATTGTTTAGTTTTAGTTTTAAGTGTAAAAAGTTGTTTGGTTTTAGTTTTAAGTGTAAAAAGTTGTTTTGTTGTAGTTTTAAGTGTAAAAGGTGTTTGGTTTTAGATTTAAGTGTAAAAAGGTGTTTAGTTTTAGTTTTAAGTGTAAAAACATTGTTTAGTTTTAGTTTTAAGTGTAAAAAGTTGTTTGGTTTTAGTTTTAAGTGTAAAAATTGTTTGGTTTTAGTTTTTGTTTTTGTTAGTTTTAAGTGTAAAAAATGTGTTTTGTTTTAGTTTTAAGTTTAAAAAGTTGTTTGGTTTTAGTTTTAAGTGTAAAAAGTGTGTTTGTTATAGTTTTAAGTGTAAAAGGTGTTTGGTTTTAGTTTTAAGTGTAAAAAGGTGTTTGGTTTTAGTTTTAAGTGTAAAAAGATGTTTGGTTTTAGTTTTAAGTGTAAAACATTGTTTAGTTTTAGTTTTAGTTTTAAGTGTAAAGTTTTAAGTGTAAATGTTTAGTTTAGTTTTGTTGTAGTTTTAAGTGTAAAAAGGTGTTTGGTTTTAGTTTTAAGTGTAAAAAGGTGTTTGGTTTTAGTTTTAAGTGTAAAAGGTGTTTGGTTTTAGTTTTAAGTGTAAAAAGGTGTTTAGTTTTAGTTTTAAGTGTAAAACATTGTTTAGTTTTAGTTTTAAGTGTAAAAGTTGTTTTGTTGTAGTTTTAAGTGTAAAAAGGTGTTTGGTTTTAGTTTTAAGTGTAAAAAGGTGTTTGGTTTTAGTTTTAAGTGTAAAAGATGTTTTGTTATAGGTTTAAGTGTAAAAAGGTGTTTGGTTTTAGTTTTAAGTGTAAAAAAATGTTTAGTTTTAGTTTTAAGTGTAAAACATTGTTTAGTTTTAGTTTTAAGTATAAAAGTTGTTTTGTTTTAGTTTTAAGTGTAAAAGGTGTTTGGTTTTAGTTTTAAGTGTAAAAGGTGTTTGGTTTTAGTTTAAGTGTAAAAAGTGTAAAAGATGTTTTGTTATACTTTTAAGTGTAAAGAGATGTTTGGTTTTAGTTTTAATTGTAAAAACTTTTTTGTTGTAGTTTTAAATGTAAAAAGGTGTTTGGGTTTAGTTTAAGTGTAAAAAGGTGTTTGGTTTTAGTTTTAAGTGTAAAAGGTGTTTAGTTTTAGTTTTAAGTGTAAAAATTGTTTAGTTTTAGTTTTAAGTGTAAAAGTTGTTTGGTTTTAGTTTTAAGTGTAAAAAATTGTTTTTGTTTTAGTTTTAAGTGTAAAAGTTTTTTTGTTTTAGTTTTAAGTGTAAAAGTTGTTTTGTTTTAGTTTTAAGTGTAAAAGTTGTTTTGTTATAGTTTTAAGTGTAAAATGTGTTTGGTTTTAGTTTTAAGTGTAAAAGTTGTTTGGTTTTAGTTTTAAATGTAAAAAGTTTTTTGTTATAGTTTTAAGTGTAAAAATGTGTTTTGTTTTAGTTTTAAGTGTAAAACGTTGTTTGGTTTTAGTTTTAAGTGTAAAAGTGGGTTTGTTATAGTTTTAAGTGTAAAAAGGTGTTTGGTTTTAGTTTTAAGTGTAAAAAGGTGTTTGGTTTTAGTTTTAAGTGTAAAAAAGTTTTAAGTGTAAAAGATGTTTTGTTGTTTTGTTTTAGTTTTAAGTGTAAAAAAGTTTTAGTTTTGTTTTGTTTTAGTTTTTGTAAAAGTGTTAAAAAGTTGGTGTTTGGTTTAGTTTTAAGTGTAAAAGGTGTTTGGTTTTAGTTTTAAGTGTAAAAAATGTTTAGTTTTAGTTTTAAGTGTAAAACATTGTTTGGTTTTAGTTTTAAGTGTAAAAGTTGTTTTGTTTTAGTTTTAAGTGTAAAAAAGTTTTAGTGTTTGGTTTTAGTTTTAAGTGTAAAAGGTGTTTGGTTTTAGTTTTAAGTGTAAAAAAAGTTGTTTTGTTTTAGTTTTAAGTGTAAAAAACATTGTTTGGTTTGAGTTTTAAGTGTAAAAGGTGTTTGGTTTTAGTTTTAAGTGTAAAAAGGTGTTTGGTTTGAGTTTTAAGTGTATAAAAGGTGTTTGGTTTGAGTTTTAAGTGTATAAAAGGTGTTTGGTTTGAGTTTTAAGTGTAAAAAATTGTTTAGTTTTAGTTTTAAGTGTAAAAAATTGTTTGTTTTAGTTTTAAGTGTAAAAGTTGTTTTGTTTTAGTTTTAAGTGTAAAAGGTGTTTGGTTTTAGTTTTAAGTGTAAAAATTGTGGTGTTTGGTTTTAGTTTTTAAGTGTAAAAAAGTTGTTTAGTTTTAGTTTTAAGTGTAGTTTTAGTTTTAAGTGTAAAAAAGTGTGTTTGGTTTTAGTTTTAAGTGTAAAAAGTTTTGTTTGGTTTTAGTTTTAAGTGTAAAAGGTTGTTTTGTTTTAGTTTTTGTATGTTTTGTTATAAAAAGTTGTTTTGTTTTAGTTTTAAGTGTAAAAAGTTGTTTGGTTTTAGTTTTAAGTGTAAAAAGATTGTTTTGTTTTAGTTTTAAGTGTAAAAGGTGTTTTGGTTTTAGTTTTAAGTGTAAAAAGTTTTGTTTGTTTAGTTTTAGTTTTAAGTGTAAAAAATGTTTTGTTTAGTTTTAAGTGTAAAAGGTGTTTAGTTTTAAGTGTAAAAGGTGTTTGGTTTTAGTTTTAAGTGTAAAAAGGTGTTTGGTTTTAGTTTTGTTTGGTTTTAGTTTTAAGTGTAAAAAAAGTGTGTTTAGTTTTAGTTTTAAGTGTAAAACATTGTTTGGTTTTAGTTTTAAGTGTAAAAGTTGTTTGGTTTTAGTTTTAAGTGTTGTTTAGTTTTAGTTTTTTAGTTTTAAGTGTAAAAGGTGTTTGGTTTTAGTTTTAAGTGTAAAAGGTGTTTGGTTTTAGTTTTAAGTGTAAAAGGTGTTTGTTTAGTTTAGTTTTAAGTGTTAAGTAAAAAGTTGTTTGTTTAGTTTTTTAGTTTTAAGTGTAAAAAAGGTGTTTGGTTTTAGTTTTAAGTGTAAAAAGTTGTTTGGTTTTAGTTTTAAGTGTAAAAAGGTGTTTGGTTTTAGTTTTAAGTGTAAAAAATTGTTTTGTTTTAGTTTTAAGTGTAAAAAGTTGTTTTGTTTTAGTTTTAAGTGTAAAAAGTTGTTTGGTTTTAGTTTTAAGTGTAAAAGGTGTTTTGTTTTAGTTTTAAGTGTAAAAAGGTCTTTGGTTTTAGTTTTAAGTGTAAAAGGTCTTTGGTTTTAGTTTTAAGTGTAAAAAAGTTGTTTGGTTTTAGTTTTAAGTGTAAAAATTGTTTTGTTGTAGTTTTAAGTGTAAAAAGTTGTTTGGTTTTAGTTTTAAGTGTAAAAAATTGTTTTGTTGTAGTTTTAAGTGTAAAAGGTGTTTGGTTTTAGTTTTAAGTGTAAAAAAGTTTGTTTAGTTTTAGTTTTAAGTGTAAAACATTGTTTGTTTTAGTTTTAAGTGTGTAAAAGTGTGTTTTGTTTTAGTTTTAAGTGTAAAAAAGGTGTTTGGTTTTAGTTTTAAGTGTAAAAGGTGTTTGGTTTTAGTTTTAAGTGTAAAAAAAGTTTTGTTTGGTTTTAGTTTTAAGTGTAAAAAAGTTTGTTTAGTTTTAGTTTTAAGTGTAAAACATTGTTTAGTTTTAGTTTTAAGTGTAAAACATTGTTTTGTTTTAGTTTTAAGTGTAAAAGGTGTTTGGTTTTAGTTTTAAGTGTAAAAGGTGTTTGGTTTTAGTTTTAAGTGTAAAAGGTGTTTTTTTTTAGTTTTAAGTGTAAAAGGTGTTTAGTTTTAGTTTTAAGTGTAAAAGTTGTTTGTTTTAGTTTTAAGTGTAAAAAAGTGTTTGGTTTTAGTTTTAAGTGTAAAACATTGTTTAGTTTTAGTTTTAAGTGTAAAAGTGTGTTTTGTTATAGTTTTAAGTGTAAAAGGTGTTTGGTTTTAGTTTTAAGTGTAAAAGGTGTTTGGTTTTAGTTTTAAGTGTAAAA